>NC_138047.1:41858594-42187686 GCF_964194185.1 Rhinolophus hipposideros
CAACCTAGCAGTTTTATTAAATTCCTTGTTTTAAAGTATTACTATATTATCCTGTAATCTACAGTTCTCAGGTGAAGAAACAAAAATCCCATCAAGCTGAGGAGATGGGAATCTAAATCCACAGAACAAAATGTGCTTTTAAGAAACTGTGAGAAGACAGGGAAGAGGAGAAAAAGGTTTAGGAGGCAACAGCTATGAGTCTCAGACTAATGAAAACATTCAATCCGTGTGTTAAAAACAAATAAAAGAGAAAAGAAACATGTCAAGAAAGTACTGACCTTCAAGAATACATCTTCTCTGCACCATAGCAAAACTCACCTAGAATACTCACCTAGTGAATCCCTGGCAAACATTTATTTTATAAAGAAAACACAAAAAAAATGGTTAAAAGAATAAACTTTCAATGCAATATCACAATGAAATTAACCTAGCTAGAGGAATATGTATACTTCACACTATACAAAGATAATACCTGTTGAATTGTAGGTCACATCTGTGCATATACCAGCACATGTAGACAGATAGAGATGGCTTGGTTGTGGGCTATTTCTGTTTTCTAAAGTCTGCTGCTCTTTGAAACTTTAATTACAAATTAAAAATTCTGGTTATAAGTAATGTATACACATTAGAGAAACTAAATTGCCAAAATACAATGAAGGAAAAAATGATTTATAAACTTGAATTAATCCCTGTTAATATTTTTCTGCATTCAGTTTGTATTACTCTTATTATTTTGCTAAAAATTTTGGATAATTGAGATGATACTTTTATCTAATTTTGTCTCCTTTTCTTTTCACTTAACTGAGTTAGAGGATTTCAAGTACATTAAAAAACATAATTTGAAATGCATGCTTGATAGTCTAATATGTTTATATACCTCGGTACCTAATATATTTTCTTATTTGTGGACATTTGAAAATTTGTTTTTCTAAATGTTGCAGTAAATAGCTTTGTCTATATGACTTTTCTGTATTTTACTTATTTCCTTTGCTTAATTTCTGTGAATGCAATTTTGAAGACCAAGGACAAGAACATTTTGAAGTCTCTTTGACTTGTATTACCAATTGCTTTCCAAAGGTTTGTACCAATTTATGCAGTATCACATGGGTGTGTCTCTTACCCTGTTAGTAAGCTGGTGTTGATTACAATTTTCAATTGTTTATAATTTGTTAGACTTTAAAATCCCTCTTTATTCCTTTTTTATTTATTTTTGATTATATTGATATTGACAGTTTTATATATATGTTTTTTTTGAATAATGTTAATGCTCTATTTTGTTTTGATGTTTTACTCTTTCCTTATCTGTTGTGTTTTTTATATAGGAAGGCTCATGACTTTTGTAACACATTTTTTTACTTTATTTCCTTATTACTATTTCTTTCTCTGATAGTAATTATATTATTCTAATATGCAAATATTATTATTTATTTGTGTCTAGATTTTTTTCAGCTGCTAAATATCAAGAGTTTTCTGTTACAATTTCCATCCATAGGTGTGTTTCTGTTTTCTCCTGGCATTAATAATAACACTGCTGAGAGCTAGCACATATGTAATGCTTTCTGTGTGTTTGACATTGTTCAAAATGCTTGCTATACTATAAAAGCTGATCCTCACAAAAATCAAATGAGGAAGGTCCTGCTAGGAAGTCCACTTTTCAGAAAGGAAATAGAAGAACAGAGACTTTACATAATTTTCTCAGTGTTACTCATCAGAATGCCGTCCCAGGCAATATGACCCCGGAGTCCACGTTTTTGCTTATAGCTTTTTGATACTATTACATTCAGTAACTAGAGATTTATGATTAGTCCAATTTTTCATTAGGAATGGGATCTTTAATCAGTTTTAAGCCTACTTTATATTGACTTTGAAACCAGTTTAGGATGATCCAACAGGCTAAGTTCTGTGAAGTGCTAATAACTATGTATTTCATTTTCTCCAATCATTGACTTCGGCCCATGCTTTCTTGAATCTTCCTTTTTCTTTTCTTGATGACATTTAGTATTGTTATGTCAAACAGGTCCCATAGCAATCCCAGAAAAAGTCCTTTCTGGTCATTGTGATATTAAAAAGCACACCCACTACACTGTTACTTATATGGGGGAGGAGTTCTAGCTCAAGCTCTTCCAATCTCCCTCCTCTCTGTCCTCTGTCATCACATCTCATCGTTTCTAGCTACTGATCTGTTTAGCTCAGCAGGTGGCCCTCTTAGGGCTTCCTGCAAGGACACCTCAGTCTGTGCTACCTTCTGTGGTGTCCCTTGGACCTGCTAGAAGATCACACATTATTTCATCTGAAACCAGGTGGACATGCAGAGCTGCTCTGTTGCACCTCTCTGCTCTACTCCTTTCCTCCAATTTTCTTTCAATCAAATTCTTTCTCTCTCCCTCAGTCTGTCTCTGTTTCTTTCTCCTTCTCCCTCACTCTCCTTCTCTCATTTCCTCTCTGGCTTTTGCTTATACAGGCTGACAGGGCTGTGGAGTAGACTGTTGTGGATGATCGTTGAGGCAACAAATCGGTTCCATTGCCTCTCATGATAAGCCCTGGAAGCAGTGTCTGCATGCTGCTCTTTACTTTGCTCATTTTAGAATGTAATATATGTGTTATCTTTTTGCTTTAGCTTTGGGTTCAGTCAGTTTTGGTTTACCTAAAAACGTCTTGTTATACATTTACTCATTTTTCCCACTAAAGTCTGTTTTGGTTTTATTTTTGCCAGCCTCAAATACTTTTATATGTGATTAGTATACTTCACTGGTGTGTGCCAGATTTTACTTTGCTTTTTAAAGGTATGTTTCCTTTAAGCAACATAAAGTTCTATTTTGTAAGGCAGCTGAAACACTGTCATTTATGGGTCAACAAGGTAAATGATGTGCCCAGGGTCACACCACTAATGAGAAGAGACATTGGAATTCTATGCCAGGTGTGTCTGCCTACAAAGACCTTCCCTGAAGCACTACATTTCCTATTTTTCTCCAGTGTTCTGGAAAATATCATCTTGCTCTCAATTTCAATGATTATTGTAATGTTTTTCATTCATAACTAAAGATTTAATTGTCTAATTTAAGGATGATACCAGAAGTTTTGATTAGATGAGAATACCAATACACTTCATTTCCTGCCACTTCTGCCTACATAGTTCCCAATCTCTCTTGATCTTTGCTTTTCTAATTGGTTTAGTGGTTAAACTCATGAATCTTGGAGTCAAAGAGGCTTCGGTTTAAATCTCAGATGTGACACAATTTCATTTGCAAAATGAGGATTAAAGAGCTAAACCACCAAAACAGAAATTGGAGTGTGAGTCTTGTATTAGTCAGTTAATGGAATTTAAACACGTTTGGCCATGCCTGGAAACTGTGACACAAGCCCAATGAAAGTCTGTTTGCATTTTGAGGGTGAAAATGCTTCTGGGAAAGAACTTAACCTGCACAGCTGGGGTTTAGCCTTACTTGGATATTTATAGTAAATATTTATATCATTATAATTAGTGATTAAGTCTAGTACAGTTTTATTTACATGCATGGGACATATTGTTTATCTGTTTGGGGAATAGCTGAATTTGACCTAAAGTAAGTATGGCCTAATGATGGTGATGCTGAACATAGCTTGGGGCTCTTACTCAAATCTGTTTTCAGCTCAGCCTCCTGAGAGTATTTGATCCTAGAGAAAAGGCTGAAAATAAATAAAATCCGAGGAGCTGTTTTAGGAAACTCTGAATTTGGGAACTCTATTTTTGCGCTCTTCAAAAATATATGTATGAAAATGATGAAGGAAGAGACTGGCCTTTCCCCTTTTCTCTCAACCCCATTTTCCTGCAGATACCAGTGCCTGATGGTGCTGACTCTGAACAACAGCTTTACCAGCATGGGGCCACTTTTCCCAGGTGACCAGTTATGACCCCTGGGTACTCCGCTCTGTACATCATCCAGAGCTACAGTGAGGAGTGAGTAAGGGATGGTGGAGTCTGAAAGAACAGCGGGATAGAGGGAGAGCAGCAAGTATTCCCAGTGGGTGCCAGGTGCCATTTTGCCAAGTGTAGCAGCAGTGACACCTATGTGCCCCAAAGCTACCAGTGGAGAATGGCTGGTGTTTTGCAGAGCGATGGTGAAGTCCCAGCACACAGCACACAGTGTCATGAGCATGAACTCCTGATTTCCGCCTCAGATCTGCACTGGACACAATATTCTACATCTCAGTAAATGGTAATTTCATCCTCCCACGTATTTGAGCCAAAAATTTCTGGGTCATCTGTGACTCCCCCCCCCTTTTTTTTCTCATCCTGCATCTGATCCATCTGGAAATCCCATTGGCTCCACATTTAAAATATAACCAGATTCCAAACATTCTCATACCCTCCACGGCTGTCACTCTCCTAGTGGCCTCCTCATCTCTAACCTGGATTACCACAGTTGACACTTCACTGAGCTCCCTGATTTTACCCTTTCCCTTAGTGATGTGCTTTCAACACAGAAACCAGAATGAGCCTTTTATTTCTTAATTTTTATTAAGATATAAGTGACATATAACATCATGTAAGTTTAAGGTGTACAACATGCTGATACACTTATATATTGCAATAGGATGCCTGGCAATTAAATTCGGGAACTTGTTGTAGCAATGTTGCTAAACTTGTTGATATCAGAGGGATTATTCATTATGAATTTGTACCAATTGGGCAAACAGTTAACCAAGTTTACTATTTGGAAAAGGCTGTGTGAAAAAGTTAGACAAAAATGACCTGAACTTTTCGCTAACAATTCATGGCTCTTGCATCACGACAATGCACCAGCTCACACAACACTGTCTGTGAGGGAATTTTGAGCCAGTAAACAAATAACTGTTGGAACGCCCTCCCTACTCATCTGATCTGGGCCCCAATGACTTCTTTCTTTACCTGAAGGTAGAAGAACTATTGAAAGGAAGATTTTGATAACATTCAGGACATCAAGGGTAATATGACGACAACTGTGATTGCTATTCCAGAAAAAGAGTTTCAAAATTGCTTTGAAGGGTAGACTAGGCACTGGCATCGGTGCATAGCTTCCCCAGGGGAGTTCTTCAAAGGTGACTGTAGTGATATTGAGCAATGAGGTATGTAGCACTTTTTCTAGAATGAGTTCTTGAACATAATTGTCTGACCTCATATAATTACCACCGTAGCTTAGCTAACACCTCTGTCACTTCACACAATCATTATTTCTTTTTTGGAGTAAGATCAATTAAGATAGAGTCTCTTAGCAATTCTGAAGTTTATTATACAGTATTGTTGTCTATAATCACTATGCTGTGCATTAGAGCTCCAGGACATATTTATTTATTTATTGGTTGCAAGTTTACACCTCTAAACAACATCTCTCCAATTCCACCCCACCTAGCTCCTGGTAACCACCATTCTACTCTTTTTACAAGTTCAGCTTGTTCAGATTCCACATATAAGTGATATCATACAGTGTTTGTCTTTCTCTGTCTGACTTACCTCTCTTAGCATAATGCTCTTAAGGTCCATCTATGTTGTTAGAAAATGGCAAGATTTCCTTCTTTCTCATGGCTGAATATGTTCTATTGCACACACATACACACACACACACATACATACATATATATCACATGTTCTTTATCCATTCATCCATTGATGGGAACTTAGATTGTTTACATATCTTGGCTATTGTTAATAATGTACAACAAACACGAAGTGCATATATTTCTTCAATATCCTGTTTCTGTTTCCTTTGTACATAGAAATGGAATTACCGGGTCATAAGGTAGTTCTATTTTTTATTTTTGAGGAGCCTCCATACTGTTTTCCATAGTGGCTGTACCAATACATTCCCACTAAAAGTGCTCAAGAGTTCCCTTTTCTGTGTATCTTCTCCAACATTTGTTATCTCTTGTTTTCTTGATGATGGCCATTCTGAACCTTTTAAAGTGAAGGACAGCTCATGTTCTTTCTCTATCCAAAGCCCTCCACATGGTTCCCAGTTTCATCCAGAGTAAAACTTAGTCTTTGTAAGTTACAAGATTTTACATGACCTTCTTTTTCTCTATAATCTCCCTGACTTCACCATTGATGATGATTGTATTAATATATAATATGCAGCATTTCACATGTAGTAGTTACTATACGTTACTATGTTATATGTGAGATATACCTCATAGGGTTGTTAAGAGTATTATATAAATTAGTACCTATAAAATGCTTAGAAGAGTGTCTGACATATATTAATAGTAAGCAGTCAGTAAATTTAATTTATACTTATGATGGTATTCTTATTATTAACCAGGAAGGTGGAATCATGGAAATGAAAAGATCCCCAAATCAGGGATTAAAGAATTGCAGCTCAGGAAGATTGAAAAGACTTGAGTAGAGCCATTTCCAGGATGTAGTAGAGCAGAGATCCTACCCCACATCTCTTGTCTGACTCAGATTGCCCAATGTCTTTCTAGCAAAATAAATATTAATATCCACAATGGAAAATTAGGTCCTTAATTCATCTTTTATTTTACATTGTCTTTAAATTTTCCAGAATAAAGTGTGTTGAAAAAGTTCTAAATTGCATTGACCTAATATTTCTTGGAGTTATGTACCTGTGGTCATATATTTGTAAATAAATGCTTTCATATCTCCTAAATATTACACTCTTTGAAACAAAGTGCTGGGTAATTGTAATTGGTGATTCCATAAGATTATAAATCCAGATTTAAGAAAATAAATCAATAAATACAGAGCAATGTTGATGAGTATTAATATACCTCTATTTGCATTGATCTGTAAATATTATTTTAAATATACTGATGAATAATCTAACTTGAAATCAGAGTTCACTGTAATTTTTTTCTTTCTTTTTATTTCCCTAAGGGTTTTTTGTAGGTCTTTCTGAGTTTGTGATTGACATTTATTTATGTTACAGCACTTTATTACAACTAATTCCATGACTTGACATTAAAATTTTCATCTCACAAAAATGTAGTCATTTCTTTCACAGAGTGACATTCATATGAGTAAAAACACACTAACTCAGTTCAAGAGCTCTGTTCAAACTAATAAGAAGAAGATTTATGTACTTTTTTGGCCAAGAATGTTTCTCAATTGCTAGAAATTAGAATAAAACACCACTAGCAAATGGAACCAAAATGATCAGCTCAATATAAGCAACACTGAGGAGAAAGTCTATTTAGAAAGTCTATTCCAGTTATCTATATACCTTTGAGTGTGCTACAATATTATACAGGCATTTACATTAATTTAAAAACATTGGTGTGCTGGGAAGCTGGCATTGCAGTGCCCTTTTCTCCTTATTTTTAAATTTGCTGTATTCAGTGACCTGAATATAGGGATAATGATCATGTTAGTTAAGGTGAATGACTATTTTTCAAGGGATAAAAGGTTGCATTTTTTTCACTTAGAGCATCTCAAATGAGCATAAATATTAAACTACAGAGGCCTTTGCTGGCTGCTCACGATAGCTGATGCAGAAGCACTGTGGTACAGCACAGTTGACAAGAAGGAGAAAAAGCATAGTTTGGTGCTGTTTTTTTTTTTTTTTCTTTTCCTCGAGTTTCTCCATGCCAGCACAAGTGGTCACAGCCTCAGCTTTTAACAGCTTAGGATATTATTATACCTTCATTTGTTTGCTTAAGTTCAGACAATGCTTCCTTTTCATCCTGTCTAAATGGCAGAGGAGAATTTTCACTGCCAGAATCTTAAATGGTAGAGGGGGGGTTTTGCTTAAGATTGTCTCATGTCTCCAGCCCTGAATGGGCACAGGAGAGGGGATGATTTCATTTTATTCTATTTATTTATTTGTTTGTTTTTTCTAAATTAATTAATTAATTTTAAAATCTGAAGTGGTTTTTAATTTGATGTTTTGTCCTTTTGTGGTAGAGGTGGTGGTGGTGATCCTAACAAATGTCACATAAATAAATCAAAACCAAACTAAAGTGGCTGTGATTACCATCTGGATTGTTCATTTTGTTTGTTTGTTTCAGTTGTACAAAACAGCATAGTGATTAAACATTTATATACTTCACAAAGTGATAACCCCAATAAGTCTATTACCCATCTGACACTGTATGTAGTTATTACAATATTATTGACTATATGCACTATGCTGTTACTTTATATCCCATGACTAGTTTTTTAAAATTATAGTTGACATTCACTATTACTTTATATTAATTTCAGGTAGGTATATAGCGTAGTGGTTGGACGTTTATATAATTTATGAAGTTATCCTCCCAATAAGTCTAGTACTCATCTGACACAGTACCCAAAGTACATAGTTTTCATATTTTGACAATATTCCCCATACTGTAATTTATATCCCTGTGACTATTTTGTAACTACAAATTTGTACTTCTTAATCCCTTCACCTCTCTCACTCAGCCCCCCAACCCCTCACATCTAGTAACCATCAGTATGTTCTCTGTATCTATGAGTCTGTTTCTGTTTTGTTTGTTCATTTATTCTGTTCTTTAGATTCCACATATAAGTGAGATCATATGGTATTTGTCTTTTTCAGTCTGACTTATTTCACTTAGTGTAATACCCCCTAAGTTCATTCATGTTGTTGCAAATTGATGATTTTAAATTATTAGGAATGTTTTCCAGCAAAAACCCATTTGACAGTTATAACATTTTAAGTCCCAAGTAGTAGATTTTGGGTGTTTCTTTTTGTTAAAAATATATTAATTTGTGTAAAATTAAAATTAAATTTTTTTTCAATTGCTTATGCTCCACCAGCATTTACCCTAAAACATTACATATCACTTTTCTTTATTATCCCCCCAAATTTTGAGACATCCCACAATCTCTACCTATTGTTGCCTCTAACTTTTTTTTCATGGTCAAACTCCTAAAGAATGGTGTATTTATCGTATATCATTATATAGTGTCAATTATTTTTCAGACCTTCTGTGTTTTGGTCGCTATCTCTTTCAGTACCCCAATTCTTCATTTTCTATGATTTTTAATGCATTCCTAACTGCCAAAGGGGTAAAAATATCCCCAGCCTCAAATTTTGAAGGTTAAGAAATTATACCATCTCCCATTAGAGGAGCCAAGTAGACAAATGATCTCTGTGGACAATCCCAGCTGTTTGATTTTATGGTTTTAGATAACAAGTTCCTTGAAGTTTTTTGAAGTATGTGCCCATTTGATTGTAGTGATTAAAATCAGTTTACATTTATCACTTGGAAATTGATGTGACATTGGGAAGGAGGCAATGGGGAGCTAAAAATCTACTGCTACATCAAGTTTATATTGGAACAACGTGACAGTTACTTTCCCAGGGACTTTCAGGGACTTGTGGGGTGGAGTATGCCTTAAATATGTAATAGATTGATATTGGAAAGGGCTTTCTAAATTTAAAAGTAAAAATTTTAGCCAAACTAATTTTTAAGTGTAATTTTGTATAAGTAGGGAGTTTTGTGAATTTTACACATAGATCTATCCTAGAAGTTAGTTTTATAAGGCTAGGCTATACACTTTTTTTCTGTTTAACATCATCCTCAGGGCAGATTTTTCTCCTTTTAACATAATGCTTGGAAAAGTAGTCCTTGAAAATTTTGTTAAAGTTAAAATAGATGTATTTATGAATATGATATAATATGTGATATCAGGAACCCAGAATTCTAAACAACTGATTCTATTCTGTAACTCTTGTTTACCATGCTCATGATTCTTGAGGGACAAAAACAGGCTAGGTAACATTTTATTACTGTTAAGCTTCAGATTTGATCTTACTTAGGCAAGGCCATTGGGAGGGTACAACCACACTAACATGTGGAAAGTTTACTCTGTTCTTTCCCCCCAACTTCATGTCTAAGGCTGGGGTTTAACATTCCAATAGTGATGAAAAAATAAGTTTAGACTATGGCAGCTAGCAAGAAGAAGAGTTCAAAAGCATTAGAACTAGATGAAGACAGAGATGGTGGACCTCATTCATTGAGGACCAGAGCTAAACACAGTCTTCCTTCTCTAGCCTTGTGAAAGGAAGAATACCTAAAATAAATACTGACCATGTAGGGTCTGAATGTTACTTGGTCCCATCAAAATTCCACCCACCCATCCCTGTCCCCACTCCCACCCCCACCTCTGACCCTTGGAATTATGATCCAATAAAATATCAACAAATCTGAACTATTTCTCACATTTCTCCCCTTTGTGTGAGCAAAAAGTGAATACAAACAAATCCTGTTTAAGCTAATGAGGTATAGATTGTATTAGGTAATATAGAGATTGTTTCATTTTTATCTTGGGTAGAACTTAACAAATTTAACTCTTAAAACAGATTTCTCAAAATTTAAGCAACCTGTAGTAATCCCAGGGTTTGGCCTTCAGAACTAATGATCAAGACAAATGTGGGGAGATAATTTCCAATGTCATTAAGAGAATTGAAGAAAGCTTGGTTTCCCATCAATATTGGGAAGCTTCTTTTTCTCAAGTTTATAATCTTAAGCAATTGCTTCTAACCTTGTAGACACGGCTCATTTTAGGAAGTGATCAGTAGCTTCTTTTCCTATCCCATCTGAAAAAATAAAGCTGCACTTATTACTAATGAATTAGCTTAAGACCATTGTCTGCTGTCTGTTGTGACTGATGGTCTCTAATCATAGTAAATTGCTTTACTTATTACTTCAGGTATGTTCTTTTTTTTTGGAGAATGGACTGAAATTCCAAAGTGCATTATTTTTATAAAGGTCAATTTCCTATTACCTCAAAACTGCAGTCCTTTTTTATTTTCTGTGCATTCAACTTTAATACCAGTTTTCTCCTGGAAATTTCAAATCTGGATAATGTTGATGAAAAATCAAGTGAAGCATATGTAATATATCTACTGCTCTTAGGATTCTAAATTCTGTTGTTAAGCTGGCGCACCAGGAGATTCATCCATGTGCTATGCAATCTTATAGAATAGTATTTACCAAATTGCATTTTATCATATGAGGTGTGATCAACAATATGGTGAATGTTTAAATTAAAAAAGAAATATTATACTAAAAGACACATTGCCATTAATCCCCCTCAATATTCCCCCTCACTTCAAACATACTTACCCCCTCCTTCTTGCCACTTTCTGAAGCAGTTCTGGAAGTCCTCTTTGGTGAGTGTCTTTAGTTGCACTGTGGTGGCTGCCCCAATGTCCTGAATCATTCTGAGTTTGGGGAAGAGCCAGAAATCTCATGGTGCAAGATCCAGTGAATAAGGTAGATAAAGACATACCGTTTTTGTTTTTGTTTTTGTTTTTGTTTTTGTTTTTAAAGGAGGGTGCAGCTCATAGTGGCCCATGTGGTGATTGAACCGGCAAACTTGGTGCTGCCAGCACCACGCACTAAACAACTGAGCTGACCAGCCACCCTGGGACATACCATATTTTCTTTGACAGAGATTGCCGTATACCAGAAGTGATGTGTGACATGGAGCATTGTCATGATGAAGGGTGATTTACAGCACATTTGAAAACATACCTTTTTGGGGTGGCCAGCAAGCTATGTTGGTTACAGCATGGTACTGATAACACCAAAGTTGATGGTTTGATTCCCACATGGGCCACTGTGAGCTGCACCCTCCTTGAAAACAAACAAACAAACAAACAAACAAACAAACAAAACACCTTCTGTCCACTGTAGCTGAAACCCACTTCCTGTATAGAAGATCCCTGCCTTTCTGTTGGCCGTACTTTTTATCACAATAGCTCCATGTCACACATCGCTTCTGGTACAGCAATTTTTGTCAAATAAAAACATTGCGGTGTGTCCTCATCCACCTTATTCACAATCTGGCACCATGTGACTTCTGGCTCTTCCCCAAAGTCAAAATAACCATGAAAGGTAAACATTTTGAATCAATTCAGACATCGAGGCAGCCATGACAGCACAGCTAAGACATTTATGAAAGAGGACTTCCAGAACTGCTTCAGAAAGTGGCAAGAACAATGGTATAAGTGTATTCGAAATGAGTGGGAGTATTTTGAGGAGGATTAATGGCAATGTATCTTTTACTGTAAATTTTTATTTTTAATTTAAACATTCACCGTATTGTTTGATTATACCTCATATACGGCTGGCCTTTAGGAAATATTGTAGGCAGGCTGTGGCCCAATGTGTGTGTTTACCAGGCTCTACTTCCTTTTCTTCCTGGAACACCTGGAAGTGTTCCTGTCTTTCTGGAAGCTGGCCTATCTTTCCCTTTCAGTTAGTGGCTTATCTGACTGGGTTCTGACTAATAGAATATGGGCAGAAGTGATGTGACCTAGGCCTGGTCCAATCTTCAGTCTTTCCCCCACCCCCTTTATTTACCATCCAGATGTAGAGGATTCCATGGAAACCCTAGGATACTGGAATAGGTAGACAGAAGTAGTTGAGGCCCTGAATGAGTCTGTGGAACAAAGTTCTCTCCACCCCCAAAACCCTTTTTAGACAGTGATGTAAGAAATGAAGTATGAAGAGGAAAAATAGTAGAAAGTCATGAGTAACAGCAGTTCACAAAATAGGAGCCAAGGGTCTTGTAATATGAGATGAAAAGTTAAAGGAAAGAAACATTATCTGAAGAAGCTAACCACTAAAAGTACATATAAATTAGGAGTGAAAAAGAAAAACAAATAATTCAAGTAAGATATGTTTATAATTGATAGCTTTGATGGGGAAAACAGAGGATGAGAGGATGATGGAATGAAAGTGATATTTCTGAAGTTAAGGTTTGAAATCAATTACAGTCTTAGAAAGAAAGGTACCATGGAACAAGAGGGCTAGATCAGAGGGACTGGCTAGATTTTGCTTTGTAGAATTCAGCATGTAGTCATCTTGGATGGTGGAGTCAAAGCTATATAAATAGGATCACCAAATAGTTGATTACTCAAACCAGTAACTTTTAAGAGTAAAATTTCTTACTGAATTTTTCTGGGAAAATAAGTATAAAACTGTCCCAGGCAAACAAAACTGGGATATTGGTCATGATTCTCCTGAGAAACAGAACCAATTCAGAGATTATATCTGTGTCTTTATCTATATCTACTTTTAAATCTACATCTATATGTCTATATCATCTATATCTAGATATCTGTATATATTAAAAAATGTGGAAGTAGCAAAATTAAAACTACAAAATCAAAATAGTATTTAGTAAGGGTTTATTTTGTATATAAGAACAGTTCATGAACTGAGAACTTTCAAACTGAACACGAATATGAAACTAAGGAGCACGAAGTTACAAGATGGTTTATAAAGTAAAAAACAGAAAGTTGTTTAAACTTTACAATGATTGGGGATTTTCAGATGGCAGGGGATTGATTAAAAGTGATTAACTTATATCATATTTTAGGAAGATGACTTAAGTTTCTTTTGTGATTATCAGAGGCATTTATAAGAAATAACCTAAATTATGTTTCATTTGTTTTGCAGAATAAGCTACATTATGTTTCACTTAATGTGGCTTAAATGGTTTTATCTGCTCAGGGAATTTTCACGTTCAATTTCCATTTTGTATTCAACTTTAATAATATGTACCCATATATATATATATATATATATATATATATATATATATAGAGAGAGAGAGAGAGAGAGAGAGAGAGAGAGAGAGAGAGAGAGAGAAAGAAAGAAAGAAAGAAAGAAAGAAAGAAAGAAAGAAAGAAAGAAAGAAAGAAAGAAAGAAAAGAAAGAAAGAAAGAAAGAAAGAGAGAAAGAGAGAAAGAAAAGAAAGAAAGAAAGAAACAATTTATTTTAAGGAATTGGCTCATGTGATTGTGGAGGCTGCATAGTCCAAAATCTTTAGTGTAGCTCAGAAGGCTGGGGACCCAGGGAAGAACTGATGTTTCAGTTCAAGTCTAAAGGCAGTCTGCTGGCAGAATTCCCTCTTCTGGGGAGGGCAGTCTGTTTTCTTCTTCTTTTTTTTTTTTTTAGTTTTATTTTATTTTATTTTATTTTTACATCCCTCACACCGTGAACCCCCCTCCCCCCATCCACCACCACCCCGACCTCACACCGAGCCATCACATTATACACATAAAATTATAGTTGGCATTCATTAATGTCCAGCCTCTGGTGTACAGTGCCATGACCAGGCATCCACAGCATCCCTGAGGTGGTCTCCCAAAGACCTTCAACTGATTGGATAAGGCTCCACCCATTTGATGGAAAGTAATCTGCTTTACTATACATTTAAAAGTTAATTTCATCTAAAAAAAATGCCTTCACAGCAACATCCAGATGTGTTTCATCAAATATCTGGATACTATGGCCTAGCCAAGTTGACACATAAAATTAACCATTACACCTGGATATCTGGTCAATCAATATAGAAAAGATGCACTTAACTGGCAGACCTTTGAATTTGCCCCGCAAGCATGATGTTTGACTCAGTGTTTCAAAAGGTTTTCAGTCAAAATTTTGGATTGGGGCATTCCATAGACAGACAAAACATATTCATGTTTCTAGCTTCTCTTATACATTAGTATATCCACCTTCGCTGGTTCCTCATTGCCCCATGGCAACAAATGCCTCCTTTGATGGGGTATGTCCTCGCTCCTTCCCCACAGTCCCAACTTCATCATATTTCTTTGTTTCTCACACTATACAATCCTCACCCATTTACACGTGCTGCCTGAATCCTGTAGGCATTTAGGTTTTGAATTCTGGCCATACAATCTGTGTATAGTGAAGATGGGTTGGAAGCCCCCTTCATGCTTTGCTCTAGAGTTAAACCAAAGATAATCATCTGAATGAAATAAACTCAAACTACTTCAGCTGGTCCAGGGAGTGCACAGCTACCTTAGATGGGGGCCCATATTTCTAACACAGGTACTTAGAAAAAGTAACCTGCTACAGTGAACACAATTTACTTGGGAGCCTTTGACAATAAAAAGCAATAAAACGGAAGTCTTTTCTCTCTTTGCAGTGTTCACTGTCCAAGGAAAGCCAACTTACATGTTTACCTGGCCTGTAGCTATAACTTATGTAACAATTTTAATGGAATATATAATAGAATCCCTAAGATAGCTCTGATGGAAAAACAAAAGTTTTAACTAGTTCTCTTTAGAATTATCATTCAATATGTTTTTATTCTAATGGAGACATTTATAAATAAGGGGAATGGAAATGCATCTGTGTGTTATAGGGAAAAATATGGCTTCTAAGGTTTGACAGCCTAAAATTTCTTAGTAATAAGATTCACAACTGGTCTGTGATACATTTCTTTAGCCATATATGTGAGCAAATATGAACTTATTTTTAGGGGTCACTGCTTTCTGTGACCCATATATAAAGTATCTTAGAAATACATACAAGAGAATGTGTTCAGATATAAGCAATTCAGTTGAGCTAAATGTACCACTTTCTACCTGTCAAGAGCTTTCAGGGGAGAATGCCTTATATGGGAGACACTCCTAAGGTTGAGAGCACTTGGGCTCCTCCCTTTTCCTATTCATTGTTTTCTGGTCTCTTGGGATTTAGTATAAAATCCATTTCTTCTCAAAAGCTTTGGTTGATTAACTCCAAACCAAGTAGGAATGCAACAGTAATAGGGAAGAGTAGGAGGGGCTTCAGGGAAGCCGCAGGCCTCTTGGGCATCAGTGGAAAACCTACAGACATTGAATTGTGTGAGTGGGTTTGTACTGTTGCTTTTGTGTGCTTAGCTTAAGGATGAAAGAAGAGACAGGATGTGTGTAGTGTGAGAGGATAGGGTGGTACAGTGTCTTGTACTGACCTTGGTCTCTGGCCTAGGTTTGATTGCTGTAGAAAGGGAGGCATTTTTCTCATTTCATGGAACACAGTCTGGCTTTACTACAGTGATGACTAAAAACAAGGTAGGTTTTTGACATTTGGGAGGGGTTTGCTGCTTTAGTGTAAACCAGAGGAAAACGCCTGGTCAGGGAACAATGAGAGTGGACTTGAGGCCTTATGTCCAGTGACGGTGCATATCAGTTGGTCACAGCAGATCCTAAATAGAGGCTTGTTGGGAGAAGTCCCCTTAAGGGGTGTGTGTGTGTGTGTGTGTGTGTGTGTGTGTGTGTGTGTGTATGTTTGAGGGCAAGTGGGGAGCACTTAGTAAGAACCAAATTTCTGGAATGAAAATATAGGGCAGGATTAGAATGATTTGGGTTCTACAAAACTACTCTCATATTGGCAAGACTAATTAATCTGGGCACTTAAAAATCTAATTTGGCAACAGCATGCCACATCGCTACACTCTAATCAATTATAAATCAAAGAAGTCTTCATGATTATAGAGTACATAGCTGGAATTTGTCCCCAAATAAAATGTTTTCAAGTATTCCACTTCCATTTTATACATTTAACTTTTATTTTCCATACAGTAAAATTTTCTTTTTTAGTACAGTATCATGAATATTAACATGTGTGTGTTTAGTACACTAATCAACAAACAGAACCCCAAATTCTCTGGTGTATCCTTTTCATAGCGTTCCATCCTTTCCTTTGAATTTATTTGTAATTCAAACAAAACAATTCTCCAGATTTTCTGAAATATAAACAACTTCATAGTGGAGAAAACTAATATAGGCCTCCGGCTGATAACCTCTGATTCCTTTGCTCTGACACTTTTTCAGTTAACAAGCAAGAGTCTTTTGCATTTTTAACCCAAGATGCCCAGGGTTATCTGAGTCATTTCACCTTTAACAAGCTCAGTCACTGCTGTTCAGAGAGAGAGAAAGTTTAACCAGAGTGTAAATGAAGGTTTCTTAGAGCTTTGTGAGTCTCTGATCAAACAACCATAAATATGTCTTGCTAATTAGTAAGACTTCGCATGGGTAGGTGCTGTGCTGCTAGGTCGGCAGCCATTTAGGAGTTACCAGAACATGCCCTGCCCTGTTTCTGTGCCTCAGACTACTCTGCTGTAAAAGCCTTCAGAAAAAGACCTGACTCCTCTGTGCAGGAAGTCCTTGGCATTATTCCTACTGACTTAACTGGAATGAAGGTTTCTAGACTTCTTTTTTGTTTTTTAATTAAGATAAATTAGCATATTCCTTCATTTGTAAGACAATTTTTTCTTTCTATTTTTGCCTTTTTTTTCCCCCCAGACATCTTTTGAAGTGAATGAAGTGATATCTTACTCTTTGGATATATGAACAAAATGTGAAATACAAAGGAAAATACAAGAGGGAAAAAAACAAAACAGAAAAGTTGTATGAAGGTGCAGATTGCGGTTATCAAATAAATTGGAAGCTTCAGGCAGATTATTCATCCTTTTTCCTTTGTGGACTTGGGTCTTAAAACCTTGCTATGGAACCTATTCTCTAAGGCTGCCTTACTTATGTGAAAGTATCGTAGTATAGGTGGCCAGATTTTTGTTTTTCTAAGAAGTTGTTCAGATATATAGTAAATAATATATATTCATTAACAACTTCATAGGTATAGTTTAAGGCAAGAAATAATAGAAATTCACCCTGTTTTTGGAAGCTATTTGAAAAAATTTTATCTACACTTTATGTTAAGTTTTAAGATTGTTTCCTCAAAGAGAACATTTTTTTTAAATTGCTGTTTATCTGTTTATCCTTGGAGCTATTTCCTACATACTATGCTTTAGCAGTTTTGGAGGTGGGCTGTTATGCCAGTTACACAGTTATAGATAAAAGCATTTTACATATTGTCAAAGCATTTTGCTGTGTATTAATTCCCTTGAAAATAAAAGATTAAATTTAGGCATTAAACATAAACATAGACTTTTCAAGATCTAATTCAGAAATTTGAATTCTGTTGACTATCAATTGCTATAGACTCTGCTTATAGCTTTACACTTGTACACGGGTAAAATAATTCTATTGACAATCATAGTTACAAATGTACATTTTGCTTTTCATGGAGATAATTACCTGTGTAGGAAACATGAGCTGTATCAGAAGAAATGAGAACCAATAGGAATCTTCTGCCAAGAGATTAAATAAGAAACCTGATTATGGTTGGAAAATGCTGAATTCATCTCCATAATATTTATATTTCAGACACCTACCTGAGAAAGAGCAAATGGGGAGAGCTTTGTACTATATTGCATTTTGTGAATTATGTCTATTCTTGAAGGAACTTGTACTAGCTACAGATTAGAGATAATAAAACTATAATAATAATGATTTCACTTTTCCAAAATAGAGATTGAATTCATATAACCCCATAAAGAAAAGTTTTCCACAGGTATTGAATTGTGTAGAGGGAGAGATTAATAAACACATTTTATGGGTACAGCAACATTTAATGCATTTGCTCTATTCCCAGTTGGACTAGCTACAAGATGGAGACCCTGGGGGTTTTCTTCGTAGCTGATCTAAATCTGCAGTTTCTATTTCTGTAGTTGTTCCAAAACTAGATCCATCTTTTTCATTTCCTCTTTGGATCCATATCTCAGCAAATGACCCCACTGTCTGTCCACTTGTCTCCACTTGTCCGTCTAAACTCTCCTTTGCTTTTCTACTAATAATATCTTAATTCAGAACCTCATCATTTCTTGCCCAAATTGTTTTCTCTAAAACTGATTTTCTTAATATACTCTCCTCACTGCAATATGGTTACCTTTCCAAATTATAAATATAATCTTACCAGACCTTTCATTCATTACATAAATATTTGTGCCTATTGTGTATTATTCAATAAATATATAATATTTAATAGATATTATGCACCCATTATATAACATTCTGTGTGCTGGGAATAGAACAAAGGAGCTAAGTTGCCTGTTTTCAGAATCTTTCTATGAGTGGGTATAGACAATATATACACATAAGCATAAACAAATGTAATTTATCAGGTATTCATGAATGCTGCATAAAGCAAATAGAATGGGGTAATATGACACACCAACTTGCAATGGCAATATGCCATATTAGATCGATAGAACAGTAAAGGCCTCTCTGATGACATGACATTATATCCATGTGAATAAGCCATGCATGTGAAGATTGGGAACAGAGCATGTTAAACATAGGAAACAGCAAGTGCAAAGGCCCTGAGGAAGTAACAGGAAATGTGTTTGAGAAACAGAAGAAAATCAGTCTGGATTAAGCCTAATGAACAAGGCAGATGACAAAAGAAGAGAAGGTCAAAATCAAAGGAACAGGGAGGGGCCAGGACATTTGGGAGCTTAAAGGCCAAGGTAGTAGTTCCAATTTTACTCATCTGTCATTGTTGCTCCTTTGACCTCTTTGGCACCTCAAACAGGGAGATTCCCTTGCATTGCTTTAAACATGTTTTGTCCACTCTGTATTGCTGTAGTACTCAGTCTTTGGGACTCAACTTGGATGATTGGACATTTCCACCAGAAATATGTTACTGACTCCTGAAGGCCCCCCCATTATGCACTCTTGTGATACCTTGTTCTTATTGCCTCACAGCAGCACAGCACTAAATTGCTATGTCATTCACTTATTCCTTCCTCCCTTCTTTTATTTAATTGTTTTAAAATGTATTTTTGACTTTATGATAGAAATCAAATTGCAGACTTCTTATAGGCAGAAATCACATCGTTGTCACTGTGTATTTATTCCCTTGCATCTAGCACCTGGCACAGCATCTGTCATATAGTAGGCATTCAACACATATTTGTTGCAATATCAAGAAGCAAAAGATTAAAAATTGCAATTCACATGTCAGTAACTAAGTAGAACTTCAAATTGATAGCATAATTGGTTTGAGCCTAGACTTACATCAGTGGGACCCTGAATAAAATATTTCTAGCTTCCTTATTGTTATTGGTATAAATCTAGACCCCTTTCCTTTGCATTCAAGGCTCGTCAAAATCTGGTCCCAACCATATCCCATCCCATAGGATGTTTTCCCCAATCCTCAGAAGCTTCCATCATTAGGAATTGATTTCTGTCCTGTTACATGCCCTTTCATGTACTTATAGTTCAGTCTCTTTATAATTTATTTCCCATATTAGCCTTTTGCGCATTTCCAATTTATCTTTCGTGACTTAGATCGAATGTCACTCTTGTGAAGACCCCCATGAGTTAGTGAAGAGACTCCCATGAAGAATTATTTTTTTCTTTCCATTGTGTTCAGTAGCTGTCTGTATCACTGTTATCACATTTGCTATATCACTCCATCCACATCACTATCATAGTGCATTGTAATTATGTATAAGTATGTCTTCCCACTAAAACTGGCATCTCTGAAGTAAGTAATGGTGGCTTAACTGTTTTAGCTTCAATGCTTAGCCTAGCATCTGCATACATTCAATGCTTAATAAGTGTTGGTTGAATAAAACAAATTTCAATTTAAAAAAGTAATTCTGGAATAAGCTTAAAAATTTTTTTGACTCTAAGATTAGCACTTTTCCTGGTAGACTAAGGTACCCTAAGGGATTTCAATTTTTTAAAATTGGCTTTAATCATATCCAGACATATGCCTTTTTCTTTTGGTCACCTCAACATCTCATCATATGGATAATATGTTTATCCTAGATGATATCTTTTATACCTAAGCTTGCTCCTAGGAGGAATTTGCTTTATAATTTTAAGTACTGGGGCAATAATATAAAAATTTCAGTACAAAGTTAATTTATAAATAACTGTGTTCATTCATATAATACAGAATAATAGTATATAAAGCATACTGTTAGTTACATATAATCTGATTTAAGCGTATACTTTTTTTAGGTTTCATTATAATATAGCTGATGTACAATATTATATTAGTTTCAAGTATACATTGTAGTTATTCAGCCATACCCACCTGGCACTATACAGAGTTATTACCACATTATTAATTATATTCCCTATACTAAAGAAGTGATCACCATGATAAGTCCAACAACCATGTGACACTCGACCATGCTATCACAATATTACTGACTGTATTTCTATTCTGTATATTACACCCCCAAGACTTATTTGTTTTTTATCTGGAACTTTGAATCAGTTATTCTTCTTTATCTTCTCCCACCTTTTAAAATTTTCAATTAAAGTTGACATTCAATATTATTTTATATTAGTTTCAGCTATACAGCATAGTGGTCAGACATCTATACAACCTAGGAAGCGATCCCCCGACTAGTACTCGCCTGGCACTATACATAGTTATTGCCATATTATTACTGATTATATTCCCTACGCTTTACATCCCCATGAATATTTTGTAGCTACCAATTTGTACTTCTTAATACCTTACCTTTTTTACCCTGTCCCCAAACTCCCTCCCATCTATCACCCTATAGATTTAGTACCCATCTGACACCATGTATAGTTATTACACTATTATTGACTATATTCCTTATGCTGTACCCTACATCTCCATGACTGCTGTGTAACAACCAATTTGTACTTCTTAATCCCTTCCCCTTTTCACCTACCTCTAACCCCCCCTCCCATCTGACAACCGTAAAAATGTTCTCTGTATCTATGAGTTTATTTCTGTTTCATTTGTTTATTTTATTCTTTAGATTCCTCTTATAAGTTAAATAATTATGACATTTGTCTTTTGCTGCCTGACTTACTACACTCAGCACAATATCCTCTAAGTCCATCCATGTTGTCTCAGATGGCAAGATTTTGTTCTTTTTTACAGCTGAGTAATATTCCATTGTGTATATGTACCACCATTTCTTTATCCATTCATCCATTCAGGGACACCAGGTTACCTTCATATCTCGACTTATGGAAATAATGCTGCAGTGAACATATAGATGAGCACATCCCCTCGAAGTAGTATTTTGGGTTTGTTCAGATAAATACCCAGAAGTGGGATATTAGGTCCTTATTTGTCTCTTGTTATAGTTTTTGTTTTAAAGTCTATTTTGTCTGGTACAAGTATTGCTACCCCAGTTTTTGTTTGTTTATTTGTTTGTTTATTATCATTTTCATGAAACAAATTTTTCCGTCCCTTTACTTTCAGTATGTGTGTGTCTTTCGATCTGAAGTGAATCTCTTGTAAGCAGCATAGATAAGGTTCTTGTTTTCTTATTCATTCAGCTCCCCTATCTTTTGATTGCACATTTAATCAATTTCCATAGAAATTAATTGTTCATAGGTAGGTAGTTATTGCCATTTTATTTATTTATTCATTTATCTATTTATTTATTCATCTTAAAGAAATCCCTCTAAGAGTCCTTGTAATACTGATGTGGTGGTAATGAATTCCTCTAGCTTTTTCTTATCTGGGAAGCTCTTTATCTGTCCTTCAATTCTAAATGATAGCTTTGCTGAGTAGAGTAATCTTGGTTGTAGGTCCTTGCTATTCATCGTGTTAATATTTTGTGTTGATCCCTTCTTCCCGGCAAAGTTTCTGTTGAGAAGTCAGCTGATAATACTATTGGAGTTCCCTTGTAGGTAACTAATTGCTTTTCTGTTGCTGATTTTAAGATTCTTTCTTTGTTTTTAAACTTTGGCATTTTAATTATGATGTGTCTTGGTGTGAACCTTATTGAGTTCATCTTGTTTGGGACTCTCTGCTCTTCTGGGCTTATATATCTATTTCCTTCTCCAAGTTAGGAGAGTATTCTATCATTGTTTCTTCAGATCGATTTTCAATTACTTGCTTTCTCTCTTCTCCTTCTGCTATTCGTATAATGCGAATGTTGGTATGCTTGAGTTTGTCCCAGAGGCCCCTTAAACTCTCCGCAGTTTTTGGGGTTTTCTCTTTTGCTGTTCTGATTGGGTATTTTATGCTACCTTATCTTCTAAATCACTGATTTGATCCTCTGCTTCATCTAATCTGCTGTTGGTTCCCTGTAATGTATTCTTCATTTCTGTTACTGTATCCTTTATTTCTGACTGGTTCTTAATTATGTTTTCTATATCCATTTTTATATTTTCTATCTCTTTGTTAATTTTTGCCCTGAGATCACTGAGCATCCTTGTAAGCAATGTTTGAAACGCTCTGTCTGGTAGATTACTTGCCTCCATTTAGTTTTGTTCTTTTCTGTAGCTTTGTTCTGTTCTTTTACTTGGGACATGTTTCTTTGTCTCCCCATTTTGGCTGCCTCCCTGTGTTTACATCTGTATATTAGGTAGGGCTGCTATGTCTTCCAGTCTTAGTAATCTTATGTAGTAGGTGTGCTGTGGTTCTCAGTGAATCCCACACTTGAGTCACATACTCCAAGTGTGTCTCTTTTGTGGGTTGTGTGTGCCCTCCTCTTGTAGTTGAGCCTTGGTTGATAATTGCATATCATTGTGAGGGACTGACCCTTGGGCTCGCTGGTTGTGAGGACTGGCCTTGACTACAGTGGAAGAGTTGTTGTGCAGGAGCTGATCCTATGGAACAGGATCTGCCTCAGCAGGACTCTGGTGCCTGCCCAATCCACTCCTTGGGTATGTCATTCTTGAAGGCAGCTGAATAATGCCTCAGATCCATTCGAAGATGGCCCCTAGATGCACTGGCCCCAGGACCATCTTGGAGGGGATCTGCTGTACGTCAAGTTTACCCAAAGCCCGTGCTCCACCCAGGGCCACCCAGCAAGAGCCACAAAGAAATCTGCAGATGTCTGCCTCCTGTGCCATGCTTGGAAGTGCAGAAGCCAAGCTGCAAACCAAGGCCAGTTGTCACTAGTGCCGACTTAGCACTGCTCAGCTGGAGGTACAGGATATGCCCAAGCTAGATACTGCTTGCCTGGGTTCCAAGAACCTTTGAGAGACCCTAGGAAAGTCAGCAGCCTGAGCTGAGGCAGGTGGTTTGTATAAAAAAGCCACTGGAAGCAGCTTGGGTATATCTGAAAGTTGGGGGGAATGGGATCTCGAATCACCAGGGTGTGGTAAAAAATGGCAGAGACTCAGAAATGGCGGCCACCTGTGTTTGCATGCTGGGAAGGGGGAGGGCTCAACCAAGAAACAATGGTCTCCACCAGCTCCTTCCTCCAGGAGGAAACTGCCCCTCTAGTCCCTGTCCCAAGCCAGACAACTCAATTCCCCACTATTGTCCCTGCTGCCTTTCCAGGTGCTGCTGCAGCGCTGGAGCTCAGAGACAGTGATTCCATTGGTGGGTAAGTCCCTGTGTGGAAGAGGAGCACCTGTGAATGCAGCCATATTCAGTCTCACTTAGTCACAATTTCTTGTTTCACAACCAGAAATTATGGGATTTCTCTCCCCGGCAATGGAACCCTGTACTGGGTGGGGCTGGGACCTCTCACTTCTCTGGGCGGGGGGGATCCCCCACAGCTGAGATATCCCTCCCAATTTTTAATGGTCACATGCAGGTGTGAGACCCATTCCATATCTCTGCTTCTCCTATCAGTCTCGAGGTGGCTTCTTCTGCATGTTCTTAGTTGCAATGCTTCGGTTCAGAAAGATTTTAGGCGATTCTCAATGATGGTTGTTTTGTAGTTTAGTTGTAATTTTGATGGGGTAGTAAGAGAAGGTAAGCTCAGCGTTAATCTACTGTGCCATCTTGACTGGAAGTTCCATATAATTTTGAATGCCCCAATTTTGCAACTGCTTTTACTTTTCTTCACTTTCATGGGGATAGTTGGAACGTAAGTTCTCTAAATCTGGATTTATTTAGGTAACAATAAAATATTAAGAGTTTTAAAACACAGTTCCAGGTATGTCTAGATGTTAATAATACATTAGCTATAGCCTGCTCAAGGTATCTTAAGTAATTTACTTGAGAACTATTTAATTATATGTGGTTATTTGGGACAAAATTTTCCACAGGTCTCTTGTGTTTCTGTATATCTTGTAGGTGAGGCACTGACTGCTGCTTGTTCCAAACATATTTGTATGACATTCAACAATAGAAGATGGGAATAGTGTTTCTCTCTAGAGGAAAGTTCAGGCATACTTACTCCCATTACACAAGATTTGAGTTCTCTAAATTCATGCTTCCTCTTATGTAACACACTCTACTGCAGGCATCATCTGACTCACTTCACATTACCCTGTGGATTTTGGGCTCTGGGAAGTGGAAAAGAAACCTGCTGATACTCTGGCTACCGAAATTGCTGTTTGTAATAAACTATGCTTTGTTTCTGATCCAGAAGTCTCATGTCTTTCGCCAGTATCCATGAAAATGTGTCAGGCTAACTTAGTTTGCAAATTGGTTAATTTTTCAATCTCAGACCCTTCATAGTTCTTGACAGGTAGCTAGTTTATTGGGCCTTCCTGGGCACATAGCTGCATTTTATTTAATAGCCTCTCTTTAGTTATATGTGGCTATCGGACTGAGTTCTGGCCAATGAGTTGTAGGAATATGCACCTAACACCAGGATTGACCCATAAACTACTCCATGTACTCTCTTTTCCTTTGTCTCCTGGATAGATATAGAAAATCTAGTTTGGGAACTCCAAGGACTGAAAAGATTATAGAGTCTCTAGATGGAAGAACCTGGATCCCTAAATGACTCTATAAATCAGAGACTTCAGTGACCCTCATTGGATTGCGATGAGAAAGTAGCAAAATAAAATCTTCATTAGATTAGACTTTTCAGATTTTGGGGTAGTTTGTTACAGCGGTAAGCTCTTTCTTGATCAACACACTCACTATGGTCAACTTCATATTTAAAGTCCTTTTATTTTTAAAATAAATATAATAGCTATTTAGAAATTTATACTAGTGTGATTTTAATTTTGTGATTTTTAATAGGGAGTTGGTAATATTTCTGTACCCAATTAGGACTAACAGGTTCTATATCTTAGTCATGCTGTTTTATTCACTTACTCTCTTAGTTTTTCCTCTACTTGTTCCTCGTGTCGTCTTTTCTCTATTTCTTTCATCACTTTATATGTTACTTGAGGGGATCACTAATTCCTCTAAATCACTCTGCATCCAATTATTATATGACAAGGCTATCCCACTCAGCCTGCAGAGTGGGAAAATAAGTGTATTTTCCCTTCCATCCACATGATTTTTTTGCAGTTTCTCCCATATACCTCCACTTTGCTGGAGTTGTACACTGTGCTGACACAAATCATTGTTTTTGTTGTTTGATGAGGTTGCTGTTTCATACTAAATCATCCCTTGTATTCACTATATTCATCTCCCTCCTTGCAGAGATACTCACTGTGTAGCTTTCATTAAATTTATTTTACTTGTATTAAACTTTCTCCTCATCATATTTCTAGTTAGGTGACATGGTCTATAGCCAAATGTGCTCATCATTTATTCAGTAAGTATTTACGAAGTGCCTACATAGTTCTAGGCAGTGGAATGTAAAGTAAATAAAACCAACAAAAAGCTCTGAGGTTGTGGAGTTTGCATTAGTAATGGAGGAAGATACAATAAACAAATAAGTACAATGTAGAGGAATTCAGAGGATGATACCTTCTTCATAGGAAAGTCAAATCAATAGTGTGGTGGTAGGTGAGAGGGATTGGGCTGCCATGGTCAATAAGGGGTTCAGGAAAATTCACACTGAAAAAGTGGCATTTGAATGGAGACCTGTGAGAGGGGAGAGAGTGAGCTAGGGCAGCATCTATGGGGAGAGTGTTGTATGCACAGAGTAGAACAAATGCCAAGATGTGGGAGTGTGATTATCTTGACCTGTTCATGGAGCAAGAGAGAGGCAATGTGGCTAAAATGGGGGAGAGTGGTAGGATACAGGTAAGGGAGTCCAGATTTACTAGGCCTTTTTATTCTCTACTATGATTTTGTCTTTAATCTGAGAGATTTGGGAAGCCATTGAAAGGTTTTGAGGATAGTAGTGGCATTATCTGATGTATGTCTTATGAGGATCATTTAGGCTGTTTTGATAATAAACTATAATAGGAAAAGGTGGAAACAGAGTGAAAGGTTGAAAGACTTGCAATAGTCCAAGTGTAGCTTGGAAGAAGACATTACAAGTGAGGGTAATAGGAAGTGGTCTTTTTTGGGGTATATCTTCAGCACCATCGGGAGGTTCTGATGGATTGGCTATGAGGTGTGAGGAATAAAGAGGCAAGTGTGACTTTAAATGTTATGTCTTGAGCAGTAGGAAGGATAGTATTACCATAAACTGAGATTTGGAAGATGGCAAGATGGAGGAGATATAACAAATTTAATTTTGGAAATGTAAAATTTGAAATACTCAAGAGGTAGTTAGGTGGACATGTCAAGGAATCAGGTAATGTGAGCCTGAAGTCCAGGTAAGAGAGTTTAGCTGAGGAAATGTAAGATTGGGAGTTGTTAGTGCAAAGATAGTACTTAAAACATGAGTCTAGGTGAACTTGCTAAAAGAAACAGAGTAGAGAAAGAGAAAAGAAAAGGTCCATCTGAATCATGGTATATGGCCACTTAAAAGGTCAGGGAGCTAAGAGGATGTCAGCAAAGGTAGCTGTATTAGCGTTCTCCAGAGAATAGAACCAATAGGAATACACACACACACACACACACACACACACACACACACACACACACTAATATGATTGTGGTGGATGAGAAATCCAATGATCTGTTGCCTGTAAACTAGAGACCCTAGGAAAAGCCGGCAGTTTAATTAAAAGGCCTGAGAACTGTAGAGCCCATATTATAGATTTCAGTTTGGGTCTGAAGTCTTGAGAATCAGGAGCATTGAGGACAGGAAGAGATGCATGTTTCAGCTTGTATAGTAAGGAAGAGAGAGAATTTAATCTTCCTTCTTTGTGTTCTGTTCAGCTCCTCACGGGGTTGGATTATGCCAGCCTACATTGGGAAGAGCCATTACCTTACTCAGTCCACCAATTCAAATTTCTCCCAGAAACAGCCTCATAAACACACCCAGAAATAATGTTTAACCAGGTAACTGGGCACCCAAGTTGGCATATAAAATTAATAGTCATAATGGCTTAGAAATAGAAGGGTAGGGGAGGCTGGCATTCTATGAGAAACCAAGTGAAAAATGTGCTTGAAAAGGAGAAAGTGATTGACTGTGTCAAATTCTGTTGATAAATAAGATGAGGGCTGAGAATTGACCTTTGCCTTAGCACTGTGGAGGTCATTGGTGACGTGGACAAGAACAGTTTCAGTGAAGCTGGAAAAGGTTCCTAATGAATGGGAGGAGACAAAGTCAAGACAATGAGCCCACATATTTCAGGAAGTTTTGCTGCATAGGAGGGTAGAAAAATAGGACAGTAACTACAGGAGTATATAAGATTATAAGACATCCTTCTTTTTAAGCAGAGAGATTTTACAAAGTGTATGCTTGCAGGAATAATTTACTAAGGAGGGGAAAAGAGATGATGGAACAGAGAGGGAAGAGACTTGCTGGAGCAATGCATTTGAGTAGCTTGGCAAGGGTGGGATTAAATACACGATAAAAAAAATGGCACAGTTTATGTGCACTACTAGTAACACATACTAAATACAGAAGCTGCACCAAGGGGGAGTGACAAACTAGCTAGATGGTCAGGGAAGGCTTCTTAGGGGAGGATGGTTAAACTGAACTTTGATAAAGAAGAATTTCTCAGGGAGACAACTCTGTAGGCTATTTTATGGAGACATGAGAGAGTGCAGCATACTGAGAATTAGAAGGGGAAAAGCCTGAAAAGGTAGGGAAAAGGCTTAAAAGGTGGATAAGAACCAAATTATTAGGAAACTTATGTGCAATTAAAGATTTTGGATTTTATCCTGTATATTATAAAGAGTTTAAAGAATTTAAAGCAGGAGAGCAATATACTTTATTTGATTTTTTAAATTTTATTTGAAAAATCACTCTGCTCATAGTGTGGAAAGTGGATTGAATGGAAGTAAGTTAAGGTGAGGAATGATGAACACTGAACTGGTAATGTAGCAGAGTAGGTGAAGAAAAGGGGTTTGCTTCTTTTTATTGTATGGGAAATTAATCTGATTCAATATAATCAAATACCTGCCAGATGTTAACTGGACTTATTGTGGTGGTCATTTTGCAATACATTATACAAATATCAAATCATTATGTTGTATACTAATATATTATTTCAATTATAACTTAATAAATGCAATCAATGTGAAAAAAATATATAATCAAATAGCCAATTAAATATGGAAAGAAATGGAGAGAGGCAAAATCCAGGGTAATTCCTAGATTTCTGGCTTGTGTGACTAAACGATGTAGAGAATATAGGTAAAGGAGAGGTTTAGGAGAAGATATGTCTGGTTTAGCTTTGTGTGTGTTATAAGAGAAAGCTGACGGATGTCAAGGTGAGGGTGGCTATCTGGCAGTCAGAAATGTGGATCTGGAGCTCCGGTGTGAGATCTAGCCTGGAGATACAAATTTGGACATTCCTGGTATATTTCTATTAGTCGAGATTTGGAAGTAACGGGCTGACATAATGAGAATATCAGAGGAGAATGAGGCTAAAGTCTCCAAATATTGCTAGGAATATGGCAGTAGAATAAAATTCTGTTATCTAGAAGCCAAGTATTTAGAACCGCAGTTAACTAGAATCCTGTGTGTGTTTGTGAGAGAGAAAAATAGATTTCAAGGGCAATTACATTGCCAATCAGCACTTAGTGATTTAAAAATAAAAACAACAGTCCATATATCTGCAATTAAGTATAAATCTAAGTTGTTGTTTTTCATCCTTGCGATAGCACGATGAAAAAAATCTTCCTAATGATAGATCTAAAGCATTTCAAGATTTTAGTCATCAAAGAGTGATGAAATTCATCTATTTTACTCACAAAATCAGGATGCTGAGTAGAAAATATTATAAAGATTATTATGAAGTGTAAGAAAATATTTTTAATTATGTCAGCTATTCATTCATTTATTCCATCCATCCATCTATCCATCCATCCATTGATTCTCAATCTCTAAGGATTTTAGTCCAAATTTTAGAGTATGTATGTATAGCTTTTTAGTGTGTGTGTGTGTGTGTGAGTGAGTGTATAGCGCTTTTATATCACATCTGGCAAAATTATATTTTTAAAGAATATTGTGTTAATGGAGGCACTATGTAACTTTTTCTGAGAAAATAGAGCACAGTAATTTTCTACCTGTCTGACAGGCACACTTATGTGGCAGCATCTCTCAGCCCTTCCCTAGTATTCCAAAGGTTAAACAGACTTTAAGAAACAGCTCTCATTTTGCACTGTACAATTTTCTGCTATATCAGAATTCTTACCAATTTAATGCCATATCCCTAGATTCTTCAAAGTGAAAGAAGTGACACATTTCACAGGCAACACGAAAGCACAGACTCTGGGAAACCTCTGTCCTGCCTACTTTTCAGCTCCCTCCAAGGTGACAGGTGCTCCCTTGACTCACTTAGCAGTCAGGATTCAAGTCACTGTGGAAATGTAAGGAGCCTCAAGATTAATCCTGACACGTAGAGCATGAGAATACCTTGCCTATTTCCCGTTTTTCAGAACATCCACCTTTTTTGGAATGACCCTGGTCTCGGCCCACTCTGTACAAATAGGATTTTGCTAGACTGCTAACAAATGAGCTCAGAAAATTGTAGATTTATCTGATGCTAACAACAGAGACTTTGGGCATGTATTCCTTTAGTAACAAGGAAACATGTGTTGGACTTAGTCCTTCCTTGCATTTCCTGCGTTAGTGTTGTTGCTTCTTCCTTCTTTGCTCTCTTGCTGCATCACTGGCACACTGTGGAATTTCTTCACTTGTCTCCTAGGAGACTGCAAATCTACGCACAGAGGCTTTTCTCCAGGACAGCTTCTTAATTTAGAATGTATAGCAATGTCTCTTTTGTATAGTGAGAAAATCACTCCTTCAATTTTCCTTTCTTCATCCTACTTGCCTTTCTTCTCCCCATAAATAATTTCTAGTGTTCTCCAAGACCGTGCTTCTTTTGGACATACATGTGATTCAGTGTGTACAATAGCACCATGGACCTTTAGAACTGGCAGGAAAGTTAGAGATCGTGCACTGGAGGTGCGTCATTTTACAGATGAAGGAACTAAGGCGATGTGGCTCCAGTCACACAGCTTGTTTAGTTGCAGGGTTTGCAGCAGCGTCCTCATTTTCTAATTTTCAGTCCAGTGTTCTGTATAAGATCCCACCTAAGCAAAGCCAGAACTTTACATGCTGTATGTTCGTGGGTAAAAAGTTTTCATGAGATGGCTCTTAGTGACCATTTTTCTCTTTCTTCCTGACCATCTGCCTTTCTTTTTTTTTTTTATTAAATTTATTGGGGTGACAATTGTTAGTAAATTTACATAGATTTCAGGTGTACAATTCTGTATTACATCGTCTATAAATCCCATTGTGTGTTCACCACCCAGAGTCAGTTCTCCTTCCATCACCATATATTTGATCCCCTTTACCCTCATCACCCACCCCCCACCCCCTTACCCTCTGGTAACCACTAAATTATTGTCTGTGTCTATGAGTTTTTCTTTCTCATTTGTTTGTCTTGTTCTTTTTGGTTTATATACCACATATCAGTGAAATCATCTGCCTTTCTTACAGAGCACATTTTGCCTCTTTCCTCCCAGCCCTTTTTAATAGGTGTGTTAGCTTTGCTCATGAGTATGTCCTCTCCACACTGAACACAGTGATGGGAGGAGACGTGTTGAGGCAATTAGGAGAGACCCCTGTAAGGCTAGATTCTAGAATGAGAGCATATCTCTCCTATCAAGTGATGCCAAATGTGATTTTTGGTGGAAGAGCTTTGAAAAGTAAATAAACAACAACAAATAATCTCTTAAATATCCCTCTCAACATGAAAACCACACAGGTACTTGTATACCATCAGATATAGATCACTTTTCTCAACTAGCAGAAGAGAGACAAATCTGAAATGGTTGCCCAAATAATTAATTATAAATTAATTAGTAATTTGGACATAAATTTATATATTCAAAAGTGTAATCTAAGACGAATTTATTTGGGATTTTTTTCCTAAGAAGCTGACATTTAGCCTTCACATGGAGGACCAGAGATGCTAAAGAGTCAAAAGGTACAAACTTCCCGTTATGAAACAAATAAGTTATGGGATGTAATGTACAGCTTGGTGACTATAGTTAGTAATATTGTATTGCATATTTGAAAGTGGCTAAGAGAGTTAATCTTTAAATTTTTAACACAAGGAAAACATTCTGTAACTATGGATGGTGGTACATGCTAAGTAGACTTACTGTGGTGATCATTTTGCAGTATATACAATATCAAATCATTGCATTGCACACCTAAAACTAATACAATGTTGTATGTCAATTATATCTCAGTTCAAAATGTTATTTAAAACCAAACCAAGAAAAAAAAAGTCAAAATGTTAAGTTAGTTCTGCTTCAAATATGCGAACTTACACAGGTTAGGTAACCTTCACAGCTTATATCCTCACTAAAAATTGACACTTATACCTGTGCTACACATATTTCAGGTCTCTGGAGAGGAAATTGGAATAATACATATAAAGACACTGAACCTCAAGGGGAAAAAAAAAAGCAATATATCACCTCCATACTGGTACAAAACAATGAGATAGATACATTAAAAAATAATCAAGGTAAGTTAAAATATTATGAAGGAGATAATTCCTTTTCCTATACATCTAAGGGCATGTTTCCCTGCTTTTTTACCCCCAAACCCTAGTATTTTTAAGAAATATAACCTGATATCTTGGCAGCCAGTACCACTCCAGGTTTTGTGAGGGATGAAACATACACAATTTGAGGAGCCCTCTTTAAGGAAAAGAATACAAAATTTGGCACAAGGGTAAATGAATATTCATTTACAATGAGAAATCACAACAAATTTAAAACAGAACATTTTTAAGCTAACAAATACCAAAAACATTATAAAGTTCAAAAAAATAACATTATGTTTTTACTAATTTATTGCCTAACACAATTCTATCATGTTTATTAGCCACATGTTTTGGCTGCATGATTTTTGATCATCTCTTCATATAAGGACACTTTTATATTACCAATTTTTGTAAACATAGCTTGAATATAGAGGTTTTTTTCTAGCAAGGTCGATGGCAGTTTTTATTATTACCATTATTGTTATTATTATTATTATTGAGAAGACACGTGACTTCATACACAGATGTTCTTGCTGTTTGCAGGACTATTATGGTTTAGTGCCCTACCACACAGAGAAGCTAATATATTCTAGTCCTTGTGATTTCCATCAGAACAGTGTGTGGTGTATTTGCAATCATACATGCTACATGATCGTGTATATTCATGACAGAAGAGGAATTTTATTTTGACTAGGAATCAATGAGAATGGGGCTTACAATTTTACACACTATAACCTGAATAATGATTTTCAGGCTGGATCCTGGCTTTGTACAATTCACATCCCCTTTTTTCTCTTCCTCTACTAATGTACTTCTGATGTCAGAAGTCTCAGGACATGACACTATCCTAATTCTACATCTGGTCCTACATTTTGGGGTTACTTCAGCAGGTCAATTGTCGGTAGAGGGTGTTTTTGGAAATCATTCCTACAGCAGGACATTTAACAATAATTTCAACATGCGAATAAATAAGCATCATATAAATATAACCTAATAAGCCAAATAAAATGTACTCTTCTCTCAACTTACTGGATCCCTGAATCATTTGGGGACCTCTAGACCATCAAAACAAGGGGAAGTGGGCATGGAAGAGAAATTGGAGTGGAAAGAGAACGCAGTCTTAACTAACTCTGATTAAAGCATCTTATCTAAATTGTACAAAGACTTGGATTATATTGACACTTATCAGTACCCACTTCTTGGAAAGGGCTAATATAAGTGAGGCCCCTGGAGCTTAAGTGTCCTTGGCTTCTCAGTAACCTTACACCTCCCTGACAGAATCCCTCACTATAAAGTCCAGGCTTGCCTGTCAGCTGTTGTGTCTTCATTATAAACCACCTGTATCTGTTTCCTAGGGCTGCCATAACCAATTTCCACAAATGTGGTGGCTCAAAGCAATAGACATTTATGCTTTCACTGTTGTGAGTCCAGCAGTCTGAAATGAAGGTGTTGACAGGGCTTCGCTTCCTCCTTGTCTTGTACAGGCCCTGGTGGCTCCAAACACTCCTGGGCTTACATCAGCATAACTCTGCCTCCATTTTTACATGACCTTCTTCATTTTGTGTCTTCCTTCTTCTGTCTATTATAAGGACACTTGTCAGTGAATTTAAGTCCCACCCGGATAATTCAGGATGATATCATCTCAAGGTCCTTAACTTAATTACATCTACAAAGACCTTTTCCAAATAAGCTTATATGCATGGGGTTTAGGGGTTAAGAAATGGATACATCTTTTGAGGGGCTACCATTCAACCCACTACACTACCCTTAACATATATCATTTGGGAACAGTCAGAACATAGGTCCTAACCAAATTATATGAAACAGACCACCATTATTTATACATCATCGTATTATCTTCTAGTTTCCTTAAATTTAAAATCCGTGTATTTTCCAGATTTGAAGACTGTTAGACTTTCAAAAACAAATACTTCATACCCAGTTCGTCTAAATCACTCAAGGTATGAAGAGACTTTATTTTTATGGTTCAACATCATGATCTATGAATCAAGGGCATACAAGGACAACAGCAAAAGTAGTGTGTATTAGGAATGGCTAATCTAGTTCACAAAGCAATAGACACATGGCCAGCTGGTGGCTTCGTAATGCTGTCTGTTTTCATGCTACAGAATGTGGTTCCCTGTGGAAACCTTTATTAGTAGGAGATGTAAGTGCAGATGTGTTCTCTAATGGATGTTATAGGTAGTGCTGTCTGTCCAGTTACACAGCATCTGTGACTTAAGGCTACACTAAAACAAGTTTATGAGACCTGCAGATGATCTCAGTGGCCAGGTTACTGTCAAACGTATGGATATATTACCGGGATGTGGACACTCATGAAAGATAACAATTGTAGAATAGTGTTAGGATGTGCACTGAAACATTCCCTTCTGACATCCTCTGAGCAATGCATCTGCAGCATGTTTTTACAGGACCAATCTTCACAGCCAGGTGGTAGGAAGGTAGAATGAGGATTAAGTGTGGGCAAGTATGATAAAGAAGTGATGGGCTCCTTAACGCTTGTCGTTCATTAACACTCTACTAATTGGCAACTGTGGATATCTCATTTTCATACAGCTAATTGTTCACAAGTCTCCCAGGCTTTAAAAAAATAAATTTTGAAAGACGCTTTGTTAATCTTTAGGAGACAATTTTCTCTATAATAGCCAAGATTTAAAATGTAAGCATTCTATGAAATCATTTGTAAGTTCTTTGCACAATGAACATAATTTGTCTAAAAGATACAAGAATAGAACAGGTGGAATTGTGAAGTCAATTTCTTTAGTTTGCTTTTTTTTCTTCAGGTTTTACACTTGTAGTTTACTGTATATAAAGATCATCAACAATACATTAATTTTATGTTGCAATAATATCATTTTTACTCCTACTTTTAAGGTTATATAGAGCTTGAGAGCAAAAACAGTATTTGGGGAATTTATATTTCATTTATATTATCGGACATTTCCTACAAAAATATTTATGGAACTTCTAATACATACTAGATATTATGTAGAATTTCATTTGGGGCAAAACAAATTTAAACAAATTTATATACCTTGAGTAATGAACTTTTCTGAAGTAGAGAGAGAGAAAATAAAATTCATTTGCTTTTATTCATTAAGTGTTTATTAAGTGCCTATTGTATACCAGGGACTGTGCTAAGGCTACAACCCCAAATAAGACGAAATTCTTTGTCAGCTTATTCTCTGCTGGGAGGAAAGCAAGACAGTCAATATGTTTTTTTTTTGGTTTGTTTGTTTGTTTTTAATTAAATGCATTGGGGTGACATTGGTTAGTAAAGTTATATAGGTTTAAGTGTACATTTCTATAATTCATCATCTATATTATATGTGGCATTGTGTGTTCACCACCCAGAGTCACTTCTCCTTCCAAATATTTGACATCCTTTTCCCCCCTTACCCTTTGGTAACCACTAAACTGTTGTCTGTTTCTATGAGTTTTTGTTTGTCTTGTTCATTTATTACTTTCAGTTTTATAAAAACTATTAGAACAATAAACAAATACAGTCAAGTTGCAAGATACAGAATCAATGTACACAAATCCAATTGCTTTCCTATATACTAACAATGAAATTTCAGAAAAAGAAATGACAAAAAACAAAAACCAAAAAACAATTCCTTTTGTGACTGCAACAAAAAGAATGAAATACCTAGGAATAAAGTAAAGGGATGTGAAGGACCTATACACTGAACATTATTAGACGTTATTGAAAAAAATTGAAGAAGACACAAAGAATAGAAAGACAGTCAACCTTTAAGATATAGGATGGTAAGTCCTACCGCAGATGTATGTGCAGGGTGATATGACAGCACAGAAAAGGGCATCAAAATCAGCCTGTGAATCAGTCTTGTGGGAGGATGTAGCACTTACACTGAATTTGGAAGAGTGAGCTTGAATTAGATCCATGAAGAAGTGGATAGCACCTAGGCTGAGGATGGGGCTCTAGTAAAGACACAGATGTTGGACAACTTATTTCCATGTTAAAAACACTCAATGTGGGAAGTTCATAATTAATTCCTATAGCACTTTCCAATATAAATCTCACAAACTTGGCTTGGTAAAGTCCAGGCATAAGATTTGCTGCCAACAGAAAGAATTACGTGCTTTGAAGACGTAAATAGGAACAACCTGCTAGGGGATGCAATGAGAGTATGGATGAGAATTAGCTCTATAGCTGTATGCTTTAAATCCCTCACAATTTCTCCTTATGGTATGTAGCCAGGCAATGATGTTGGAGATACCGTATGATGAACTTTCAAAAAGATGCTCTCCTCAGTATACACAGCTCAATAACATTGTCTGCTAAGTGGGCAATGTTGGCCAAAAATCAAATAGAATGAACTTTCTTAATGGTGTTTTCTCAGGGAAGCAAGTTTTTCTTAGCATCATTTCTGGAAATACAGAGAAAGGAGTATCAAATTGTTTTGTGGATCTGAGTTTGGAACCTATAAAAAATAATCTGAACATTGTGAGATGCACAAATATGAGAAAATATAATTGTAGGATGATCATAGCAACATTTTGCTGTAATACATGGCAGAATATAAAGGAAGAAATGAAAAAAGAAATGACCAAAAAATCCAGACAAATGTACTTATTGATACACATTTACATCTGAATGCTCAATTGGCCAGTGTCTCAAAAGACTGTATAATGGCTGAAATAGGTTGTATAATGGCTGAAATAGAGAAGTTTGGTATACGAGTTCTGCAGCTGTCATTTATGATCACTTACTTCACAGGGCTATTGGGAGGTGTAATAAATACAGGAGAAATTTCACCCTGCTATATATCTAGGCAAAATTAGGTGGTTTAATAGGTTAAGGGAGTCAGTGGTAAATCAATACTAAAAATAGATGATTTGGGTTCACAGGCTGGTCAGCCAAGTTTATTTCCCAGTCGTATATCTCCTTACAAAGAAAACAATTAATATGCTCACCAAATCAAGATGGTATTGCTATAGGCAAGAGGGAGCACTAAAAATAAATTTCTTGTAGATTTATACAGATTTTATCTGGTAGGTACTGTTACCTGCACTTAAGATCAAATACAATTCATACTATGTTTTGTTCAACACCAAATAATAATGAGCATCTCATACTGAATAGTAATAATCACACAGCACTATATTTAGGCCATTATAAAATTTCCAGAGAGGCATAAAGGGATTCCGGTGCGTATTCTTTAGCCAATAACAGAATTATCCTGGGCTGTTAGGACACATACAGTTTCTTAGGTCACAGGTTTTAAAAGATTCTGCCCTACCTTGATTCAACTGTATTTTACAATCATCTTCAAATCAATCAAGTTAGACCTGACTTAAAAGCCTCAGGAAACTAAAAAACGAATGTCATGTACTTGGAAAATAATGATCAAATATCACAGAATCATATCCTATCTGTGCCTCTATGTAACAGAGAAAATGCCATAGAACTGATAAACATTTAGCAGTCTGAAGGAACAAAAGAGTTCTAGACATTCTAGAAAGCAGGAATAGCATGTGCAAAGACCCTGAGTGTGGATGGACTATAGGGTGTATATGGAAGGGAGGTGGAGGTGAGGTTGAGAAAATGCCCGTGAGCCAGATAATGAATTGTCTGCCATGTTTAAGTTCAGATTTTATCCTGCTGGTGATGGGATCTTTGAAGGACTTTTAGCAGAAGAATGATGGGAATTGTGTTGGTCCTTCAGAGCCTTCTGTCTCTGGTGAGAACTTGGATCGAGCCTTAATGAATTAAGTCCTGCAAAACGTGGTTAAATGTATGTAAGAGGGGTTGCATAGATCATAATTCAAATTTCACTGATTTGTATTGAGCTAGTTACTGATAAACATACTTACATATATTGTCTTATATATTCTGTCTCAATAATTCTAAAGGGAGCAAGTATTTTGTGACTCGCTTTTTAGTGATGAGAAAATTGAGAATCAAAGTGGTCAATCCTCCTGTGTGACGTCAAAAAGTCATATTTCAGGGATTGGAATTCTTATTCACTGGGACTAGTTTAAGGGTAATTTACTGACAGCAGCTTTGTCCTGATTCTCTCTAATTCACCAAGCCCTCCCACCGGACACTTAAGGATGCTGAATGCTCAGCTGTAGCCTTATGAGCTACTTCTTATTTTCAATGGAGGAACACATACAGAGTTGTATGAATATTTTATTTATATTTTAATTTGTATAGTATCAATGGAGAAAATAAGTATTATTTTAGAAGTTGATCAGATTTTGAGAATCGTCTGTAGTAAACTCTTCCCATGCAACAGTGTTGAGAGATTGTTCCCTAAAAAACTTATATATACATGTGTACATAGAAAAGCAAATGGCCAAGAGAGGTCTAAAGAAGAGTTTTAAAGAAGAATGAGGTTATATTCCTAGAAAACCTCAAGCACTTGTAAATTATATAAAAATGCTTGGAAATAATAAATGTCAAAGTCAGACTCTTTGCACTGAATTTCCCTCTAAGTATACCCTTTCTCGGGATATCTTAATACCCATCTCCTCTACCTTCTTCAGATGTCTGTTCAATTAGAAAGCTTCTTTTATGTAAAATGGTAGCTTTCTTACCCCTGGCACTTCCTATCTCATGTCAGGTTTTTTTTATTTTTGTTTTTTTGTTTGTTTGTGTTTTTTTTTTTTCCATAGCACATATCTATTCCTACCTTAGTATATAATTAGTATTGTTTATAATTTGTTACAGTCCATTTCATCTACTAGAGCAGAAGCTTAATGAAGGCAGGCAGATTTGCTTCTTTGGTTTTATGATTCATTTCCAGCCCTTAGAAAAGTTTCTGACATGTAGTGTATGCGAAGTCAATATTTGTTGGTTATATAAATGAATGAAAATAGGTATCTGGGTGAGGTGTGGGGGGAAGACAGCAACACTTATTATATAGCACTAGAAATCAAGGCAGTGCAGACTGGTCACAGGATAAACATGAGGTCCAAAAAGCAGTGCAGAGAGCTAAGAGACAGACTTATGCTTATTTGGAAACTATACAAAATAGAATGTGATTGCACATCATTGGAGAAAAAAGTAGATTACTTAGTATATGGTTCTGTGAAATTTGATTGTATGTGTAGAAAAAAAATCTTTACATCATACTAGTCCCAAAATCAGTTCTAGGTAGATTAGATAACTACATGTAAAATGAGGACTTTAATTTTTCACAAAATTTGTATTTATACACAGGGTTAGGGAAGAATTTTTATGCAAGACACAAAGAGCAAAAAATCATCAGAGAAAAATGATAAATTTGACAAAATTAAATTAAAAATCTGTACTTACCAAAAGACACCATAGAGAAAAGTGAAATGATGAGCCACAAATTCTGTAAAGATGCTTGCAACACATAAAGCTGACAAAGAATTAGCATCTAGAATATATCTCTTAAAAAAACTACACATTGAAGGGGAAATGACAATTCAATAGAAAAATGTGCTGATAACAACAACACTTTATAGAAGAGGATGTGTGTGAAATGGCATCACCTTCACTGCCAGCCATGAAGAGACAAATTGCCACAATAAGATGCTGTTTCATGCCCACCAGTATGACAGAAATGAAAATGTCTGACATAATCAAGTGTTGGCTTTGATGTGTGCATCACTACTCCTCCAAACTACACTGTTGATGTAAATTACTACATCTTGGAGAAACTTAAACAATTATTAATAAGACGTTGCATTGATATTAATTGATATTAATGTTAAATAAAATATTGAATGCAATTAAAGATACATATCCAGTTCTTCTCACCTATCTAGCCCGTGGGAGATTAAATTCTTTTGCTGTCTTAATGTTTGGCATAGCTATAAGTCTTGCATAGGCCAATGACATGTGAGTGGAAGTGATGTGTCTTGTTTCCAAGTCACACACATGAGTGCGGTCATATATACTCCATGCACTCTTTAACTCTGCTCCAGGAACCATGTCAGCATATGGTGATAAAGACTTACTATCAACTCAAAGCATTCTGAGCTTATAGCTGGAGGACAGCTCACCTGGAGCATCACCTGGACAGAAAACATGTATGAGCTAGTCCTTAATGGTTGTGCGTTAAGTAACTGAGATTTTAGAATTGTTAGTTGTTGCAGCATAATTAGTTTATCTTGCGTGATAGCCCTACAATCCAGAAATTCTATGTCTATAGAAGGTACTCTATGAAAACGTTTGTACATGCACATAAGATTCATACATAATGAAGTTTTAAATAGAAAATATTTTTAATAGCAAAACTATAAACAATCTAAAAGTCCATTTATAGAAGAGAAGAATCATGGTATCGGCATATGATAGAATGAAACAGTGAGTAAATTGTAGTCATGTGTATCCATAAGGATGAAATTAATGTTGACCAAAATAAGTAAGTTGAGAAGAATACATAGAGTAGCATCCATTCTATATGTATAAACATTTAGACCATATAAACACATGCCAAACAATACTATACATTAGGAAATATTTACATTAAAATGACAAAAATACATACAGATGTTAAACATCAAATTCAAGAGTGTCTCTATCTGAAAAGGACAAAAGGAAAGATGATTAAGGAGGGTTTCACCATAGGCTTTAATTATAGCGAGGACATTTTATTTCTTGAGTGGGTGTAGTGTATGGGGAGTTGTAGTATTCTCTATCGCTTTGACATATCTTAATATTCTTACTAATAAAAATATTATCATTTATACAAACAGAAAAATTCAAGTAACTATGGACTATCTTGCACAGTCAATTCTGTACAATGGACTGATTGTTTAGAAAATGAAGACATTTTAGGAGATAAATATGCCCCAAAGAAGAAAGGCCCAAATGTATTAAAGACATTCGTTGGAAATTTCATATGAAAAGCACTCCCAAATCTGTTAATTGACAGTATAGGGAAATGGAAATATAAATTAAGAAAGTTTATGAGACTTTTAAGAGCAATTGATTTGCATTCTAATAGATGGATGTAATCTATATGTATTAATCATGGTAGGCTACCTGAAACCAAAGTTTCAGTTACTCAACTCAATGGAAATGTATTTCTTGCTAACATAGCATTCAGTTTGGGTGTATACCAAATAGACTTCTATGAAGTAATTCAGAAACCAAAGCCTTTTTCATCTTGTGGCTCTGGCCTCTTTGGTGTCTTCCTGAGCCCTTTCCTTTTAGCCAGGGAGATGGAGAAAGCACGAAGGGGGTCACACATTGGGATTTTAGAGATAAGTGCTGAAGGTTGCATACACTTTTCACCATATTCTAGTGACCTAATGTTAGAAATATACATAGTCACACCCGAGTTTAAAGGAGGCTTAAAACATAGTCTGAGGAGAGAGTAGAGTGAGTTGGGTGCATGCTTAGCTAACCTTAGCCACACCATATTTATTATAAATGGTGACACTGGATAATAAACAAAGGGCTGGATTCTGATCGTCATATCATTCCACAAACAGAATTAGTATGAGGTAGAACACTGGTCAATTAGAGCCGATGAAGATATTCTTCGAAAGAATTAGGTGCTTGATATTGCAAATAAACCATCAAATGCATCGTCATGGGAAAATAACTTTGATTTATTTACACATATTTTATATATTTGGACAGTTTTATTTTTAGTACCTTGAGGATGGACCATCAATTATCTTTTTAGTGCTCAAGACCTCTGAAGAAATGCACCCTTACTTTAAATCTTTCCAGGCTGGATATTTATGAGAAAAATACTAACCAGTTTTAGGATGGAGGGCTGCAGTGGGGCACCCAGCATATTAGGCAAACAGAGGCAGCAGCACATTGAATGTGGGGTTTTGAAATTCGTCCAGGTCTTAGTGCTAACTTTACTAGTCATGAAATTGTGAGCAAGTAATGTCATCTATCTATAAAATATACTCCATGATAGATTGAGGGGACAGGACTAAATATTTTCTAAGGTCCTTTGCAGTGCTAAGGACAGCCTGTCTATCTAAGTTAGTCATTCTAGCTATAACCTTCCAGCATTACAAACAGCAATTCAATAAAATGGGGCCCTTTCTGAGCAAAGCCAATGGACAGTTGGCAGGTCCAATAGGCAAATAGCACTTAAAAGACTGTGGGCAAGGTTGACTGGGTTACTTTTTTTTAAAGTTATGCAATGAAGAAAGGGCAATAATTTTTCTGTTATGTCTGCACATATTTATAGTAACACATTTCAAAATTTCTGGAATCTTTTTCCATTTCACATTTCCTAAATACTTTTTTCTGATTTTTCTCCAACAATGTATTGTCAACATATTTGTTTTGCTTGCTTGGTGATTCCTCCTACTAAAGTGTAAGCTCAATGAAGTCAGATATTTTTTTGTTTTGTTTTCTTAATGTTCCATTCCCAATACCTAGAACAGTACCTCACATATAGTAGAATACTCAGTAAATATTTATTGAATGAGTAAATAAATTACTAACTCACAGAGACTTCAGAATTATCAGGGGAGTTTTCAAGGAGGCAGAGATTAACATTTTTTTTTTTTCAGTTTGGATATAAAGATCTGTTTGAGAACAGTAAGCTGGGTTTTGCTTTGCTTTTTTAACTTATGGGAAGTAAATCAGGCCTGGAGAAGGGCCATGTACCCTGTTGGGGGCAATTTTTCATAAATTTGAAACTTTTTTTTTACATTTATTTTTTAGTTTTGTCCTTTTCCCCTTTCTTCCACCTCCCTCTTCCCACTCCCACAACTCCGGTTCAAGCATTGTTTCTCTCTCTAGTTGTGTAGGACCCAGCTCCCTGGCCCATGCTGGTATTATGAGTCTTGCGCTCCCCCCAACTGAGGCAGTTGGTCCGCTGTGGGCTGCTCACAGCAGCTCACACAGCAGCTCAGCTCCAGGGAGAGAGGTTGTTAACAATCTTAGCTGTAGAGGGCGCAGCTCACTGGCCCATGTGGGAATCCAACAGGCAAACTAGTGTTAGGAGCACCGCGCTCCAACCATCTGACCCACAGGGCCGGCCCTTAAATTTGAAACTTTTTACGCCTCATCTGGCATTTCTTAACAATGTCATGAAAGATGGATAATCACATGAAACTATTTCAATAGGGAATATTCTAACAATATTGAAATAGGAGGTTAACAGAGTTTTGTTTATAAGTTTCAGGCAAAATTTTCATGAAACAATTCTAAGTAGCAAACACAAACAATTCTCAATCTGTTCAGTATAAATTATGGCACGAGTACCACACAAGTTTCCACACCCCCTACTTCAAATCTACATCTAATTATCAATATTTATATGTTATTCCAAATTCTCCTTCATCTAACTCTAGCCCACTGTTTAATCATGATGGATTGTGGTAGCAGCATCGTTTGTGGTGCTTGCTGTGATCTGCTATGATTCTTCTGCAAAATTATTATGATGAATCACACTTGTCGATGATCTTTGAATGAGACAAATCCAAAACTAATTTGCTATCTGCAATCCAGATGTAATTGACTATGTATCATAAATCTTCCATGAAAATATTCCTCACTTCCATTTCTGTCAACAAACAAAAGTGTTCTTCATAGTTCACTCCCCAAGAAAAACAATAGAGTATAATTAGAAGGGAAGGGAGAAAGTGGAGGGTTTGCTAGAATATAAAAATCAGAAAATGCCTGGATCAAATTGGTTACACAAATGCATCTCTGTTATCAAAAGCATTGTAAATTGCATCTTTCCATTTTTGGTCCAGACTTAAGACAGCTATGAAATTTTTTATCTTCATGCTAAATCATCGAAATGGAACTGCTTATAGAGTGCTCTAGAATTTGAAAATTACTTATACTTATTTGTTTTGAAATAGGTGGAAGTTCAGTTACAAAATATTGAGGAGGGCAAAGATAGAATTCATTACTGCAGTACAGTGAACAGATTTAAAAAAAATATTTACTGGAGAAAATCTTGACAATTAACTATGGTATAAATAAAACATAGACTAAGGTTCCAAACCACAGAGAGGCCAGAAAACTTCATACCAGGGTATACAAACTGCAGCACTGACTTTGGAAAGGGGCGTGTGTGTGTGTGTGTGTGTGTGTGTGTGTGTGTGATCTATAAAATGGTACCCTTGTTTGAAATGGAAAGTAGTTGAGAAATTCTGCGTGAGTATAAACTTATTGTTTCTATTTTTAAAAAAAATGATTTAAAATGCTTCTTTTTCTCAATGGTGTGTCAGTAACCTCTTTCTCCTATCTATGAAACATAGAACTCTTCATTATGCAAATTTCCAGCATTGGTATCTTTTTTAAGTATGTGAAGAAGGCATTTTGACCAATCAAAGCTCAGAAAGTGTAAATAGACCCTTTCTCAGAAGAAAATCAATTCTTCTCTGAGATGAAATGTGTCTAATCACAAATTTCATTTCTTTTCCCCATAGTACATTGCTTTGTGTTATTCTTCATCTAATCCATGCTTCCAAACTAACCTCACATAATAACATTATTAGTAATAGTTAACACTTACATACTACTGCATTCTGTCTTCAAAGTACTGAATAAAAGTTAATGAACTAATGCACATTGAAAGAAGTCAGAAAAAGTATAGAACTTCCAAATTCTTATGAAATGAGCAAAATGTTTCATTGTACATTTTTGGATGATGTGGCTTGTTTAATTTTTTTTAAACATTTTTTTTTTACCTGTCACATAAGAGGAATAATGTTTACGGTGGGGAAATATATGAGCCTATAACTGGCTTTTACATATGATTAAATCCTGAGGTTGAGGCTGAGGCTTTGATAACTGCTAGAGCCATTTATGATCTCACATACTCCTCTGTTGTGGAACATTAGGCCTTAAATAACATCAGCCATATGCTTTTACTGAAAAGAAGAAAATTCCCGTACAGATGAAGAAAAAACTACATGTGGAGAACCTTATGGAAATGTCATAAATATACACGAGTGAAGCTACATTTAGTGAAGGTCTGTAATAGATTTGGGAACCAGGACATCCATGGACACCTGTCTGGGTAGCCTTTGGATGGAAAACTTATGAAGGGATGTTTCATTTATCTGTGGACATAAAAAGTGCACTGGGTTTATAATAGGCCATTTAATCACTGACATTTAGTCCCTGCTGTACAGAGGACTCTGACCTCCACACAAATTGACTTGATGCTTACAGTGTCTATCTACTTATGTTGAACATTGTCTCTCCAAGTGGGCAAAGGTGTCTAAAGAGGTGCCAGAGGACAAAAGAAAACCATGCATATTGCTTTAAAGTGTATCTAGAAGAATGCAAAGATTATTGCTTCTCAGGTTGTCACTTAAAATGTGTTCATTGGATTCTTAATCCTTGCTATATTTTCCTGACCTTTAAGCATCCACTGCTGAATGACATTTCTCTGATTAAAAAAAAAAAAAAAAAAAAAAAAAAAGCCTAAGAGGAAGAAGAGCTACATGAGAATGTGAATAAAAGATCCATAATGGTAACAAATAGCTATGGAACAGAGGCATATTTATAATAGCAAGAGTAATAATAATAATAGTTAAAATACTAAATTTTCTACACATATTGTCTCATTTACTTATAATAACAATCCTATCAAGAAAATTCTATTCTTATTTTTATTTTTTCAGATGAAGAAACAGATTTAAAAACGCAGCTGCTGAGTGAGAGCTGAGACCTAAACCCAGTAGGTCTGATGCTAGAACTCAGACTTTTACGACCAGGGTATCCCTCAGCAGCAGTGATTCAGGACTCGTATGCACCATGTATTGGCATGCACTTTGTACATATCAGTCATTACAAAAGTCTTGTATATTAACCCTGAAAAAGAAATAGTCCCAGACAGCAAGGAGCAGAATTAAAATTCATATTCATATTGGTCTGATGCCAAAACCGGTGCTTGCTCTCAATACATAGGAGCTGTTTAATAATTTTCTCTTTGGAAGGCGCCTCTGTAGTCTCCAGTACAGACTCTCAGTGTCACAGACACTGAGGAAAAAATAAGTAATCTGCAAAATGTTCTACAGGAAGGTAGTGTCAGAGCCCAGATGAGAATTTATTCTTGGAGTGAGAGTACCTTATTCCCACAGATGGTACTGTTTTTTCCTCAAGACCCAAAAGTAGAAGAAAAGTTTCTGGGGATAAAGCAATAGCAATGTAAGATGCTCTAGTAATGGGGATTATCTTTGCATTGAGACACATGACGAAAAACAAACAAACATTGAATTTAATGTCAGGGAATTAATGATGAAAATCCAATACTGCTAATCTAACAGTATTTAGATATTAGAATCTAAATATTCTAATATATAATCAAAGATGGTCAAGCAACCAAACTGTGTGAGTATATTTTGATACACGAATGGCCCCTATTTTTTGAGTGCTTATCATGTGCTAAGCATTGTATTAACTCGGTTAATCCTCATAGCAGTCCTATGACTTGAGCAAGTTTATTATTCACATTTTATAGATGTGAGAACTGAGACAAAGAGGAGTTAAGTAACTTGCTCAATGTTACCTAGTGTTTTCATGTTGGAGCCACTAACCCTGGCAGTCTGAGATCACTCATTCATTTGTCTGAAACTGCCTCTTGAATATATTTCTAATGATTTTAAGCAGCAGTTGGAAATTTAATGCCAATAGATTTCTCCTGTCCCCAAGGGAATATGGAAAAAAAATCTTAAAGTTATAGGTGGGCTTAGATATACATCCAAGAAGTCACTTTAGAGGGTCTGAAAATGGTATCACTTAAGTTACTATTTGCTGCCTAATTTAATCAATGTTGTTTGATATAGATGGATGTTTCAAATTAGGAATAATGTGCCTTCTTAGAGTAACACTGAATTATTCTAATTAACTCTCTGTATAGGAGAATTAACAACCATGAAGTGATTTCCTTTCTCTTCATTCAAATGTTTTGATATTGTAAACATTATTTCAGCTTCTCTGAAATATCTACATTATGAGGGACAGCGGTGTGCATTATTAGCTATTAACATATGCATAGTTATTTTTATAGACTTATAACCAATGTTACATCTACAGTTGATGCTCATTTGTGACCAGGAAAGTAATCCTCATTTTTTCATATAGGCCCTTTCATTGCAAAGTGCCTCGTTGGTCTCTTATTTTTAAATAGGAAATTTCCTGCAGTAAAATGGTAAGGATGTAAATTTGATTCCACAGGCAGATGTGTAAAAATCATTGATTTTCTAGTTAACATTAACTCCATTCTACAGGTAATTTGTTGGGTGGCTCTGCTTAATGGTGCAAATGGCAGTCTCATACAGATGCTCACCACTTCTCTGTGGAGTGTGATATGTGTACCTATAAGCATTTTCCCTGAATAATGAGTTTCTGCTTTTCAAACAAGTGCCCCATAAATATAATACATGGACAGAGTTTTGTCAAGTAGAAAGTTAATTAACCCCTGATGTGCCTTCTTGTTGTAACAGGAGTACAGTAAAATCTGAGAGTAGCATAAATTTTTATCTTTTACTGTTATTTGGTATCTGATATGTGGATATCAGTTTATTTATTTATTTCGCCACGAAAGTATCATAACAAATAACAGAGCCTCATTGGCCCATAACAGCAAGCCTTTATTGAATGCAAACTTCTGAGGTGGTTGACAGGTGGCTCTGCTAATTTCGGAGGATCTCACTTCCATTTCTGGAGGATTGCGGGCTGTTAGATGATCTGGAAGGCTTCAGCGGGAATGACAAGGACAGCTTGGCTCTGCTCCACGTCTCTCAGCTTCTTACAGGCAGGCCTGGGCATGTTCCTCTCATGCTGATGCCAGAGGGCAGTGGCAACGGTGAGTGCAGCTGTACTACACCATTCCAAGCTTCCGTTTGCATCATGTTTCCTAAGAAGTCATTGACCAAGTTATGAGACATGGCCAAGCCCAAGGGCGGGGAGTTCTATCCATCCTTCCTACACTTGTCTCAGGAAAGCTTTGAAATGTTACATGGCATAGTGTTGTGGATACAGAGAAAGATAAACAATTGTGTCTATTAGCATAAGTTAGTACAGTCTTCATTTATATCTATGATTATTTAATAATTTGTAATATGTAAAATTTGCTCATCTCTTTTCTACCCCCCCAATAACATCCAGCCATAACATCAGTCTGACATTGTCCAGAATTATGTAATAGTTTTAAATTCCTTCACCAGTCTCACCCAGCCCCCCAAGCCTCACCGCGCCTTCCACCTGAATCTAGCAAACATCATTTTGTTCTCTGTATCTATGAGTCTGTTTCTGTTTTGTTTATTCTGTTCTTTAGATTTCACATATAAGTGAGATCATATGGTATTTGTTTCTTCATCTGACTTATTTCACTTAGCACAATACCTTCTAGGTCCAGCGATATTATTGCAAATGGTAAGATTTCATTCTTTTTTTTTAATGGCAGAGTAATAATCTATTGTCTATATGTACCACAATTTCTTTATCTAATTGTCTATTGATGGGTATTTTGGTTGTTTCCATATCTTGGCTATTGGATATCATGCTGCAGTAAAAATGGGGTGCATATATCTTTTAGAATTAGTGTTTTCTATCTCTTTGGATAAATACCCAGGAGTAGAATTGCTGAGTCATTGGTAGTTTTATTTTTAATTTTTTGAGGAACCTCCATACTGTTTTCCATAGTGGTTGCACTAACTTGCAATCTTACCAACAGTGTATAAGAGTTCTCTTTATTCCACATCCTTGCCAGCACTTGTTTGTTGATTTATAGATGATGGCCATTATGACAGACGTGAGGTAGTATCTCATTGTGGTTTTTATTTTCATTTCTCTGATTATTAGTGGCATTGAGCATCTTTTCATATGTCTATTGGCCATCTGTATGTCCTCTTTGGAGAAACGTCCATTTAGGACCACTGCCTATTTGTTAATTGGATTGTTTGGGTTTTTTGGTGTTGAGTTGTATGAGGTCTTTATAAATTTTGGATATTAACCATCTGTCAGGTATATCATTGTCGAATATCTTTTCCCATTCAATAGGATGTCTTTTGTTGATGGTTTCTTTTGTTGTGCAATTTTTTTTTAGTTTTATGTAGTCCCATTTATTTATTTTTTCTTTTGGTTTCCTTGCCCAAGGAAATACATCAGTAAAAGTATTACTAAGGGTAATATATGAGAGTTTACTGCCTATGTTTTCTTCTAGGAGTTTTATGGTTTTGGGTTTTACATTTAAATCTTAAATCCATTTTGAGTTTATTCTGGTATATGGAGTAAGAATGTTGTCCAGTTTCTTTCTTTTTTTCGTTCTTTTTTTTCATGTATTTCTCCAGTTTTCCCAGCACTATTTATTGATTAGACTGTTATTACCTCAATGTATATTCTTGCTTACTTTATCACAGATTAAATGACCATATGGTCATAGATTTATTTCTGAGCTCTCTATTCTGTTTCATTAATTATTTGTCTGTTTTTATGCCAATACCATGAGTTTTTGATTACTATGGCCATGTAATATAGTTTGATATCAGGTATCATGATACTTATTTTGTATATTTAAAGTATACAATTAAAGCAGAAAAAAAATCATTTGAGGTCACTAGTTTTTACCAAAGCTATCATATAATAAACCATACTCTTGACATATAAAAGCCTACTTTATTTTCTTTAAACATATAGTAGTTGAGTTTTATGGGAACCTTTTAGCATTCTGTGGTCCTTTACTTCCCAAAGTGGTCACCAGAGGAAAATTAATTAATATTCAAGGACAAGACTATATAATATTTTTTGTGGCTTTCAACCCTTAGAACAAAACCCATTAGTAACTATAGATTTTTCACTACAGCAATGAGCCAATGTATAATCAATTTATGTTAGTCTAGCACTGCATATTGAGACGATAATTCTTGCTGGGTCTGTGCTTCTGTTTCCTGTGAAACCTTGTACCAGGCTATACATTAAATCTAAGAGATGAGACACAAACTGAAGTCTTAATGGTTATAAAACAATCCTTTATGACTGACCTCAGTCACCTTCTTAACAATCCCTGAGCAGTAAACCTTAATTTTAATCAATAGCTTCCCTGTGGGTGAAACAACTTAATCATTAAAACTTCTGGTACTTTAAACAATTTAATGCTAATAAAGGAACAATGGATTTGCCTAATGTTTTTATTTCTCTCTCTCTATCTCTGTCTCTCTGTCTCTGTCTGTCTCCGTCTGTGTCTTTCTTTGCTTCTTTCTCTCTTGATCTCTCTTTGTCTGTTGCTTTCCCTTATTTTTCTCTTTGTTGAATTGTCAAGAACTGTTAATAGATTTCTTTGGAGTATGGAGACTTTTAGATGTTGAAAAATGTTTCATGTGGTCTTAATCCAAATAAATTAGGCCACTATAATATTTAAAAATTTGAAAATATAATGCACAAATCTACAATTTCATACCTAAATTTTCCACTATATTCACTGATCAGATTGTTTTTCTGTTTCTTTCAAAAAGTTTTACATTGTGTAGCTTTATTTTGTATGGTTACTAACCCATGAATTTTTTTGGTATTCTGCAACAAAGCAATATGGTATGTTAGAAAGTTTCTATGACCTTGGAGAGAGAAATTCTGGGTCTAAGTTTGCAGAAAAATTTAAGCCTCAGGTTCTTCATTTCTCAAATTTGAATAACAATAATTCCCCTCTTTTCTACCTGAACAATGGTTCACAAGTATAAAATTAATCACTAATGTGAATGTCTTCTGTGTACTGTAAATCTTTCCACAAATGCAAATTTTCTTTTTAAAATTTCCTGAGAAAATACTATAGCAGGATTTTTAAAAACTAGCCCCCATCCTCTTTTAGGATGGGGTGTATTCTAAATACCACCTTCCTCTTAGAGGTCATGGGTCATACTATAATTGGATTTAAAAACAATGTTTGTTTAGTCCTAGTAAAGTGGCAGAAACCTTTCAACAATAGCAGGTTTCAGGATTTAGTACAAAGTGAACAAAATACCACAGACTGGATGGCTTACCAGAAATGTATTTCCTCATAATTTGGGGGTCCAAAAGTCTAAGATCAAGGTGTTGGCAGGGTTGGTTTCTTCTGAAGGACAATCTCCTATGCTTGTAGATGACCATCTTCTCCACGTATCTTCACATAGTCTTTCTTCTGTACACGTCTGTGTCCTAACATTTTCTTATAAAGACACGGATCATATTGGATTAGGGCCCTCAAATGGCTTCATTGTAATTTAATTACTTGTTTAAAGACTGTATCACCTAGTATGGTGTCATTCTGAGGTGCTAGGGACTAGGACTTCACCATGTGAATATGAAGGGGAGGACACAATTTAACCCCAACAGTAGGTGAATAGATAAACTGTGGTATATCTATACAATGGAATATTATTCAGCATTAAAAAGAAATGAGCTATCAAACCATGAAAAGACATGAAGAAAACCTAAATGCATATTACTAAATGCAAGTTAAATCTACATGATTTAACATTCTGGAACAGGCCAAACTATGGAGACAGTAAAAAGATCAGTGGTTACCAGGAGTTGGATGGAAGGAGGGATGAATAGATGGAGGATAGAGGATTTTTAGGGCAGTGAAACTATTCTCTATGATGCTATAATGGTGGAAACATGGCATTAGACATTTGTCAAAATCCATACAACGTGCAATGCCAAGAAGGAACCCTAATGCAAACTATGGACTTTGAATGATAATGATATGTCAATGTAGATTCATGATTGTAACAAATGTACTGCTTTGGTGTGGGGTGTTGATAGTGGGGGAAGCTGTTAGTGTGTGGGGAGGCAGGGGATATATGGAAGTTCTGTACTTCCTGATCAGGTTTTCTGTAAACCTAAAATTGCTCTTAAAAATAAACTGTGGAGAAGAAAGAGCACTGGCTTTGTACTTGAAAGAATTTGGATTAACAGTTTTTGTTTTTAAATGGGTGATGTTGTGAGAGTCATTTAATCTTTCTTCATTAGTTTCTTTATACTTAAATGTATACAGGGTAGATCAATTGCACTGATGGCCTTCATTTTTTACTCTTCCCTTTGTGGATAGTACATTCTTCCCCACTTCTTGATTCTGGAAATAGCCACGTGATTTGATTGAACCAATGGAATGTTATTACTAAAGATGATGCAAGTAGAATGTCTGTTACCTATTTCTATATAAGAAACCACCCCAAATCATAGTGACTTATTCATTGAGTCTGGCACCGTGCGACTTCTGGCTCCTCCCCAAAGTCAAAATGGCCATGAAAGGTAAATGTTTTGAATCAATTCAGGACATCAGGGCAGCCATGACAGCGCAACTAAAGACACTCATGAAAAAGGACTTCCAGAACTGCTTTAGAAAGTGGAAAGAATGATGGGATAAATGTGTTTGAAGTGAGGGGGCGGGAGGATATTTTAAGAGGGATTAATGGCAATGTGTCTTTTACTGTAACAATTTTTTTTTTAATTTAAACATTCTCCATATTATTTGATCAAACCTCGTATATATCCCTATGTTCATTGCAGCATTATTCATGATTGGCAATATATGGAAACAACTGAAGTGTCCTTTGATAGATAAATGAATAAATAAGATGTGCATATATATAATATTATTTGGCCAAAAGAAAAGATGAAATATTGCCAGTGGTGACAACATGGATGGATCTTGAGGTTATCATGCTAAGTGAAATAAATCAGGCAGTAAAAGTCAAGAACAATATGACTTCACTGATATGTGGTGTATATAAAACTGAAAGCAATAAATGAACAAGACACACAAACAAACAAAAAACTCATAGACACAGAAAACAGTTTAGTGATTACCAGAGGGTAAGAGGGGCGGGGAGTGGTAGAAGAGGGTAAAGGGGGTCGAATACATGGTGATGGAAGGAGAATTGACTTTGGTAGATAAACTTATGATGCAGTATATAGATAAAGTTTTATAGAATTATACACTTGAAACCTATGTAATTTAATTAACTAATGTAACCCCAATAAATTTAATAAAAAAAGAAAAAGGAAAAACAAAAATATAATCTTAAAATCACCCAATTGACCCAGTGACTCTTAAGTCATAATGATCGTTGTTTTCAGCCACAGAGCTTTCTGTTACTTTGTTTTACAGCACTATAGTGTCTATAGATAACTTATACAGTGTATGCTAAAGCTAGATTCTCCAAGTTTTTATGTATGTATAGGGGTGTCTGAGAGTATGCATGTAATAGATGTGATAAGGGATCAGTATAATGCCTGGCACACAAGATGGCCAGTAAATATTCATTGAATGGACAGATTCTGATGCTAATAAATATTGACAGAGAGATTTCAAAATTTTGTGAAGAATCTACAGCAGTAGAGTGTCATGTAAATCCTGACTCTGGATAATTGTAGTTACATTAATTTTTCTTAAAAGTGAGTTTCCTTTTGTGAATTAACTATGTACTTGAGCTAAGACCAATTACTCTCATTTTATAATGTAAGTCAATGGTTTTCCCTGGGGAAGTTAGACAAGCAAAGCCCTTTAAGAAGTCACTCAGACCTAGAACGGATCTACTCAATGTTATGAAAACTCTATTTTAAATGATCAGAAGAAAAAGAATAAAAAAGTGATCTGCTTATTTTGATCACTTTTCTAACTGATGCATAAGTCTCAGTTGAGCTGCAGTTGTTACTACTACATTTTATAATAAAATATTTTTTCTTCTGGAAACTTTATGTCAAGGAGTGTTAACCTAAATCAAAAAGTCGAAATGAGAGGCAATGTGAATTTATTTGGGATCAAAGAATTGCAGTTTGGGGAGCATCAATTTGGGCAGAAATCCAAATTGTGTCCCTATTACAGGGTGAGGGCAAGGGATTTTTATGAGAAAAGGAAGGGAATAAATACATGAATAGAGGAATGAAATATTTCTGTCAGTGAGAAAACATTACAGTGTATCCTTATCCACTGTATTCTTAGGACATTCTTCCCCACTTCTTGATTCTAGAAATAGCCACGTGATTTGATTGAACCAAAGGGACATTATTACTAACGATGATGCAAATAGAATGTTTGTTACATATTTCTATATAAGAAAACACCAATGCCTTATTCACTATGTAACTCAAAAAGTAACTCAAGCTGAGTTACTTTTTAGCGATACACGATTGGTTACTGATTCTTCAAATAGAGAGTCTTTGTGGTCAGGATGTCTCTTTTCCTACTGACTTGACAAACAGTTGTTCATAAGATAATGTTGTTTGGCCCAGTCCAAGGTCTGGCTCTGTTCAAACATTTCAAAGATTCAAGAAGCAAGAAGTATGAGAATGGAATGGCTGCTCTGGCTCCGGTTTAAAATGGCTCCACTTATGTCAACTTTCACAGCAGCTAGGATTTCACAATATAAATAGGATATATCGAACACCCTCTATTGTGAGGGATTTCTCCCAAATGGTACATAAAGGGACAGAATTTGCTTCTGGTGGGTAGAACAAGCTGATGTGTTTGCACAAAGAATTGGTCTAGAAGGCAGTTTTTACGTTCAGGTGAGCACAGTTTTACCATGTTTTAATGCATTATATGTTTAGGGTATTGGTTTTCAAATCTTTTATGTTTTTCACATTTAGTTTGTAGGAAGGAGGAAGGAAGGGAGGGAGGGTGGGAAGGAGGGAAAAAGAACCAAAAAAGAGAAAGCGAAAGAGAAAATACCCTCTTCCTTCTCCAGCAAGGCATTTAATCACCTCTGAATGATACTTCAAATGTTTCTTATTTTTAGGAGCAGGATGCAACTATTAGCCTTCTGTTTTGTTGCTGACGTAAATCTTTGGTCTGGAGAAGAGAAAGTAGATTACTAGCCTGAGGCAGTAGAGAGTGAATGTGCCTTATTGACTAAAATCTCGGCATTTATGATGCCAAAATCTGTTCTCAGATGACAGGAGTTTAATCTCTTTTGCGAGGGTAGTAAATGGACTGGTAGATCAGCATTTATTGATGGTACAGGCATACATCCAGATTCCCAGAACAGCAAGAAATTTATTTCTGGCAAGTCCTGCATAATAAATAGTGTTGCTATTATCATTATTACTAATAAGTGACATAAATAGAAAAACATGCTTTCAAATAGTCTAATTAAAATGGCATTCTCATTAGCTAAATATTAGCTTCGCAAGTTTGTTGTTCCTGATTGATGAAGGAAGAATTGAAGCAAGAAACTGGGAGGAGTGGAGTCCTAACCCATTCACATCACTTACTAGTCAGTAATTGACCTTGGACAAGTGCCTCGACCTCTCTGAATTTTAGATTTTCTAATTTAACCTATGTGTCTTATCAGTATTGCAAAAAGCAATGAGCAAGACAATATTTCTGTGAAAACAGCTCTATGGAAAGTAGTAAAAGGCATAAGGTTTTATTTTTGTCACTACTCTTGAAATAACAATTTAGACTTTGGAAGCAAGGAATAAACTACAATCATCATAAGGTCCTATGTAAAAGTATGTAATACTTTTAGTTGTTGTTCTTTGGGTTCTTTAAATTAAATTGTTTTTAATATAAGTAATAATAATAATTTTGTCACTCATCATAGTTTCTTATATTGTGTTTTTAATATTAGAAGTTTTGTTTCAAAGTTTAGAATCATTCCTGGATTCTATTAATTTCTATTAATAAAACAGAAATTGAGTATCTGCTCTATGGATCAGACTATTCTAAAAGTGTACCACATTCTAATTATTGATTTTATTATTGTTTATTTAGTGCAAACTGCCAATTGACACTATGCAGAAACATTTTCACATATACTATGTATATTTTTTATAATAAATACACAAGCCTGCAAGGTAGATATTATTATTATTATTATTATTATTATTATTATTATCATTTTACAGATAAAATGGCCTTAAGTCTGGAGAATTTAAGTGACTGATCCAATACCATGAAAGAGCTGGATATGTCTTCCTATTATGTCAAACTATATCCAATACATAGCCCATGCTGACAAGGAGCTTAGGATCTAGCAAGAGAGAAAAATACAGGTATAACTGTTAGAATAATTTAAGAGAGACAGTGATAAACACCATAAAAACAAAATAAAATAAATGTGAATAGATACTGACAATAATAGAGATTACCTTACTTATAGAGCTAATACCTGAGAAAGATCCTGAAAGGAGTTTAGAATATAAAAATCAGAAGTCCATTTGCACTAGCAGGACGTTAGTGATAAACTTGTGGAAGATGGAAATAAGATGTTACTTGGGAAATTTTGAATGTTCATTTCTTTTCTGCCTTTTTAAGCACACGACCGTAGCTCTGGCTATCCCTGGGTTTCAAATGCCCAGAGTAATAGTAAGACTTGTTATCCTGGAATGAAAAGTGGAAAACTGAGGCAAGTTTTAACTTTTAATAAAAAACCAAAAACAAAAACAAAAACAAAGAAAACCCCAGGATTTTGCATCAAAGTCAGTGTTTTTTGAAAACAAAAGGAATTCCAAATTCATTTGTCATCCATTGAACATCTCAAGAACTAAGATCTTAAATTACTGAGTTTCTTCCGTAAGGTAGTGAAGATGCTCTTTCTCCTACAGTAGTCAAACTGTAAGACTTTATTTTCTAAAGGAAAGGATATTTTATAGGGAAGAAGGGAAAGAAAATCTTGTATGCTGAGTCAGTGGATGTCTGGAAGGAAAAAGAGAAAATGGAAGGCAGAGGTGTTTCGTAAGTAAAATAGCACTGGATAGAGGGGTTGGGGCCTTTGCCAAGGGTCCTAATTGAAATCTCTGGAAAGAACTCTCCTTGCAGAGCACGCTATAGTGACCTGCTATACAATCAGCTGTGCTGCCCTGGGTGCTGGAATGCCAGATACTGAACAAGACGTGGTTAAGGTGCGTAGAGGTAAATCTCCAGAGGGAATATCATAGCAGCAGCAAAGCAACCCTTTGGTACATTTTGCTCACCAGGGAGCCATAGCCACAGGAGATACCTTGAGATCTCAGAAGGAGTAAAAGTACTAGACAGGTGTGAGAAAAGGCTTAATTAGCCGCAGCTCACCACCAAACTCTACTTGTTCAGAGTCCGAGTTTGAGCTTTGCCAGTATTGGATGCCATCAGATGGACAAGAACCGTGATCCTAGAGACGTGGGAAACCTATTGAGCCTGTATCAGTCCATTAACATGAGGTGATTCCCTCCACATACCCAGAAGCTACTAAGAAAAGGACCTGAGAAGGGGGATAGAACATTGAGGCTTCTGAGGGTTCAAACACTTTCTCCTAAAAGTCTGAGTTTAACCCTAAGGCAGTTTTCATTATTTATTTTCCACATTACAATAGGTTCCATTTTCCCAGGATGACCACTTGAATAGACAAACCTTTTAAAACATTTTAAAAGAGAGGTCCATCTGTTACTGGTGCTACAAGCATTTGTCATAATATTACCTATTCCAAGACTGTTAAAATATGAGGAAAGTACCTGTAGTAAGAATGGAGTCCAGGTACAGCTAGGGTATGATATCAGAATGAGTTATCAAAATCTATTCTTAACATTTAGTTTTAAAAAAAATATTTTCAATTGAAAAATGGACAGAGGACCTGAAGAGACATTTCTCCAAAGAGGATATACAAATGGCAAATAGACATATGAAAAAATGCTCAACATCGCTAATCATCAGAGAAATGCAAATGAAAACCACAATGAGATATCACCTCACCCCAGTCAGAATGGCTTTCATCAACAAAACAAATAGTAACAAGTGTTGGAGAGGCTGTGGAGAAAAAGGAACTCTCATACACTGTTGGTGGGAATGCAGACTGGTGCAGCCGCTATGGAAGGCAGTGTGGAGGTTCCTCAAGAAATTACGAATAGAATTACCATATGACCCAGCAATCGCTCTCCTGGGTATCTACCCCAAAAATATAAAAGCATTTCTCTACAGAGACACGTGTACTCCAATGTTCATTGCAGCTTTGTTTACGGTGGCCAAGACATGGAAACAACCAAAATGTCCTTCGATAGATGAATGGATAAAGAAGTTGTGGTACATATACACAATGGAATACTATTCGGCGTTAAGGAAAGATGATATAGGAGCATTTGTGACAACATGGATGGATCTCGAGAGAATAATGCTAAGTGAAATAAGTCAGACAGAAAAAGCAGAGAACCCTATGATTTCACTGATATGTGGTATATAAACCAAAAAGAACAAGACAAACAAATGAGAAACAAAAACTCATAGACACAGACAATAATTTAGTGGTTACCAGAGGGTAAGGGGGTGGGGGGTGGGTGATGAGGGTAAAGGGGATCAAATATATGGTGATGGAAGGAGAACTGACTCTGGGTGGTGAACACACAATGGGATTTATAGACGATGTAATACAGAATTGTACACCTGAAATCTATGTAAATTTACTAACAATTGTCACCCCAATAAAATTAATTAAAAAAAAATATATTTTCTTAGGGATTTCAGTAGATCAGGCCTAAAGATTTTACAACTTTATGAATTTTATTTATAACACAAAACTCTGGGATTCTCTTCTTGTATTTCAAATTGATATCAGACATTCAGATTGATTTTCATGAATAGTGTATGTTTTTAGACATGTAAAGTGGGGAAATAAACTTGTCACATTCTAAAATAACAATTTTCTATAAAAAGGGGTCAGTTTTGGATTTTCACTTCAGCCTTTCCATCTATATGTTCTTCACCCTTAGTTGACCCTCAGTTTATGCATGTAAAATTTGGAAGTGCAATGCTGAGAAATTTATCTTCAGTATATCTTTTTAAGTTAAATGAAGGCACTAATTGATAAGTTACAACTTTAATGCTATTGCATATAAAAAAGAAGTGAAGAGTTGCAAGGAAATGAGTTCGGGGTTATTTGCAAATAAACAGAAGTTTTAATTTGAAGGAAAGTTTAGTAAATGGAAGTCCCTAAAGCTGGAAAAATGCAGAAAAGGAAAAGAGAACATTGTAGAAGATTTGGGGCCAGTTAGAGAAATAAAGGACCCAGTATGCCATTGCTGATGGCTGACATTTTAATAAGTTTATTTAAATATAATCTATTGGGCTTTTGTTTTTTCATTCTGACCACATCTGCATTTCATAGTAGAAGACAGGAAAAGAAATTATTCATAGTAAATATTTGGCATTTACTAGGACTATATTAACAAATTTTTAATTACTATTATTGCAAGCCTGTTATATATTTAGCATAAATTATTTGGGACCTAGAACAGTGCCTGGAAAACAGAAGACTTATAATGAATATTTAATGACAGCCTATTTCGTAATAGCTATTACATTTTAAATCATGACTAGATAATGGCATTGTAACATTAAGAATCATATGTTGAGTCAGAGTCAATCCCTAACTGAGCGACAGAAAATTGGAATTTATGTCTCAGTAAGATTATAAATTACCACTTGTCAGAGACCTGAAGGGCCTCTCAAGTTTACTTGGAGAAGATTAGGTTATTCATAAACCAACCATTATTGATATGTTGTAAAAACATGTGTGGATAAGGCAGAATAGTTTTTTTGTTTATTTGTTTGTTTTTTGTTTTGTTTTTAAGGTATGGATCTTGGAATCTCAGAGATGTGGGTTTGAATGCAAGATCTGCTACTTCCTTGTTATGTAATTTAGCTATATTATTTAACCTCTTTAAATGTCCAATTTATCATCTTTAAAGGAGAAATAATCTTCAAAAAATGGTTGTAAGAATTAAATGAAATAACTCATATACACGCCTACATACATACACACACACACACACACACACACACACATAGTCAGAACTCAATAAATATCAATTCTGTTCTATAATCTGCTAATCAAATCTTCTATATCATAAAGCTGTGAATATTTGCATTTCTATACATGTATACACCCAGGTAAATCATCACTCAGATCAAAGTAGGTATTTCCAACACCTGGTATGTTCCCTCATGCTTCCTCTCAGTTAGTATACACTTAAGGATGACTGCTATTTTAAGCTCTGTCATTATAGATTGGTTTTGCCCACTTTGACCTTCATATTAATTATAGTATATATGATTGTTTCTGATTTCTTTAGCTCATTCTTAATGTGTATGAGACATATCCATATTTTTATCTGTTATAATAGTTCATTATTATGTTGACAATTTTCTTTTGTTTATTCATTTGGATTGTTTCCAGCTTTTGACTTTTATAAATAACACTGCCATAAACATTCATAACAGTCTTGTACATGCCTTTTCATGGTCAAAATCATTAATTTCTTCTTGAGATATATTTAAATTTGCAGTTATAGGATGTGTGTGTGTGTGTGTGTGTGTGTTTATGATAGACACTGTCAAACATTTTCCAAAGTGTATGTACCAGTTTACAATCCCATCAAAAATGCATGATAATTCCAGTTGCTCCACAGCTTCACCAACACTTGATATGAGTCAGTATTGCTATTATGAATAATATAAAAATATGTATCTGTGTATAATTTTAGCTATTCCTGTGGGGGATGTAATATCTCATTATAATTTCTGTTTGCAAGTTTCTGATGACTAATGATACTGAATGTTTTTTCGTATGCTTATTATCCATATGCATATTATTTGGGTGACATTCCTTTTCAAGGAACATCTTTTGAAAAATGAGATTGTAGGTTTTTTATTGATTTATGCTGTCAGACAATTACATTCACAAACTTATCCTATAAAAAGTGCTACATACATCATAGCGCTTACAGTCATCTCAAAGTACTCCCCTTGGGAAGCTGTGTCAGTACCTAGTCCACCCTTCAAAGCAATTTTGGAACTCTGTTTCTGGAATGGCCATCAGAGATGTCATCATATTACCCTTGATGTCCTGAATGACGTCAAAATGTCTTCCTTTCAATATTTCCTTTATCTTTGGGTAAAGAAAGAAGTCATTAGGGGTCAGATCAGGTGAATAGTGAGGGTGTTCTAATACAGTTATTTGTTTACTGGCTAAAAAATCCCTCACAGACAGTGCCGTGTGAGCTGGTACATTGTCGTGATGCAAGAGACATGAATTGTTGCTGAAAATTTCAGGTCATTTTCGTCTAACTTTTTCATGCATCCTTTTCAGCACTTCCAAATAGTAAACTTGGATAACTGTTTGTCCAGTTGGTACAAATTCATAATGATGAATAATTCCTCTGATATCAAAAAAGGTTAGCAACATCGTTGCAACAGTTCATGAACTTAATTGTCAGACCTCGTATATGATTTTGAGTTCAAGACTTTTGCTGTACCTAAATATTGGGAACATCTTCTCCCAGTCTCTAGCTTGCTATTTCATTCTCTTGTTGTTGTGTTTTTGATGACAAAACTTTTTAATTCAACATCTTTTTTTTCTTTATAGTTAGTGCTTTTGTGTCTTAAGAAATTTTACCTATTCAAAGTCAAAAAGGTGATGTGTTATGCTTTCTTTTAGAAGCTTATTATTTTATTTTTCACATTTAGGACTATGAGCTGTCTCAAATTACTTTTGTATGTGGTGTGAGTTAGGGTCATTTTCATTTTTTCCTTTATAGCTATCTGATGAACTGGAACAATTTATTGAAAAGATTTGTTCTTTCAGTCTGAATTGCAGAAGTACTTGTTGTAAATTAGGTGACCATATATATGTGTGTCTATTTGTGGATTCCATAGTATCTCTCATGTATCAATTCTGACACTGGCACATGGAATGTATCTGCATAGGATGTTAATTTGAACCAGATAGAAACAGAATCTAAGAGGCATGAACCATACAGATAAGAGGTAGGAATGGATTATATTGAGGAATGGGGAATGGATTTGGGGATAGGGTCTACAGCATACAATAGAAACTAAAATTTGCATTATGAGTCATTCCTGGACATAGAAATGTTGAAAAATAATAGCTGTGGATTTTCAAATCTTGGAATTTTTTTTTCTAAAAGACCCCTTGATAAAAATTGACTAACTTTAATGCTTCCTTCTTTTTTCATTTAAATTCAATTATCACTTATTACCTTATTAAATTATTAACTTATTAAATTCAATTATTACCTATTATTTGGAAAAAGATTGTCCTTTTAGAGCATGTCTAAATCTGATGTATTCCTAACGGAAAAAACAAATAGTAAAGTTACTGAAAATACTATTAAAAATATCTTGAAAGTAAGAGCTCTGTTTTCTTTTCCCATTTTTTTTTTTTAAAGAAAATACAGGTTATTTCATGATGGATTCAGTTTGCTTTGAGTAGTCTTTTATCACAGGTTTCAAAGGGAGTTTCCTTTGAAGCACATCTTTGCTGAGACATAAAAACACAAGTTGGCTAAAGCAAACAAGTTTGCTACAGTGACTTAGTCTGAAATGTAGGAAGAAATAGGAGGCTTTCTCAATTGTATCACACTTTTTTTCTCCTGAGATAGCATTAAAAATCAATCTTTTTTTTATTGAATTCAAAAGTATGTTTCAACAGTATTGTGTTTAGCCCCTAAAGAGCAAAACTGGGGGGTTAAATGTGAATCATAGGACTGTGTTTCTCAATAAAAGAATTGGATAGGTGGCAAAGGCTATGGCCAATAAGAGTTGATAAATGGTGGTCATTGATTCTATATAATAATCTGAAGGTTTTGTTTGCACATTTTATTTTCCTAAAAAGAAAAAAAAATAGACAGGATTTCAGTTAGCATTTTGAATAAGTTATTTATGTTTTTAAGGGACAACATTCAACAAAATAATTCTGTCTTCATAACATAGATCATTGTCATTGTTCTAAAGCAGTGTAGTATAAACAAATAAACATACACCACCAACAACAAAAAACTGTATCCGTTGGCTTAGTAACTGATAGCTGTTAACTTGGTCTGAAATGTCTAATAGATTTATAAAGATATTCATGAGAATATTCCCTGTTATTCATTCTAATATGCTGAATTTTGTCACCTTTGTAATTGTGTTGTTTTCACAATTTCACCCTACTTTAGCATATTGCAGATGGATTTGTGATGCTGTTAGTTTGTTATGAATATAGCAACTTTCCAAATGTTTAGTATCTTGATTATAGAACATAATACTGAGAATATCGTTATCCTTAACACATCTGTTCTCAGAATATATCTGCTCCTTTAGAACCCTTTAGTTTTGCAATCAACACTGCTCATCAAACATATTTCACAGTAGTGTCTTATGGAATCTTGAGTGTTTTCAGAAAAGATAATTTCTATTTCTGGACATGGAAATTTTAATCTTCACTAGGGAATCACAAAAGACATTTATCAGCCATAAATTTTGTCCATCAGGGTACTAGCAAAAAACAGAAGACACACTCAAAGGTGTAACTGATATGAATTAAAAGAAAGGACTAATTACGGAAATATAGGTAGAATTAAGACACAGCAAAAAGGGACAGTGAAGCATTCAGTGGCCCAGGACAATGGAAAGCCATTACTACTCCAATGTCTACTGGGGTAAGGGTAGAAAGTGGTAGCCACTCAGTGATGGCTGTGACTATGGAAGATGGGCTGCCCAATAATAGTGGACACACACAAAGTAACATAGCTGCTGTCAAAATCGTGGGTTGGGAGGGAGAGAGCTTAGGTGTGGCAGAAATCAGTACCTGATACCTTTCTTCTTACTCTTTTTCTCCTAGTAGTGCCTATTGGTTGAAATCAACAAGAAGCCAGACAGTAAGAGATACAAGATAACATAGTTCTGGGGCAAAGAGCTATATATATTTCAGGGCAAAGAATGGATCCAGAAGGGTAAAAGTAAATGCAGAATAACTGGAACCATCCATTCCTTTTTTGCCCTATTAGTGTTAATTCAGATAGTCAAATCTGAAACACAAAGGACAAATCCCCGAAAACAAAGGAAATACAAAATTTTATTAACTACATTACCACCTTGAGGAGATGTCAGTGTACCTAGAATCTTCCCAGTAACTTCCATTGTAATATTATTGGGCATCAGTGCCCTTCACACAAACTATCAAGGGTAAATGGAAGGGAGAAAAATAATGATTAATATGGAACATACCTGATCGTATTGTTCTCTTCTATATAGCTGATTATAAGGCTTACGTTACAAGGCTTGTTGAAAATTATAGATTCATTCTTTGATCACCAGTTCCATGTCCCCTTTATTCTCTGCCAACATGAGTGGGTGAGTTTTTTTCCTAATGAGGTGACCCAAATCTTCACTTCCATAGAACCCAAGTCTCCAGTGGTCCTATCTTAATTATGTTGCCCCAATTTCCCATTGGTAACTAAAAAAAGAATGGCTATACTAAGCGATGCCACAATGAGTTGCCTGGATTTCAAAATTCTCTTTGCCCCCACTATCTAATTTCTCCTTGGTAATTGAATTACTTTTTCAAACCAGTACACTGACCGCCTTTGCCTATTGGTTCATCAAAATGAGAAGCTCAATATAGCCCAAGGTCAGTCTGAATTTCTATTTCAATGGAATAACAACTGTGTTCCCTGGTGGAAGCATCAACTTTCCAGGCACACTGAGGTCACTTCTGGTGCACTATTAGGTATAATAGTAAGAAGCCTATTCCCACATCCACTCTTTGTTTTACAGACCCATACAGTTCATCTACAGAGGAGATGGCACTATTTATTTTCTACTGGCTGAAAGCATTTTCTGCATCCTGTAGAACAGGACTACAAACTCACAGGGTGCCGTTACTTACCTAGTGCCATTCCTGAACCTTCAGAGGCCAGTTTATCACTTTGTCCAATAGCTGCTCTCTGGCAAATATGATAAGATCGGGGAACACCTTGAGAGGAGTACTTTGCTATATTTCCTTCACTTTACAATTTGTTCCATCAGCAATAGTGATTTTTTTTTCATATTAAGGTAATAGATAATGCATTTTGTTAATTCCTGTGTAGCAATATTGATAAAGTTTAGCAGACACAAAAACAAATACAGAGGCTGCCAAACAAAATGTATACATATTTTATGAAAGAAAAAAATACTGTATTAAAATTATACCGATGGTCACCACTCTGAGCACCTCTTGTAATTGCAGAAGTCAAACATGACATATGTTTACCTTTTGTTATTTGTATATATTGCATATTACAATTTTAATACAGTTTTTTTCTTTTTTAAAGTTCTATACATTTTTTGGTACCCTCTGTATGTATCTGGGATATGAGTTTAGACTTTGTGATAAAAGGAGAATAGGCTTTGTGATAAAAGGAGTCCAAAGTAATCAACTGAATGGCTAGCTTCCCAGGAAATGTTCTTATTGGGGGATTAACATTTACTTCTGCTGTTGGCATGCTGGATATTCAGCAATAGTCGTGACAAGATCAGTCCTAGAGAAGGGAAGTATATGTTATCTGTGTTACTGAGCCCATGTATAGCCTCCATCCCCGACAGTATGGCTACTTTGTAAATGGGCCCATTAAACAAGATATTTAGTGGCCAAGGATAGAATCTGACTTATAGCCACACAACAGGTAATTTTGTTCACTTGATTGATTACAGCCTGTACTTTACTGGAGAGAATTTATGTGGGCCAGGAATATTTTCACACTCTGTGCCCATTCTGAAATGTGTATTGACAGTCCACTTTTCTAGATTCCCGTGTCACTCATTTTCCAATGTTGTTCTTTCCAATACCATGACCAATAGCTAACCTGTTATTTACTAACTAAGAATTAATGTAGATTTTACATCAGGTCATTCATCTCTCCTTCCAGATGTCCACAGGAAGTGGACAAACAGACATACTAACTGAACCAAAATCCCCCTCCCAATTTTCAAGGTACTATTTCTTTCTAACTAGTGGCCTTAAAGTTAGCATAAGAGCCCTGAAGGAATTGTACATTTGCCTGGCATTGCACCTGTATAGCATTTACAATCAGGCTTTGTGTCTGATCCACAATTATGTCTGCACTCCAGCTACATGAAAAAAGCTTCATAGAGGCTTTCTGCACTATGAAAAGGAATTCCAGGGTTTGAGTTAATTTGTGTGTGTGTTTGTGTGTTAGTTAGAAACAACAAACATGTTTCAGATTTTTAAATCAATAATGTCAACACAGCAATTAAGTGCCACAGCAAATTAATGTCCCAAAGCCTCTTTCCACTGCACTTGATGTCATGCCACTGTGATAATTTGAGTAACCATGGTGCAACCATGAAGTACCAGTGTCTTACTGCCCTCTAGCAAAGCATTTATCTTGTGAGCTCAACAAATGTGTGACACCAATCCTGAAATCCAAATTTGATAGTCAATTTCTGGGGACATTCCTAGAAAAATTATTTTATCAGCCATGTTTCTGGTAAGAAATTATGAGTAGGACATACTGGAGGAGGTCATTAAAGAGAGTAAAAAGATGGGATTGTTTACAAAGTGAGTGCAGGGTTAAGGGGAACACTGAGAAAGGATAAAGTTCCCAGGAATTAGCAACAATTAATATGGAACAGTGACCAAGAACTAGTTGTTACCATGCCTAGTTTTAAGGGGAAAAGGAGGGAGCGATGTTATTAGAACTCACTGAGAGGAGGTACCTAAGTGGTGACCCAGTGGAGAATATGCCAGCCATTATCAACACTGCAGGCTACACGTGAGAAACTAAGGGGCTCTCTCCTGCTTCCTGCTTTCCTTTCAGTCCTTCCCATTGGTCAAATGCACCTGGAAAACAGAGGGCAAGGGATCCTGATTAATGCAGTCAATAAAGTTCAGCAACAAAGGCACAGAGAAGGATGGGGTATAGACTTGAAAGAATATATGGAGAAAATCCAGCACAAAGCACAGATTAATTATGGTTTTGACTAATAGACACTTTTGGATTGGTGTATTTCCATTTTATTTTTTTAGCTACAATTGTACATTTTTGCTGATTAAAAAAAAAAGTAATATCTACACCTTTCTTTGAAATTGAGATACTGTAGTTTGCTGATTTACTGCCAGCCACTAGAAGATAGGCATAGTGAGGGTGGGGCATTCCCTGCTCTAATCCTGTACATATTAGTTTGCTAGTGCTACTATAACAAAGGACTGCAAACTGGATGGCTTAAACAACAGAAATTATGGTCTCGCAGTTCTGGGGTCCACGAGTCCAACAATAAGGTGTTGGCAGGGTTGGTCCGTCTTGAGGGCTATGAGGAAGAATCTGTTCCATGCTTCTCCCGTAGCTTCTGATGATTTGCTGGCACTCTTTGGTGCTTCTTGGCAGGAGCATCACACCATCTCTGCCTTCACCTACACACAGTGTTCTCCTTATGTATGTGTGGGTGTCTTATATGTGTGTGCATGTGTCCAAATTTCTCCCTTTTATAAGTCCACCAGTTACATCAGATTAGGGGCCCACTCTACTCCAATATGATTTTGTCTTAACTGATTACATCTACAAGGACCTTATTTCCAAATAAAGGCACATTCTGAGGTATCGGAGATTAAAAATTCAACATATGGATTTGGGGGAACACAATTCAATCCATAACAAATCCTAATGCTGAATACAGTGTATGGCCCGGAGTAGGTGCCCAATAAATATCTTCAAATAAATGTATGAGTAGTAGAAGAGTAGAAAAGAACACATTTATCTATTTTAAATATTTCGGGGGTGTTAAATCTTATTCCTTATCTATTAATCTATATCTGAAAACTACAGAGGGTGCCAAAAAATGTACATACATTTTAAGAAAGGAAAAAACTATATTAAAATTATACTACAATGAATGGCGCTAGCATTCATTTGATTAACACCATCTTTTGAAAAAATGTCATACTACACATTGCTACTGTAATTGAATTCAACTTTGAAAAGTAAGACAGTGATAACATCTCTTAAAATGTGTACAGTTTTTGGCACCCCGCGGTATTAATTTAAGAAACTTGAGCTGGTATCAGAGAGGATCTTTTGTTTGTTCCCAATGATTAATAACTGTGTACCATTCATTTGGTAATGAACTCTGCTACTCAAGTTCTACCTCTAGCAGTGCTCATTTAGCCGTTTTCAGAGACAGACAGAAATCTCAAATCCATAAATGTCCTTCTGACCTCTGAATGATCGGTTTACTTTTTGCATCAAGAGGTTTGATTAAAAAATTATTGCTTGTGCTGGTTACCTGCAAGTGCTTTTGAAGCTCATAAAATACTCCAATCACTTTCAAATCTAATTTCAATATTTATCCCTGTGATAACCTGTGCGGAAGAACAATTAAGATAATTTCTGCCAACACCCATTGAGTCATTTATCCAAGTTCATTTCATTTGCTGTCCTGCTGCCTATCCTACGACCTCCTACATTTAAATTCATCTTTGCTTTCTAAAATTCACAGGCAGCTTTTTCTTTTCCAACATTTTAAAATACACAGGATGCTTTTTCTTTCCCGATAAACAATACCCAATGTTTTCGAACATGGAAACAAAGATTCTGGTATTGTCGGTTTCCCCATCTGATTTTCTCCTCTGCCAAATCTTGATAGGAAGAATGTGTTTAGAAAGCTTTCCTGCAGTAACCCATCCATAATACCTTACAATGCAGTGCTGTGTCGAGAGCCCTGGAGTTGGAACCCAATTTTTGAGTTAGAAATTAAATTAGGAATTCAGGTGTTAAATAAGATAAAGTTATATACCATCATGTATAAACAAGGATTAATATTATTTTCTATAATTACTTAGCTGTTATTTGATCCTTTCATCATCACTAAAACTCTTTTGTAAACTTCATTTAACAGGCAAGGGAAATTTTAGAGGGATTAATTAATCTGCCTAAAGACCTGGCTCAGTAATGGTAGCCGATTTAGATTTTGAACTACAGCTGTATACTTTCAGAGCACACCATCATTTATATCATCGCCTACTACTCCAGAGCAATTCAACAAAGTAGGCAAGCTGGACCCTCCGCTAACCACATCTGCTTTCTCTGCCTTGAACTCTCTTTGCCCTGATAACTACATAACTCTTACATATCTTTTGGGATTCTGCTTTGGCATCAATTATGCAGTGATACCTTTCCTGCTCGCATTTGTCATTTCTCCTTGATGGAATTTATTTCACTCATAATTTCTTGTTTATTGTCTGTCTTCTTCATGAGGTGGTAAATTCCATTAGGGCAGGGATTGTCTCTGACTTGTTTACCACCGTATCTCCAACACAAAGTACATTTCTTGACAGTACTCCATACGTGTTCCCTGATACACAGGTGAATATGTCTGTCTGACATAGGACCTAGAGGGCAAAGATATGGTCCTCAGTGAGTTCCAAGGACAATTTAGATGCTACAGTTATGGTTTGTAAAAGAAGTGCCTCTTTCTTCTCAAATATTTTGAAAATTTTGCACAATGCTTATTTTAGAGGCCACTAAGTTTCCATGAAATGCTATAAAAATACATACACATATATAACACATAGTACCCTTCTTAGTAAGCTATAAAAATTGATGAATTTGATTAAAATAAGAATTAGTACTCCTAAAGATACTAGTTTGGGGTAATATTTTCTATTTTAATTGGTTTTCTTATTCCCAGCATATGTTCTTACAAACATGAAAGTATGCTTTACATGTCCCATTTTAGAGACCATAGTTTACTTATCAGATTGGATCTATTTAAAATTCACCTTAATAATGCAAGCATGAATCACACATCAGAAATGCAATGGTTTTCATTCAAGCGTATATGATTTGTTCATAATAGGTTGATTAAACATAAGACAATCTATCAACATTTGATGCCTATTACTATGGAAAACTGATAGGTATTAGCACTTCAAATGTATGTCCAGTAACTTCTGGTCAAGTGGTTCTCAAACCTTCTGAACCTCAGAATCATTAGAGGAGCATTATAGGGTAACACAAATGATAGAACCCCATTGCTGGAGAATCTTAGTGTGTCTGGGTAGGGGTCTTGAAATCTTCATTTTGAGGCATTTTCCAGTGATTTAGATTTTCACATGGATTTGGAAATGACCAAACTTTTCAGTAAACCTGACTTTGCTTCATACATAAGCTACTTCTTAATGATGCATTAGTAATGTGGGGAAATGAATTGTTTTGGACAGCAGTCACTCAAACTTTTACCATTCTTTTTTCAACCAAAATAGAGGGGCCGGGAACTTTCATTCATCCTTTTTCCAAATAAAATGAGATGTAAGGGTGGAGAATAATCTTGGGGCTAACATTAATATAATGGTACTTGGGTTGCACAATTATTTGTGCATAATTATAATAATCCAAATTATTTTATGCACTGGATTTTGCACTAAAGACTCTGTTTCAAAGTGTAGTAGGAGGCCACATAAAACTCAACTTGACTGTTATATATATATCTCTCCTTAACAAGTGCTTTTCTTGTAAAAGTAGAGTAAAATTTCGTGACCAGAATATTGAGCTAAAAATCTGTATAAAGAGTATGTAATTTTCAAATCTTGATTTTGCTATTTCTTAACCTAAATCCCAAATTACTTTCAAAAGCCTCCATTATGCCTATATTACACAATGCTTCCTTTAAGAAGCCAAGTTTTGGAAGAAAGCGTAGGAGAACTTAGAGTTATTATGCAGAAGACTGGGACTACCTTCACCAAACTTCACAGCATGGATGCACAGAGAGATGGGGGTGGGATGGGAGAGAGCTTCTATTTCTTATGAAGGCCTTTTTTTTTTCCCTTTGAAATGTTATATTTAACTGTGAAACCATTTTGCAGGTCCCAACTGTATTTATGTGAGCTAGAAGCTCAATAAATGTTTTTCTACAGCAATCTTCAAAGTGTCTGATAGAAGTGTTAACAATGATAGAAAAGGGAGCTTAGAGCGGTGTTTCCCATGAGAGAGTGACATTGCACAGCCAATCTGGAGGAAGTTGCATGCTGATCACATATTATAGTGGACATGAGGACGGATGATCCTTCTCTGTCGAACAAGAATCACAAAATCTGGTGGCTCATCTTTGTGTGCCAAATTGGGTTAATTTCTAAATATTTTCATGTCTCAATTTTGTCTCCTAAAAACCTAGATTTGATAGATGGTTTGGAAGGTGGGAACAGTGAGATTGCAGATTCATTTCTTAAACTTTTTTTTTTTTAACTTTTGTGCTGTACAATCCCAGAAATAATTCATGACAGTCTCTTGGGAACCAGGAAAAATAATGCAATAGAGATTTTCTTCTTCCCTAAGATTTCCAGTTCTCATTTTAAATGGAAAAACAGTTTAGTTCTTACTTCCAGAACAATTTGATTTGGCACATAATTACAGTACAAAGCACATACATTAGAGAAGCGTGAATGACTATATCAAGCAGCCTTTTGACATTTGTGGATTTAACATTTGAGGTTTCAAAAATTTTCCTGTTTGTGTCATGCAACAATTTATTACTTGGACAAAACACAAATTTGAACTCCAAGCTTCAGCGTTCAGACCCTGAAGACTGTCATTGAGATACACACTTAGCCAACAAGATATCAAGTCATCTTTGGGCATCTATTCATTGTCACCTCTAAAATAAATGATGTGAGATCCCAAGCACTTTATACCTCATGAAAAAGTAACACAAAAAAACAACAAAAATAAACATTTTGTATAAATGGAACAGGTAGATAAGTTGAAATGTATATATAGGCAAAATACACTTTTGCGTGGACATGAAGTTTGAAATAAAGCTGGGAGCCTGTAGTCACATTTCCACATTTGTGAAGGTGTCAAGATTTATCATCTCTTGAATGTCAAGATTTATCTCTTGAATGTCAAATATCTCGGGTAGGAGTCTTGACCTTGGTGGGATGAAATCTAGTTCTTTTTGTCAAAGTCATTGAACTTTTAGGACTTTCAATTCAGATTTAAAGGTAAAGAGTAATTTAACCATCATTGTCCTCAGTCAATTTTTCTGCACTGTGCCACCATTAGAATGGTAAATTTTAGTAATATGCTTCACAGGGTTGAATGTCACAGGCAACTCTTTCTCTTCTCTATTCTCAGATTAAAAAGAGATTTTTTTTTTGTCACAAAGAGGTTTTATTTGAAGCTAAACATGCATACGCACATGAGTGCTAAAATTTAAAATTTTAAAATAATTATGGTTTGTGTGGAGAACCTTGAAGGGTAAAACACTACGAATTGAAATATGCGTTTATGTTATTTTACTTGGGAGGATTAAAAGATGAGAATTTCTCTTTGTGCCAAAATTGCAAAAGTAAAAAGTAAAGAAGTTGATAGGAAAAGGAGTGACCCACAGGAGTAAGTTACTGTGGTGAAGAGAAGGGAACTGAGGTTTGAAGCCCCATTCTAGATAAGGTAGAGGAGCAGAATTTATAAGTGACAAGCAAAAATCACCAGTTTTAGTGAAGGGATCTTATTGGGAGTCATTTGGAAATAATGATTTGTAAATAAGCACTTGGAATTAATCTTGAAATTAAAAGCATACATATGGGTTAGAAATGATTAATTCAGGTAAAAATATTAAGGAGCTGTAACAAAACTTATGCAGATTAGCTTCTCCTTGTTTTTCCCTGTCCCCAGCCCTTTAGCCTACTTAAGATCCCTGTTTGGCACATTTTTAAAGTTAAAGTTAATTAATATAAAGTTTTATTATCCTTGACATAATTAGCCTTTCAAAACATGAAGACAGCATTTTGGTACATTATTGGCAGATAGAAAGGGAATTGAAAAAAGGAATGTGAGAAATTCCTTTGAAAAGAGTGGCAAAGAATAATGATAATAATATAATAATAATAATAATAACAACAACAACAACACAGAAATCAAATGATAAGGTTAGGGCAGAACAAAATGACAGAAATATAAATATACGTGATTTTATGAACTATATTCTTGTGCAACTTACAGAAGATATTAAGTGGTTAAGGAAATTTGCCACACAATTTCAAGTACTGAGCTGAGCAGCTCAGAGGTGAACTTGGGGGATGAACAAATAATAAATGAAAGAATTCAGAATGGGCTGAAGAAGACAGAATGATGATAAAACAATATGAAGTGACTGGCTAAATAAAGTTTTAGTTATTGAAAAAGAGAACATTGGAAAGTGGCAAAGGCTTCATCAAGTATGATTGAATAAAATTACACTTCCCTTAGGACTATATGTCAGGATATTTACATATTCAAAGCAAATCCAAACAAAGCCAAGAGATCCAGAAAAGCCTACAGAAATATGAACCAGAGATGCAAGTAGGTGATATGAGTTTGTGCAATGGAGGTTAATAAATAACAATAATGAAACAAGCCAAAAAGGAATTCAGCACATTTCTGACATGAAACATAGAATGCTCCTGAATCTGGAACAATTCGGACTAGTGAAGCAACTTGAGAAGGACAAAGCTAGGTGACTATTTTGTCATCCAAAGACTTCACCAAAAATGACCTGGGGAATCATTTATCCAGTTGTTTATAGGGCTACTCAATAAACTGTTAAATGTTGTACAAGTTCTTTTGGACTTTTTCTTTTGTCTATGGCCTAAACTAAAAGTTCAGACAAGTTTTAGGAAGAAATGAAAAACAGACAACAAAGCCTCTGTAGCTCTCACTTTTCGTCATTGTTTTCATCCATGATTTGCTTCCTGGTTTTTCTAAGACACTGCTGTGTTAGCTTCAGCTCTTAGATATAAATGATGTCTTTCTCATCTTCATTTTGGGGGCATTAGAGAAAAATATAGGGACACATCTGAACTAACAAATATGTAGTTTTTAGGGCTTTGACTAAATATCCTACTTAGAACTTGACACGTTCACTGGATAGTTAACCTACATGAATCATATCTTCCCTTTTTTACCCTCTATCATATCTACATTATGCCAACAAGGAAACCCCTGAAAATATAACATTCAGTAATATGAAAATGTAGGAAGCTATGTAGTCTTGTCATAACTAATTTAGATTAATTTCCTTATGCATAAGCACATGCAACTTTAACTTGGGTGTAATCACGGTGGAGATCACAAAATACTCTGCTTCATCAAAATGCTTTGTAATAATCAGTATACAATGCTGTATAATATAAACAATTACTTTCTAATGGCCACTTAATAATTTTATTGACTATTACGAAATGCTCAAAATAATTAATCTTTGGTGAAATGAAATAAAAACTGCATTGATATGCCACTATATAGCCACAAAAATGACTAAAATGAAAAAGATTGGCTATATTAAGCTTTAGCAAGATTGAGGAACAATTAGAACTTTTACGTATTGCTAGGGGGATGTAAAATGCAACTGGCAAGTTATAAACTCATTTAGAAATACGTTATGGAATTTACAATACATTTACTATATGACCCAGAAATCTCACTTCTAGGTATTTACCCATGAGCAATAATCACATATATTTATACCACGAGTTTTACATTTGTGCAAGTATAGCCCCAAAATGGAAATATCCCAGATGTCAATCAACTGATAAATGGGTAAACATATTTTGGTATAGTTATATAATAGAATGCTGTTCAGCAAAACAGGGGAACAAATTACTGATAAATAAAACAACACACATGAAACTCTATAGCATTATCATTATGGTGAGCAAAAGAAGCCAGACATGAGACTATAAATATTATTCCACTTATATGGACTTTTTGAATGGTATTGCTTTCTTGATTTCAAATTCCAAGTTTTAGATGCTAAAAAATAGAGATGAAATCAATATTAGTATATTGACTTTATATTCTACAACCTCGCTACACACATACAACTTTTTGTAGTTCTCTAGTACATTGCTTCAGATATCTAATACAGACACAATTATGTCACCTGAGAATATAGAAAGTTTTACTTTGTTTCCTATCTGCACGACCTTGCAATTTTCTTTTTGGGAAATTTTACAAATTCAATTTCTGTAATATATATATATGTATATATATATATGTATATATATATATATATGCCCATGTATCACATATAAACCTACTTAATACATATAAACTGAGCTTTGAAAATTATTATCTTTCAAATAATTTGTCTATTCTATCTCAATTGTCAAATTTATTGACATAAAGTTGGTTATAATATTCTCTTTTTTCCCCCCAAAGTCCAAGCATCTGCAATGATGTCCTTTCTTTTGTTTTGGATATTGATAACATCTTTTCATCTTTATTTTCACCTAAGCTAAATTGTTATCCATTATTTTTTCCATTTTTAAAGAACCATTGATTCACTTTATTGATTTTATCTATTGCTTGCCTATTTTCTATTTCATTTTCTTTTATTTTTCTTACATATTTCATTTCGCTTACTTGAGGTTTAATTTTCTTTTCTAGTTTCTTGAAGTGAAAGATGAGGTTTTTACTTTGAGATTATTTATATGTGTATTTCTCATTTTCAAATATTTAGAAATTTTTCAGGTATCTTTTTTATTGGTTATTTATTTCTGTTATAGTTAGAAAACAAACTTTGCATGATTTCATTCTCTCTAAATTTGTAGAGACTTTTTTAATGGAAATAAATTATCAATCTTGGGGAATGTTTCATGCATGCATGAAAAAAAAATTATTCAGCTGTTGTTTGGTGGAATGTTGCACTAATGCCAATTAGGTCAAATTCCTTGATGTTGTTATTAAAATCTATATTCTTACTGATTTTTCTTTGGTGGGTCGTTTTATTGATTTCAGAGAGAGAAGTATTGAAGTTTCCAGCTCTAATTAGGTATTTGTTTAATTACCCTTCTACTTCCCTCAGTGCTTATTTCATGTATTTTGATATTCTGTTACTAGATGCATAGACATTTATGATTACCATGACTTTTTAATGAATTGTACTTTTTTCCCCTATAGAATGTACCTTTTTATCCCTAGTGATATTCATTGTTCTTAAGTCTACTATGATAAATGTAGCTATTCCAGCATTCTATTGAGTTTTTTTTTTTGTGTGTGTGTGGTATACATTTTTCCATATATTCACTTTTAATCAATTTGCATCTGTATATTCAATGTGGGTTTCTTGTAATAGTTTAAATAGATTTTTACTTTTTTATTTACTCTGACACTCCCTTGCCTTTTAATTAATGTATTTAGATTATTTAAATTTAATGAAGTTTGGCATAAGTCTTCAATCTTGATATTGTTTTCTATTAGGTTGGTGCAAAAGTAATTGTGGTTTTTGCAATTACTTTTAGCCTTTTAAACCGCAGTTACTTTTACACCAACCTATTAATAGTTTCTTTCTTTCTCTCTCTCTCTCTCTCTCTCTCTCTCTCTCTCTCTCTCTCTCTCTCTCTCTCTCTCTCTCTTTCTGGTTCATTTTTTTTCTCTTTGCCTGCCTTGCTTCAGAATAATTGAGTATTTTTTGTAACTGTTGTTGTTCTATTTTATCTCCACTGTTGGCTTATTGGCTATAAATAAAAATATAGTTTTTTTATGTAAGGTCTACAATGTATTTTTAACTTATCAGAACCTACATGCAAATGATATCAAACTATTTTACATATAGTATAAAAACATTTCATTTATTTTGTCCTGGCTTTAGTGATAATGTTGTCATCTGACTTACTTCTACCCATGTTATAATCTAGACATTTTTATTTTTTTCTATATACCATCAGTTATCATCTTAAAAGATTAAAATTTGAGGAAAAATGACATTAGCATTTACACGTATAGTTACCATTTCTGTCACTAATCATTCTTTTTTGTAGATCCAAATTTCTTTCTGATATTATTTTTCTTTTGCTTGAAGGAATTCTTTTAAGATTTCTTTTAATGCAGTTCTGCTGGTGATGGACTGTCATCTTATTTTGTGTGTATAAGTCATATACGTGTGTGTGTGTGTGTGTGTGTGTGTGTACACACTTTTAAAACATTTTCTCTGGGTATAAAATTAGTATTGATTTTTTTTTCTTTCAATAGTTTATAAATGTAAATCAGCTTCCTTGTGGCTTATGTAGACTCTGTCAAGAAGCCAGCAATTGTTCTCAGCTTTAAATATACAGAGGGTGCCTAAAAAATGTATACACATTTTAAGACAGTAAATCTGTATTAAAATTGAAATACTCAATATATACGTATAACAAAAGATGAATACAAGAGGTGCTCAAAGAGGTTACAATCAGTGTCCAGACACTTATTATTATGGCAAACTACTGCTTGTGCAATGTATACATTTGTGTCCACTTGTATACATTTTTTTTGGCACCCCTAGTATATATATATATATATAGTCTTTCTTACCCGGTAGCCATTTTAAAGATCATCTCTATGTCACTGATGTTTTAGTAATTTCATTATGATGTTCCTTTGTATTTTATCTGCTTAGGCTTTACTGAGCTTTTTCAATCTGTAGGATTAGAGTTTTAATTGAATTTAACATTATGGTAACTATTTCTTTAATATTTTTTCTTCACTCACACTCTTATTTTTTCTGAGACTCCAATTACACGTATTTTTAGCAGTTTAATATTGCCCCATTGGACACAGATCACTGATGTCCTGTTCAGTTTTATAGACTTTTTCTCTATAGGCTTTATTTTGCTAAACCTTTAAATTCATCGATCTTTTCTTCAAAAGTGTCTAATCTGTGTTAATATCATAATTATTCAAATAAAAATTGTATTTTTTATCTCTAGAAATTTCATTTGACTTTTTTTACAGCTTCTTTTTCTTTTCTCATCTTGTTCTTGTTTCCTTTACATCCCTGAACATGTTTATGATATTAGTATTATATTTTTAAAGTCTTTAATCTGTCATAACTGGGTCTGTTTTTATTAATTAGTTGTCCTCTTGCTTATGAGCCATGTTTTCCTGCTGCTTTGCATACGTGATGAGATTTTATTGGATGATGGATATTGTAAATTTTATATTGTTGGATACAGAACAGTCTTTAGTTAGGTCTAAGTTAGACACACATCTGAGGTGATACCCTTCAGAGGACTTGAAATTTCCCTGTAAATTTTAATGTCACACCACTTTATATGGTAGGAATGTGAACTATTCCAATCCCAATGTAAGCTCTAGATGTTATTTGAATGACTAACTATTTTCCGGTATTTTATTCCCTGGGCCCATGAAATTTCAACCCATGTTTATCCCAGATCAGTACTAAATGAATACTATACATCCCTGGGGCTCTTACTCTAAGTAACTCCCTTGTTTCCATTACTCTGCCACACAAATTCTGGCTGCCTTGACCTCACTGAACTCCTTTTACTGTCTCTTCACTCCTCAGCTTTGTGAGGCCTCTGGGTCCCATTGGCGTTCACCTTTGTGATCTGCAGCCTGGAAACTGTCTCCAGCTAGGAAGCTTGGACAATCAGAGGGCTCACTTCTTTAGTTGCCCTTCTCTTAGGGATATCAATCCTTTGTTTTCTGCTTTCCAGTTCTTGAAAACATCAGTTTCATGTATTTTGTCTGGTCTTATAGTGCTGTTTATATTGTTGTTGTTTTTTTTGTTTTTTTTTTATAGTGGGAGAGAAATTTCTATGGCAGGTAAGTCTTCATGTGTGGAAATAGAAACACTTTCCCAAAATTTTCTAAGCACCTAATTCTTACTGTTCCGGTCACTGTTGCTAAGTAAAATTACCCTTAAACATAACAGCTTAGAATAACCATTTTACTTTGCCCACAGTTTTATATGTCAGAAATTTGGGATGGCATGGCTGGAAAATTTTTGCTTGGGGCCTCTTATACAGTAGAAGTTAGATGTCATGAAACGTCAAATAGATTGAATTTCAGTGTGGCTCATTTATATGCTTGTTGATGCTGCAGTTGATGCTGGCTTTTAAATGGTTTTTCCAGCATAGTTTCTTCTCCTTCTCCTTTTCTTCTTCCTCTTCCTCCTCCTCCCCCTCCTCTTCCTCTTCCTCCTTCTTTTTCTTTTAATTTATCTTCTTCCCTCCAATTTAATCCCTTTGAGGAAGCTTTTTTTTTTATTAAAATTGATTGGGGTGACAACGGTTCATAAAATTATGTAGGCTTCAAGTGTACGATTCTGTAATACATCAGCTATACATCACATTGTGTGTTTACCACCCAGAGTCAGTTCTCCTTCTATCACCATAGGTTTGACTCTCTTTACCCTCTTCTACTATCCCTCCTCCCCCCTTACCCTCTGGTAACCACTAAACTATTATCTGTGTCTATGCGTTTTTGTTTGTTTGTTTGTTTGTCTTGTTCCTTTGTTGCTTTCAGTTTTGGAGATTCCTTAAAACAATAAGAATAGAATTACCATATGACCCAGCAATCCCTCTCTAGGATATATACCCAAAAAACCTGAAAACATTTATCCATAAAGATATGTGTGCTCCAATGTTCATTGCAGCTTTATTTACCATGACCAAGACATGGAAACAACCAAAGTGTCCTTCGATAGATGATTGAATAAAGGGGATGTGGTATATATACATGATGGAATACTACTCTGCCATACGAAAAGATGAAATAGTGCCGTTTGAGACAACATGGTTAAATTTTGAGATTATTATGCTAAGTGAAATAAGTCAGACAGAAAAAGTCAGGAACCATATGACATCACTGATATGTGGGATATAAAAGTCCAGCATGGTCTTCTTACACGGCATCTGGCTTCCCTCATGATGAATATCCCAAGTGAACTGGGCATAAGCTTATGGGTTTTTTTAATATCTAGATTTTAAAGTTACATGGGGCCATTTGTAATGTACTCTATTGTTGAAAGACTTACAAGCTAATATAGGTTCAAGGGGAGGAGACACTGATCTCAACTCTCAATGGGAGGAGTGTCAAAAAAGTGTCATTTTAAAAAACTGCCATGTCTATTAACTTTCTTCCTGCTTGAAATATCTAGAGTCGTTGTTTTACTAAGTAAAGCTGGACTAAATTCAGAAATTGGTGACATAATCTGGGTGCTGCCATAACAACAGAAATAAAATAGGTGGAGTTCATTTAGCATATAGGTGGCAAAACAGCAATGAAAAAGCTATTGTGGCTAGATGTCTGTAGAGCCCTTGTGCTATGGCAACACAACTGGTAAAATTACCGCTTGTGATAACTTGGAAGTTAAAATCCTTCTAGGGGAATGTTTGAAAGAGAAGGACAGAATTAGTTCTTTTCTTCCCCTATATCTCTTAGTCTATTTCTGTTTTGTTTGCTCATTTATTCTGTTCTTTAGATTCCACATTTAAGTGAGATCACGTGATATTTGTCTTTCTCAGTCTGATTTATTTCACTCAGCATAATATTTTCTAGGTCCGTCCATGTTGTTGAGAATGGTAAGATTTCACTCTTTTTATGGCTAATTCTCTATTGTATAAATGTACCACAATTTCTTTACCCAATGGTCTACAATGGGCATTTTGTTTGTTTTCATATCTTGGCTATTGTGAATAGTGCTGCAATAAACATAGGAGTGCATGCATATTTTTTTGAATTAGTGTTTTGGATTTCTTTGGATAGATACCCAGGAATGGAATTGATGGGTCATAAGGTAGTTCCATTTTCAGTGTTTTGAGGTAGCTCTATATTGTTTTCCAAAGCAGCTACATGAATCAGCAATCCGACCAACAGTACGCAAGGGTTCCCTTTTCTCCACATCCAGGCTAACACTTGCTGTTTGTTGCTTTATTTATTTATGATAGCCATTCTGACAGGAGTGAGGTGATATCTCATCGTGGTTTTTATTTTGGATTTCTCTAATGATCAGTGATGTTGAACATTTTTTCATATGTCTGTTGGCCAGCTGAATGTCCTCTTTCGAGAAACAGGGATATGAAATACAATATGGGGAATATAATCAATAATGGTGTAAAGATTAAGTCAGGTGTCAGATGGGCACTGGACTTAACAGGGGATCACTTCATAGACTGTGTAGATGCCTGACCACTATGCTATACACCTGAAACTGAAGTAGAATAATATTGAATGTCCACTATAATTAAATATATACATATATTTAATTATACACATATTAATATATGTGTATATATATATTTAATATTATATACACATATTTATACATATACCCATATATATTTTGTGTAGCTATGGGATGTGGAATATAGCATGGGGAATATAGTCACTGGTATTTTAATAGCTATATATGATGTCAGAGGGGTAGTAGATTGGGGGGAGGTTATCACTTTGTGAGGGGTGTAAATGTCTAACTATTACATTGCTTTGTACACCTGAAACTAAAACTAAAAGGAAAAAAAAAACAAAAGAAAAAGAAAGAAAGAGAGTGACAGTGTGTGCTAGCTGCTGTTGGTGACATTTAGCCAGGTGTTACAAGAAAGAGATTAGCTGAAGCAAGAATTGACTGGTTTTCAAGAAGAGATCAAAGGTAATAGAGAAAGTTCAGAGCTCAAGTGCCTTACAAAATTGGAAAAGTTGATTGTTTTTTCGAAAGCAAATACTAAGAGTAAGTTTTAGACGGCCTTAAGTAACCAAGATCTAATAAAACTCTTTATTAAAGAAAGTGAATCATTTGTGTGGTAATTACTAGATTAAGAATGTTTTTCCCTTATCCAACTTTATTGTTTCAGGAAGCTTTAATAACATCATCGGTACTTTGGAAAGAGAGAGATGAGGTGAGGAAGTAATGAAATAGGTAACCTTTAGAACACAGTCTAGAAAACTACTTTGAATATACTGTTGACCCTTGGACAACACAGCGGTTAAGGTCGCTGACTGCCCTCCAGGCAGTCGAAAGTGCATGTATAATTTTCGACCCCCAAAACTTAACTGCTAACATAATAGCATACTGTTGACTAGAAGCCTTACTGATAACATAAACAGTTGATTAACAAATTTTGTATATCATATGTATTACACACTGTATTCTTAGAATAAAGTAAGCTAACGGAAATAAAATATTAAGAAAATCATAAGGAAAATAAAAGACATTTACAATACTGTGCATATTTATTGAAAAATATCTGCATGTAAGTGGACCTGTGCATTTCAAACCCATGTTGTCAACTGCAGTTGCTGGGAACAAGGAACTAAATAGAAACAATGACAAGGATCACCAGCTTAGAAAGACATAATTTGTTAATATTAGGTGATCTTAAAAAAGCAAAACCAAAAATCTCTGGGACCAAAAGTAACTGCAAAATGTGATCAGCTCCCAAGGAAAGCACATATTTCTTATACTAGATAATAATGGATATTCAACAAGGAAATACTTCAGAGAGGGCAAAAATGGGGTTTTCATAACACAATAATTCTTCCTAGAAAGAAGATTTAGGGCATAATTAAGAATACTTCCCTATCCGCAGGTATAGAGCCTCCACAGTGACTACCTAAAAGGATTTTATACTTTTTGTGGGACACTGACTGCGTGGTGACATCGCATTACCGTCTTTTCTAAATAGGAGACTTGATTGGCACCTTCTTTTTCTGCTGCACCACTGGGTGTTTTAGTGGTGGGGAGAAGATATCATATCAGTTTGGTTCCTAGGTTGTTGGATCATGGGAAAATGCATCTGAACCTGATGAAAAGAAATGTACATCACCTGCAATTTCTGAACATTGAATTGAATGTTTGAATTGACGAGACTTTGGGGAAAGGGTGAATGAGTTCTATGTGTGAGAATAAGAGTGCCCTTTATAAAAGGGTATTTATTTCACACTTGTATTAGAATAAGAGGATAGAGATTAGCAGCAGGCTTTGTGTTTATCAAAACAAGTTATTCCTGGACACACAGCTAGACTAATTTCTTCCTTGCAGTTAGCTGTGACCATATGACTAAAGTCCGGTTCATGCAATGTGGCCAAAGTGATGTAGCTGTTTCCTGGCTTGACCCATGGAAATTTCCTACGTAGATCTTCTTAGCTTTTCTGTTCCAATTTGCTGGTTGAATTATTAGAGAATTCCAAAGACTGAATAAGGAAAGGACCTGAGTCAATTGAATGACCAGGTAGAAAACTATTTAACTATAAATTTTATAAGATTGCATGTGAAAAGAAAAAAAAATAGCTTATTTTAAGCTGCTATGAATTTGGAGATATTTCTATTATAGCAACTAGAACTACACTAAGAAATAAATAATTTTTCTCAGAAATGGGAAGGATGACCCCTTTTAACTGATCCAAAGAACTTATAGAAACAAAAGGGAAATTTAAGACTTTAGATTCTCAACTCAAGACACAGTTAGAGAACCAGAAAGTCTTTAAGGATACTCAGAAAGAATTCCTTTTTATAACCATAGGGCCACCCTAACCAAAGAGAAAACAGCATAACATTGGACTGGGCAGAACTTACTTACAGGGGCTTACTTCTCATAAATTTCATAGATTCAAGGTTTTAAATGAAGGAACAAGTGATGAATCCTATTGCTTTCTTGGTTGGTTGACTGAAACCTGGAATAAATGATAGCCTACATTAAATTAAATTGATGTTTCAAAATTTCCCATGAATTCAAGGATTTAGTGATATAGAACTATGGGACTGGATTGATCATATGCAACCCATTCACTTCCTCCCTTGTTATATCGCTCAAGAGATCAGAAGATACTCCCTTTACAACAGCATTGAGAAATGTACTTGTGAGAGAGTAATAATATCCTTCAGAATCTGGGTAGTAGCATTTTCAGCAAGCTGGGGATAACCAGTGGTGGAATTATACAACCATTAAAGTGGTCTAACAGGACTTCATGGGATTCTGGAGTGGCAGGACTCAACCATGTAAAAAATGGGTGTGGTACCACATGAGTAGCAAAGCTGGAGAAACAAACGGAATGGTCTGATTCTGTCAGAATGGTCTGTTTAATTAGTCATGGTACTCTTCTAGTACTGAAGTAGATGGGACATCTACTAAAACTACTTGATCCATATAATTGAAAAACAAATAAGAAATTTAGGTTTGGTGAGTAAGGACCTGACTTAAAACCATTATGTTGATTTATTTTCCATGTAACCAATAAGGCTGCTGATTTTCAATAGAATCCAGAGTAAGACAAGTTTCTTCAGCTAAGCATTTACAGATTCAATGATAACTAAGGTGTCTGTGGAAGATACAAATGCTGTATAAACTTTCGTGAAGCCCAGGTATTAGGTTGGTGCAAAAGTAATTGCAGCTTAAAAGGTTAAAATTGCAAAAACCACAATTACTTTTGCACCAACCTAACAGAAGAATCACAGTATAGAACCCTATAGTCTTAGAGCAACACCATGCATTTTGAAGATGTAATTAAGGTTATTAATCAGCTAACATTGAAATAGGGAAATTATTCTTGATTATCCCCATGGGCCTAATCCAGTCAACTGAGCCATTTAAAACAGTAATTCTTTCTCCAGTTAACATATAGGAAGAAGTCAGAGATTTGAACCATGAGCAGGATTTGATGCACTACTGCTGACTTGAAAAAGGAGAGGTCCACATGTCAAAGAAACTGTGACCTCAGTCCTACATTCTTCAGAAACTGAATTCTGCCAACAACCTGAATGTGCTTGGAAGCAGATTTTTACCCAGAGCCTCCAGAAAGAAACAGAGCCCTGTTTATGCCTTGATTTAAGCCTGTGAGACCCTGAGTAGAGAATCCATTCATGCAGTACTAGACTTCTGACCTACAGAACTGTGAGCTAATCCATGTGTGTCACTTTAAGCCACACAATTTATTGTAATTTGTACATAGCAATAGAAAACAAATACATTATCTGGTCCACTAAGCTCCAATGTCAGGCATATACAGGCCTAATTTGAATTGCCAGGGTCCTGAAATAAAAAGGAGGTGGGGAATTGTTGCCAAAAGAAGTATGGAGAAGACATACATGAATGGAACTCTCAAAGTGTAAAGATATTCCGTTGCATACAAATGCCCATCAGAAGATACTGACAATAGGGGCTCATGTATTCAAGTAAACAAGTGACCCATTCTGTTAATGTCATGGAGCCTTTCTCCTCAGCCATCCTTGCGCTTGCTAAATGGTCTCATTAACAAAATGCCCATGATGGCAGGGAGAGGGGTTAGCCATAAGTTAATAAAATGCACACCCACTCACCAAATCTGCTATGGTTATTGCCAATTATGAATGTTCAACTTGTCAATGGTAGAGGCTAATGCTGAGCTCTTGATATGATACCATTTCCTGGGGAGACCAGCCAGTCTCCAAATGGCAAAATGATTACATTTCACCTCTTCTATTTTGAAGGAAGTGATGATTTGTCCTCTTTGGAATGACACCTAGTCTGAATATGGATTTGCCTTTCCTATCCACAATGCTTCTGCTAGCACCACCAGAAGTAGACTCCATGTCTGACCAAGTAACATTTTTATAGGAAAAGTAGTGATAAATAGAAATGAGCTTTAACTCAGAGGATTTACTGGTTTTATTATGTTCCAAATCAGCCATTATAAAGGAAGAATTGTGTAATAGAAGAATTGAGTAACCTATTAAATTCACAGGAACAGTCTTAGTTGGACATTAACAAATTGTAATATTATGATACAATCTAAAAGATACACTATAGTGTCCTGTCTAGCACTACAAGAGCAGTGGGAAGTGAGAAGGGCGGCACAAGATTAAGAAAGATAGTAGATAAGAGTTCAAGCGGGGCTATGGGACTCAAGTCTCAAGGACTGAGCCCTGAATCAGGCCAACGCATGGCTTTTATTAGTATCATACAAGGAAGTAAAGTTTGATTTTTCCATGGCCCACGAGTCACGTGCCTGACTGGCTGTTCTTCCTGAGCTCCCCCATTGTGCTACAACACGTCCTGTGCCTTCACACACATGCTCCCCAGGGGATTATGTACTGTACTGAAACCATCAGATAAGAGAGCCTGACCGATACTATTCCATGGGTTTCCAGGTTTCCAGGACACTCCCGCAAGGAAGCTTTACTGATATTATTCCATCGGGTCTCAGCTTTCCGAGACACTTCCTTGTGATGTCATACGGAAGGCACGGGAACAAATGGTTTGGCAGCTGTAAGGCAACACTATAGGCCAAGATATGGAAACAACCAAAGTGTCATTTGATAGATGATTGGATAAAGAAGATATGCTACATATACAGAATGGAATATTACTTGGCTGTAAGAAAAGATGAAATACTGCCATTTGTGACAGCATGGGTAGATCTTGAGATTATCATGCTGAACTGAATAAATCAGACAGAAAAAGTCAAGAACCATATAATATATTATAGAAATTTACACTTGAAACCTATATAAATTTACTAACCAATGTCAACCCAATAAATAATAATAATCATTAAAAGGGTGCACCATATGCTCAGTGTTCTGCATTCTGATCCCATGATTCTGGGCACTGTTGCCTTAAATATGAAGAGGAATGTTTCCACTAGAAGACATAGCCATGGTCCCATTGAAAGGGAAGTTGTGACAGCTATGTGGACACTTCTGTCTTTTCATATCACTGAGCAAACAGTCAAACAAGAGAGTTAAAGTACTGTCTAAAGTGTTTAATCTGATTATAAAGATAAAATATGATTATTGGGGATATGATTGCTAGATAAAAATGCAGATGTCCAGTTAATTTTGAATTTCTGGGCACAATAAATACAACATTTTGGGACATACATATGTTAAATAATTATTTGTTTTTCATCTGAAATTCAAATGTAACTGGGTTTCCTATGCTCTTGTTTTCTAAGTCTGGCAACTCTAATTGGATGCAAAGTGATGTATTTTTGAAAACCAGGAGATTCTCATGTACTCTTGATCTTCCTTATCTTTTCATTTCTAACCATATCCTCATCGCCATACAAACGATTGCTATATTCATGATAGGCCTGCTTGTCTTGGGTTTCCTGTACAGTCAATTCTGTATACCAAGAATAGAAAAGTCAACCTAAAACACCTAACCTACCATATCATTCCTTGCTCAGAAACCATCAAGGACTGTCCTTTGCTACAAAAATAAAATTTGGACCCCTGAGGATGAACTAAGTGTTTCATGTTTCATGAATCCCCCCCACCCGAAACAACCTTCTTAAATGTACTCTTTAATCCAAACAGAGATATTTTCTTCACTGATGCATGTTTTCTCATATGAATTCATCTAATTCTGAGATTTAAAGCCCTGTGAAATAATACAATAAGATACTGTAGAATTGTACTTATTTCTCTACATGCATTTCCCAAAATGGGCAATTTCTTTCCTTGAGATCTCATTGAACTTTTGAAGTATTTTAAATTGCACAAGTTATACAAATTGACATGTACTATGTACTATCGTTTGTGCTAAACTCTTCATATAAATAAATGTGTATATTTATTTGTATATATTCATATAAATAAATGTATAAACTCTTCATATAAATAAATGTATATGTGTGTATACATATACACAAACATTTGAACTCACTTAATTTTCAAATATGTCCAAAATTATATATAACAAAATTCTATTTTTAATCTTCCTTTTACAAATAAAAATGCAGAGGAACAAAATTGAGTAACTTGCCCAAGTTCACATATATGTAAATGGCAGAGTTTGAATTTAAAACCAGGCAAGGTGGCTCCAGAGTCTGCACGTCTAACTACTCTGTTATACTGTGTCTATGAGGAATGCACTCTCCCACTTTAAAAATTCGAACAATAAGATAAGATTACATTTTATTTTGATTTACTCATCCAGAGATAACTTATTATAACCAGTTTGATTCTTATTTTTTCAGACCTTTTTCTATATATGTCTACGTCTATGAACATGTACCCACAAAAAGCACATACTATTATTTGAATATATATGCATATATATGTGTGTGTATATATGTATATGTAGATATATATATATATATATACACACACATATATATGCATATATATTCAGAGATATTTTCTTCACTGATGCTGATATATATATATGATATATATATCTACATATATATATATACACACACATATATATAAATAATAACATTGTACTGAACATCATTGTATATACCTCTTTGAGATTATATCCTGTAGGGTAGATACAGAGCAAATAAATTTTTAATTCTAATTTGATTATATCTAGCTACATTCCCAATAGTAATATATGATAGTGTCTATTTCATTTTACCATTATTAATACTTAATTTTATTAAACGTCTTTTTTTAAAATTTGATGGATGAAAATTTCAAACGCATTGCTTATGTTTTCCCAAACTCTGGTAAAATTGTTTTCATACATAATTGACCATATTCATATTTCATCTGTGAATTGTCAATTCATATTCCTTACTTATTTCCAGTATAGATTGTTCATCTTGTTCTTATTGACTTTATGACTTGTATATATATCAGCATATTAATTTTGTTATATGTACTGTAAATATTTTCCCTCAGTCTTCTGCTTGAATTTTAACTTTAGAATGTCTCCTTTTGGTTATTTATAACTTCTATTGTTTTGCAAATGTTTTCTATATTTAAATTTTTATATACTCCACCCCTTGAAATTCATTCCACATCTAGTACCTAGAGCAATCATTTGTTTGTTTTTATTAAGTTTATTGTGGTGACATTGGTTAACAAAATTGTACAGGTTTCAAGTATACAATTCTATAATACATCATCTATATATCACATTGTGTGCTCACCATCCTAAGTCAGTTCTCCTTACATCATCATATACTTGACCCCCTTTACCCTCATCTACCACTCCCGTCTCCCTCTTTATCCTCTGGTAACCACTAAGCTGTTGTCTGTGTCTATGAATTTTTGCTTGTTTCTTTGTCATGTTTGTTTATTGCTTTCAGTTTTATATCCAACGTCACATATGAAAGAAATCACACAATTCTTGACTTTTTCCATCTAACTTATTTCGCTTAGCATGATATTCTCAAGATTCATTCATTCATGCATATGGCAGTATTTCATCTTTTCGTATGGCTGAGATTATATTCCATTATGTATACATACTGCATCGTCTTTATCCAATCATCTATTGAAGGACATTTTAGTTATTTCCACGCCTTGGCCACCATAAATAATGTTGCAGTGAGCATAGGGGTACATATATCTTTACTGAAAAATATTTTCAGATTTTGGGGGTAGATACCTAGAAGAGGGATTGCTGGGTCATATGGTAATTCTGTTCTTAATTTTTTGAGGAACCTCCATACTGTTTTCCTTAGTGGCTGTACCAGTTTACATTCCTACCAGCAGTGCATGAGGGTTCCTTTTTTCCACAACATCTCCAATCCTTGTTATTATTTGTCTCATTGATAGTAGTCATTTTAACCAGTGTGAGGTGGTATCTCATTGTGATTTTGGTTTGCATTTCCCTAATTGCTAGTGAATTTGAGCATTTTTTCATATATCTGTTAGCCACTTGTATGTCTTCTTGGGAGAATGTCTGTTTGGGTGCTTTGCCCATTTTTTATTTTACTTTTTAAAATTTATTTATTTATTTATTTATTTATTTATTTATTTTTATTAGTTTCAGGTGCACAAGTCAAAATAATACTTAGAAGTTTATCATTTATATCCCTCATGCTGTGTGAACCCCCTCCCCCATCCACTATCCCTCTGACATAACACACAGCCATACATTTCCACTGTCTCTATTCCTAATGCTGTACTCCGCTTCTTGTATGTATATACATACATATATATACATATATATACATATATATGTCTGTGTGTATATATATATATATATATATATATATATATATATACACATATATAATTATAGTTGGCATTCATTACTGTTCAGCTTCAGGTGTACAGTGCAGTGATCAGGCATCTACATCATCCCTGAGGTGGTCTCCCAAATGGGACACGTGTCCAATGGATACCCTACAAAATCTTTACAACATTATTGATTATGTTTCCCAGATTAATTTTCAAAACCCCGTGGCCATCTTGTGGTTACCGACTGTTTTCTAATCCCTTCACCTTCCCCCTTATCCCCACCCCCCCGCCCATCTAGCAACGATCAGTTTTTTCTCTTTGTCTCCAAAACTGTTTCTGATTAGTTCATTTACTTATTCTTTTCTTTAGATTCCGCATATAAGTGAGATCATATGGTATTTGTCTTTCTCTATCTGACTTATTTCACTTAACATAATGTTCTCCAGGTCCATCCATGTTGCTGCAAATGGTAAGATTTCTTTCTTCTTTATGGCTGCGTAATACTCCATTGTATAAATGTACCACAGTTTCTTAATCCAGTCATCTACCAATGGGCATTTCGGTTGTTTCCATGTCTTGGCTATTGTGAATAGTGCTGCAATAAACATAGGAGTGCATAAAGATTTTTGAAATAAAGTTTTGGATTTCTCCAGATAGACACCTCGCAGTAGAATTGCTAGATCATAAGGTAGTTCCATTTTCAGATTTTTAAGATACCCCCATACTGTTCTCCATAGTGGCTGCACCAATCTGCAATCCCACCAACAGTGCACAAGCGTTCCCTTTTCTCCACATCCGCGCCATCACTTGTTGTTTGTTGATTTATTGATGATAGCCATTTTGACTGGAGTGAGGTGGTATCTCATTGTGGTTTTTATTTGCATTTCTATGATGGCTAGTGAGGTTGAGCATTTCTTCACATGTCTGTTTGCCATCTGTATGTCCTTTTTAGAAAAATGTCTCTTCATGTCCTCTGTCCAGTTTTTAATTGGGTTGATTGTTTTTTTGGAGTTGAGTTGAGTGAGTTTTTTAATAAATTTGTGATATTAACTCCTTATCAGATATATCATTGGCAAATATCTTTTCCCATTCAGTAGGATCCCTTTTTGTTTTATTGATGGTTTCCTTTGCTGCAAAAAAACTTTTTGGTTTGATGTAATCCCACATGTTTATGTTTTCTCTTACTTCGTTCGTGCTAGGGGATATATCAGTAAAAATCTTCCTCCAGGTAATGCCTGTGAAGTTTCTTCCTATATTTTCTTGTAGGTATTTTATGGTTTCAGATCTTACATTTAAGTCTTTAAGCCATTTTGAATTTATTTTTGTATATGGTGTAAGGAGATGGTCCAGCTTCATTTTTTTTTGCATGTGTCTGTCCAGGTTTCCCAGCACCATTTATTGAATAGACTATCTTTACCCCACTGTAAATTCTTGCTTCCATTGTCGTAGATTAAATGGCCATATAGGCATGGATTTATTTCTGGACTCTTTATTCTGTTTCAATGATCTTTGTGTCTGTTTTTATGCCAGTACCATGCTGTTTTGATTACTGTAGCCTTGTAGTATAATTTGATGTCACGTATTGTTATACCTCCCACTTTGTTCCTATTTCTCAAGATTGCTGAGGCTATCCAGGGTCTTTTATGGTCCCATATAATTTTTAGGATTATATGTTCTATTTCAGTGAAAAACGTCATTGGTAGTTTGATAGGAATTGCATTGAATATGTATATTGTGTTAGGCAGTATGGACATTTTAACTATATTATTTCTTCCTATCCATGAACATGGAATGTGTTTCCATCTATTTGTATCTTCTTTCATTTCTTTCTTCAGTGTCTTATAATTTTCTGAGTACAAATCTTTTACTTCTTTGGTTAAATTTATTCGCAGGTATTTTATAGTCTTTGGAGCAATTGTAAATGGGATTGCTTTTTAAATTTCTCCTTCTGAGGTTTTATTATTGACATATACAAATGCAACTGATTTCTAAATATTAATTTTGTATCCTGCTACTTTACTAAATTCATCTATCAGCTCTAATAGTTTCTTGGTGGAGTCTTTAGGGTTCTCTATCTATAGTATCATGTCATCTGCATATAATGACAATTTTACTTCCTTCTTACCGATTTGGATGCCTTTTATTTCTTACTCTTGTCTGATTGCTGTGGCTAGAACTTCCAGCACTATGTTGAATAGAAGTGGAGAAAGTGGGTAACCTTGCCTTGTTCCTGATCTTACGGGGAATTGTTTTAGCTTTTCCCCATTGAGTATGATGTTAGCTGTGGGTTTATCATATATGGTCTTTATTATGTTGAGATATGATCCCTCTATTCCCACTTTCTTATGGGTTTTTATCATAAATGGCTGTTGGATTTTATCAAATGCTTTTTCTGCATCTATTGATATGATCACGTGTTTTTTTATTTTTCATTTTGTTAATGTGGTGTATCACATTAATTGATTTACGTATGTTGAACAACCCTTGCATACCAGGGATGAATCCCGCTTGATCATGGTGTACAATCTTTTTAATGTATTGCTGAATTCTGTTTGTGAATATTTTGTTGAGGATTTTTGCATCTATGTTCATTAGAGATATTGGCCTGTAGTTTTCTTTTTTTGTGGTGTCTTTGTCTGATTTTGGGATCAGGGTGATAGTGGCTTTGTAAAAAGTGTTTGGGAGTCTTCCATCTTTCTGGATTTTTTGGAAGAGCTTGAGGAGAATAGGTGATAATTCTTTTTTGAACATTTTGTAAAATTCACCTGTAAAGCCATCTGGTCCAGGGCTTTTGTTAGTTGGGAGATTGTTGATTGCGATTCAGTTTCCCTGGTGGTAATCAGTCTATTCAGGTTTTCTGTTTCTTCTTGAGTTAGCCTTGGAAGGTTGTATGCCTCTAGAAAATTGTCCATTTCTTCCAGATTGTCAAATTTGTTGGCATATAGTTGCTCATAGTAATTTCTTATATTTTTTTATATTTCTGCGGTGTCTGTTGTCACTTCTCCTCTTTCATTTCTGATTTTATTAATTTGAGTCCTCTCTCTCTTTCTTTAAATGAGTCTGGCTAAAGGTTTGTCAATTTTGTTTATCTTCTCTAAGAACCAACTCTTGAATTCATTGATCTTTTGTATTGTTTTTCTGGTTTCTATTTCCGCTCTGATCTTTATTATCTCCTTCCTTGTGCTCCGTTTGGGCTTATTTTGCTGTTCTTTTTCCAGATCCCTTAAGTGTCAAGATAAACTGTTGATTAGTGATGTTTCTTGTTTCTTTAGGTCGGCCTGCAATGCTGTGAATTTCCCTCTTAGGACTGCTTTTGTGGCATCCCATAGATTTTGGGTTGTCGTGTTTTCATTGTTGTTCGTCTTGAGATATCTTTTGATTTCTTCCTTGATCTCCTGGTTGACCCATTCATTATTTAGTAACATGTTATTCATCCTCCATTAATTGGTGTGTCTTCCAGTTTTTTTCCTGTAGTTTATTTCTAATTTCATAGCACTGTGGTCAGAGAAGACAATTGGTATGATTTCAATTTTCTTAAATTTATCAAGACTTGTTTTGTGGCTTAACATATGGTCAATCTTGTAAAATGTTCCATGTGCGCTTGAGAAGTACATGTATTTCACAGCATTGGGATGAAATGCTCTGAAAATATCAATTAAATCCAAGTGGTCTAATGTATCATTTAAGGCTATGTTTCCATATTAATTTTCTGTCTGGAAGGTCTGTCCCTTGTTGTCAGAGGTGTGTTGAAGTCCCCTATTATGATAGTGTTACTGTTGATCTCTGTATTTATGTCAGTCAATATCTGTTTTATATATTTAGGTGCTCCTATTTTGGGTACAAAGATGTTTACTAGGGTTATGTCCTCTTGTCGTATCGATCCCTTTATTATTATATAGTTCCTATCTTTGTCTTTTAATATGTTCTTCATTTTAAAGTCTATTTTGTCAGATATAAGTATTGCTTTTTTTCTCATTTCCATTTGCATGAAATATCTTACTCCAACCCTTCACTTCCAGCCTGTGTGTCTCTTTTGATCTGAGGTGAGTCTCTTGGATACAGCATATACAAGGGTCTTGCTTTCTTATCCACTCAGCCACCCTAAGTGTCTTGATTGGAACATTTAATCCATTTACATTTAAAGTAATTATTGATATGTACATAGTTATTGCCATTTTTAAATTTGTAGTTAGACTGTTTTCATCTTTCTTTTATTACTAGAATTCCTTTTAGTGTTTCTTGCAATGCTGGCTTGGTGGTAATAAATTCCTTTAGCTTATTCTTTTCTGGGAAGCTCTTTATCTCTCCATCAACTTTAAAATGATATCCTTCCTGGATAAAGCAATCTGGGTTGTAGGCCTTTGCTTTCCATCACTTTGAGTATCTCCTGCCACTCTCTCTGGCCTTCAATGTTTCTGTAGAAAAGTCATTTGATAGTCTTATGGGAGTTCCTTTGTATGTAACCCTCTGTCTTTGTCTTGCTGCTTTTAGGATTCTCTGTTTGTCTTTAAGCTTTGCCATTTTAACTAAAATGTGTCTTGGTGTGGACCTGTTTGGGTTTATCCTGGTTGGAACTCTCTGCACTTCCTGGGCTTGTATGCTGGTTTCCTTCATCAGGTTAGGGAAGTTTTTGAACATTATTACTTCAAATATGTTGTCAATCCCTCGCTTCCTCTCTTCACCTTCTGGTATTCCTATGATGTGCATGTTGTTGCGCTTGATGTTATCCCAGAGGTCTCTTAAACCATCTTCATTGTTTTTTATTCTTTTTTCTTCCTGTTGTTCTGTTTGGTGATCTCTGCTAACTTGTCTTCTAAGTCGCTGATTCGATCCTCTGCTTAATCTAACCTGCTGCTCACTTAATTCCTTCAAGTGAGTTCTTTATTTTGGTAATTGTGGTCTTTAGTTCTAACTGGTTGTTCGTTATGATTTCTACATCCTTCTTTATGTCGTCTCTAAGCTCCTTAAACATTCTTATCATCAGTGTTCTGAACTCTGTCTCTGGTAGGTTGGTTACCTCTGTTTCATTTGGTTCCACTTCTGGAGGTTTCTTCTGTTGTTTTATTTGGGACATGTTTCTTTGTTTCCCCATTCTGGCTGACTCTCTGTGTTTGCTTTGATGTATTAGGTAGATCTCCTAGAGTTCTTAGTTCTTGCTGGGTTATCTTATGTAGTATGTGTCCTTTATATTTGACTTGCACTACTTTGTTATTCTCCTTTGTGTGTGCTCCAAAGGTGACTCTTGTGTTGTGTATATTGTCCTGTTAAAAAAGATCTTTAATTGCTTTTCACTTTTGAATAGGTGGGGTTAACTCCTAGGCTGACTAGTTGTGAGACTTGGCTCTGCCCACTGCAGGGTGTTCTGCTTCATGAGAGTTGACTGCTTAAATATGGTTTGGCCTCTATGGGGCTTGTGCCTTTAGAGAATTCCCTCTGGGTGTGTGACTTGTACATCAAACCCAGTAGTACTCTGGTTTTGTCTGGAGTTGGCCTCTGGATATGTTGAATCTTGTGCCTCTTAACCAAGCCCTGGTAAGGCAATTTCAGAACAAAGCAAATCACCAAGCACAACAAGAACATTAAAGAAAAAATCAAATACATTCACATGTAAAACCAACTGACAACCCCCACTCAACACAGGCAAAGATATCAAAGATATAAAGACAAAACAAAACAAAACAAAACAAAAAGCAGCACCAGTATTGGCTTAAGCCCACCAAGTAATCTCCAGGTTGTCCTCTGCTGTACCCAAGAGTCCCCTGCATATTGTGCAGGCAGAGCCCGTCATCTGGTGCCCAGAGTGACCTTGGGACTGCAGATTTAGATGCGTGGGGCTGAGGGGTCTGGATGGTAGTTTTTACAGAGTCAGTGCAGTTTCTGCCTTTGCCTGCACATATGCATAATGAGAGTAGCACTACCAGCCCTGTGTCCAGTTCTCAGTCTAATGGCACTTCTGTGTGTGTGTGTGTGTGTGTATGTGTGTGTTTGTGTGGCGGGCAGGAGATTTCTGAGCTGCTAAAAGCCAGGAGCTGCATTTGCCGCTTACTGCTGATCCCTGGGAGTGCCTTTGCAGTTGTAAGTGCCCCACCCTAGGCAGGCCAGAAAAGGTGGTGCCTGGGGGTAGAGGAGTCTTTTGTCTCCTAGCCTAGCAAAAATCACTCTTCCCTCCCTCTTCCCTGGGTCAGAGCTGTCTGCCAGTCTCCCCAGAGCCTAAGCACTAAGGCTCCTCTGTAATTTGACACTACTTCTCAGTTCAGGGGCCAGTTTAATTCTCTGAAAGGGCGGGGGTAGGATTGGAAGAGCGGGGGGAGGGGCCCAGCTATGGACTTTGTGTCTTTTGTCTGGCCTAGGGCCCAACTGGAGGTCTCACTGAGGTTATTGCCTCAAATGCTGGATGTGCTGCCCCCTAGGCAGGAGAGATCAGCTGTGGGACGCAGGGAAAGAGCCCACCTCCTGGCTTTTGTATTCTCTGTTCCGTCCTGGGATCCCCTGCGTCTCTGCAGCTGCGGATGCCGGCCGCATTTCCACAGCCACAGATACAAACCATGTTTCCACTGCCACAGATGCGAGCTGCATCTCCACTCCACTCCCTTCACTCTTCCCCTGCTTGCCCAATTTGCCCACCTTCAAGTAATCCTTGCACGAGTCTCTTAGCTGTTCTGCGTGATGAGCAGAGAGTTCTTTGAGAGGTTATAGATGTCCTGTTTGTCCTGACCTTTATTTTCTTACATCACTTATTTTAGAAAACTGGGAATTGTAAATTGTTTCTCTGTTCCTTTGAAAATAGGTAAATCTTCTCCCAACCTCTTTCCAGTTTCACCACCTTGGAAATGATTTTCTCAAGGACTGTGGAGCCATCTCTTTGAAAGATGAAAATATCAAACATCTTTGATGTAAGCATCAAAGGAGTTGGCACCTCTCTCAATTTCTTTGGGAGCGTAATTGTCTGACTTCTATGGGCACCATTTAGCAAACACAGATGACCTAGTCACAGAGGAAAATATTTGCAAACTCAGGAATGACTCACTGTGCCAGACACATCCATTGATGAACCTCCCTGCTAACCTCCTCCCGTACTTTCGTACTAGCTCACCCTTGCATGTAAACACTCTCCCACCTTTTGTTTCAGCAGAATTGGGCTTAGTCTCTGTCCCCTACTACAGTAATCTTGAATAAATTCTTCCTTGCCTCTTAGTTCACGAAGTTTATCTTTGTCTGGAGCAATTTTTACTTTGACAAAAGAATTATTGCCAGAGTGAAGAGGAAGGACTATTGCAATATAGGTAGAAAGCCATGACCATAACATCTCCAAGCATGTCAAGGGTTAGGCGATTGGGTTTTTCTTTTCTTTTCTTTTTTTGAGTTTTCCAAATAATTATTTTATTTTAATTTTTTTAGTTTCAGGTGTACAAAACAATATAATAGATATTTATCATTTATATCCCTCACACAGTAACTCCCCTCCTCCGACCTACTACCCCTCTGACATCACACACAGCCATTACTTTCCACTGTCTCTATTCCTAATGCTGTACTCCACTTCTTGTAAATATATATAAATTGTAGGGAGGGGTTGTGGGGATAAGGGGGAAGGTGAGGGGATTAGAAAGTACAACTGGTAACCACAAGATTGCCCCGGGGATACAAAAGTCAATTTGGGGAATATAATTAATAATGTTGACTTTTTCTTTTATAGAGAGGAGTAAACAGGTCTAGAAAGAAAAGGGTGTGTGGATGTGGGATGAAATGGTGGCGGATAGCAGATCAGAGACTGTTTTGCTCCAAGGCCAGTTTCTTTTCAAAAGAGGCTGTTAAAGTGGAGCTCTATGTTGGCCAAAGTTTAGGGACCTGGAAGGGTTAAAGTTTGATTGACAAGCATTTTGTTCTAATTGATCATAATGGAAAAGCAGTTCAGCTAATCATTTATGTCACAAAGGTCTGTGTCTCGCCTTGTCATAGGTGGACAAGGGGAATGTCCCTAAGTCTTATCTAGATCATATGGGAAGGGTGGTTCTTTGCAGTAAGCGTTTGTTCTGTAGCACAACGGGGTATATATGTGTTTTGTGGGAAAGATTTCCCTGTTTTCCGGGAGCAGAGAGCGGAGGTAAAATTCAGCATAATCAGGATTCAGTTGCAGGCCTGGCTGCTGCCCCACACCCACAAAGCGAGCCAGCAGATGAGCAATTAAATGGTGGAGCTGCTGTGAACCCCGGCACCTGACCCTGACCTTCAGAGGTTATTGCATTCTTTCCACCTTCTGAGTCTCATCCAAATTTCTCTTGTGGCCAGCCATCCAGTGAAAGAAATTTTTGGAAATACATGTTCAGCTTGGCTAGGTTGGTGCAGCGTAAAATCAAAATCAACCCAGTGAATGAAATGAACCAAAAAACGAAAAAACAAACAAAAAAAAAAAACCCCAAAACTGAAGCAGTGTGATTCTGAACAATTGAGCCATGATAATAAATATATCATAGTAAGGGGCTCCCAACTATATTTTGATTACACAGAATCCCAGTAGATAGGATGTTAAGTGGATAAAAATTGCCATTTATTTCACAAGCTTCTCTGGCCTAGTTAGTGCAGTGTCCTTGATGTACCTATAGTATTTATACATAATCTCATGTACACTTACACAAGCTATGGTAGTTACTTTTTGGTGTGTGGGTCTTCCAAACTTTATTTGGATTTCCAAGGTCAGGAAAGGTTTACCTTTTTTTGTCACTTGTGCCCAACCAATAGAGGAGCTCATTACAGGCTTGCTGAAAGAATGTTTGAATGAGATAGTGACTTATGATAAGTGAACATCGACTTCAGAACTCTAACAAAAATATCATGACAAAGGAAATGAGTTATTTAAAAATGAATATTCCCTTTTTGTTCTGACTCAGCATTTTGATTAAAAGATGAGCTTATACTGGCACTTTGAATGCCTCAGTGAGAAGAGCCCAGAGGCATAGTCAACTAGCACAATTATTTGTAACCAAAGGTTACTGATTATTGGACAGCTTTAAATCAGATCACTGAAGTAGAGGATTTTTTTTTAGGGTGAAATTCTTTTCAATGTTTACTCTTTCAGAGCCTTTTATTTCATTTTGTTAAAAAATACTATACACAGAGAAAAATGGTTCATACACACTTCTCTTTGGGACACCAACATAATGCCTTACAAGTGTAAGATGTGTGTGCATACCACATTAGAATCATGGCCTTTTTATCATCCTGAGCCTGACACTGCCTCAGCCTGATTTAAAATGCTGTCTAGGGGCGGCCGGTTAGCTCAATTGGTTAGAGCGCGGTGCACTTAACAACAAGGTTGCCGGTTTGATCCCCACACAGGCCACTGTGAGCTGCACCCTCCACAACTAGATTGAAACAACTACTTGACTTGGAGCTGATGGGTCCTGGGAAAAACACATTTAAATAAATAAAAGTTTTTAAAAAATAAAAATAAATAAATAAAATAAAATGCTGTCCAATAGACTTGTGGGGACAGAACCAGGAGTGCAGTTTCTAGGCTCTTGGCCTCACGTGGAAAGGTGCTGGCTCAAGTAGTAAATGGCCATCAACTGTGATTGGATGGCCATCAGCTGTGACTAGTTGGCCGTCAACTGTAACCAGTGAGCCACTGGGCACTAATATAACTGCTGTGGCTACGCTAGCAGAAAATGGAGGCTAGCAAGAAGATGGTGGCTGGCAAGCGGCAGGTTGTGGGTCGTGTGGCTCTTGCTTCCTGTGTCTCCAACCCAGACGTCAGTGAGAATATAGTGGTATGACTCCCTCATCTTCAGTTCTGTGGGTATTCCTTTTTGGCCTCACCATGTCCTGCATTCTTATGTGAGGAGTGGGAACTAAGACTCCGCATGAGACCCTGCATGACAAGGCTCCCATCCTGGGCTAGAAGGAATCCTCACTGACTTCATCCTCCTTACACCTTATTCTAAAAATTCTTATCCTACTTACCTCTGAGTTGTCACCTTAACCTCTGTCCTTCCTTTTTCTATCCCAATCAACAGTGTTCTCTGTAGCCCCCAATTGTACCCCTCTGGATCTTCCTAGTTTATTACAACTTCTTGTGAGAGACTCAGCTGTTCCTTGCTCTTACGTGAATCAATAGTATCCAGAAAGTCCATAAAGGCTCTAGTTGTATATAAAAGGTGATTTCATCTTGAGTCCCTAACATGCTCTGCCTCCAAATCTTTTCATCTCAACTCCACATTTAGCCTCTGCCTATTATTGTTTCCACTTAATTCAGTATCATGGTTGCCATGTCAGTATAATATTGCTGATAATAAATTAAACTTAATATTTAATTTATTTACCAAACAGCGATAGTGGTCACTATACTACCAGTATCTTTTAAAGTGATATTTCAAGAATAAATCATGTAACGCTCACAAATACTGTATGAATATGCAGTTATTATCCTCATTTTACAGATTAGAAAACTAAAGCACAGAGAGTTTAGGTAATTTACTCAAATTATAGCTAACCTGAGAAATCTGGCTCCAGAGACCAAACTCTTAACTTCTACACCATGTTATCCTCCATAACAGAATGGAAAAAAAAAATCAGCTAGAGAAAATGACAAAAATTGAAACACAGATTAATAAAAAGACCTGCAAAGATGAACAGTGACACAGAATGAAAGTAATCAGAGAAGAAAAAGAGGAAGATAAAAATAGGAAATAATAGAAATACACACAGTCAGAGAGGCAGAAACAGAGAAAAAATTGTCAAAAAACACAGCAGCACAGAGACCAAGATATTCAAGTTTTTAATAAAATGTTTTAAATATTTGCCTATTTGTTACACATACAGTTATTTTTTTCCTGATCTGCAAATTATCAGGACTTAAAGTTGAAATGTTTTAAGCACATTAAAATAACTAAACTAAAACAACTAACCACGGATGAAAGTTTACATTTAGACAAATACAATCTACCAATAAGAATGATGAGGAATAATTTAATACAAAATGAGGAGAAATAATGTTAAAATGAGTAGCTTAGCAACAGCAGAAGGCCAGTGACACACTGAAGAAACAATGACAATATTGGTTGTTTGTAGAATTGTTTAAAGTTATTTGGTGTCATGTATGCTAACTGAACTTGAAAAGAGATGTGATTTAGGACTGGGCGAGCTGTAGTCTCTAAATTGCCTGCACAAAAATCATTTTGGTGACACTCTCAGTGTGCTAATTTTATACCAGAAAAACGTCCAGACTACTTTCAGCTCACAGTGGCTGTTAGAAACTTGGGAATGAGTAGATCTGTAAAAAGCCTCTGCAGAGAAAATGTACTGGTTCTCTCTTCAGAGCAGGGCGACACATCTAGAAACTGTTTGAGGACGGTTTGATACTGTCTCCATGTTTTCCACATGCCTTGTTCTTGAAGTGTGGATGTCACTTTGTTCCTGAAGTGTGGAAGTAAAGTATCGATGTCACCAAGTTGGCAGACTGTGTTACTGTCATTTGTCAGTTGTGGTTTTTGTTCTACAGATGGCACAGAAGGAATGTGTAGAGATTACTTCATATTTCTCAGGAGTCTCTGACTAGCTATTGGATACTTCCATAATTGAAGGCTTTGTTCTGTAGCCTTCACTCATTTGAACATGAACCCACAATTTTCATCACAATTTTGTTGAAGTATAATTGAAGTAGAGCAAACTATATACAGTGGATCCTTATTTGTGGTTCCTATATTTGCAAATTCACCTACTTCATAAAATTTATTTGTAACCTCCAAATCAATACTCGTAGTGCTTTTGTAGTCATTCATAGACATGTGCAGAATAGTGAAAAACTTGAAAATTTTGGTGTGCCTTCTTGTTCAGGTTTCATATTGTAAACAATTGCCCATTTAGTGTTCTAGTCAGTGCTATATTGTTCAGGTTTTTGTGCTTTTTTTATTTTTGTATGTGTGTGTGTGTGATTTTGCTTTTTAAAATGGTCTTCAAAGCCTATCACTGAAGTGTTATCTAGTGTTCATAAGCTTAAGAAGACCTTACCAGGAAAATATATAGTTTAGATAAACTTCTTCTTTCAGGCATGGTTCTTGTGCTTCTGGTTCTGAGTTCAATGTTAATGAATCAACAATATGGTACATTTAGAAAAGGAAGATGAATTTTGTCAGTTGGTAAGCAAGCCTGCTCCAGAAAGTTCTGTAGTAACATCGATATAGATGAAACTACCTAAAATATTGGGGAGTGGCTAAATTCATGGATTCATGAGATGATGACTGATTTTTTTTAAAAGAAAAAGCATAGTGGACAGTATTATTGTGAGGCTGAACACTATAGACATTTATGTTTATATTTCCCAACATCAGGAATATGTTAAACTCACCTTGACTAGTGCTGGCTGGCTTCTGTGTTTCTAAAGGCGGTATCATGTGTTAAAATGATTAAAGAAGACAATTTGGATAATAAAACAACAAATTTAACATTTCATGAAATAGCAGTTTCCACTCTCAAGAGTTTGGGGAACTGCACAGTAAGGGAAAAGAGTTGCAAGCTTTATAGAAAAAGGCAAGCAGTAAACAAGGCTAAGGTTGAGTGTCTGGGATTGTATATCTGGCCTTGTTTAGGTCAAGGAATGAGGAAGTAAGTATAGAGCCCAGTGGGGCTTAGCTGACTGGATATACTGCATTTCTGGTCTAGTAGAGAATCATTTATAGAAAAGGGGAAGTTATCTAAGTTTCAGTTTGCTAACATGGCACCCCAGAGAAAGAGCAGCTCCATCTTGGGACTAGAAATTTATTTCAACACATGTGAGAAATGTTAGATTTGTGTGTAAGTTCTGCAATTCAGAAGGCGATGAAAGAATTTTAAAAATATCTCTTAAGTGTTATTGGGAAGGTTTTCAGTGCTGATGAGAGAGGCCTATTTTGCAAGGATGTTGGCAAATTAACCTATATAATGCAGGTGGCATTTTGGTTGCCATACAGGTTGTGACCAGAGGCGCACAGGAACGTAAGTCTGTATTTCCCCAGGCACAATAGTTGTACACTCTCTGATTCAGTGTTTCTGACTTTATAATACATAATCACCATCAATAATGAGAATTGACTGCATAAAGTATACAAATTGATCAATTCATACAAGTTCTGACAATTAACTATGTTAACTTGTTGCAACGATGTTGTTAACCTTTTTGGATATTAGAGGGATTATTTATTATGAATTTGTACCAACTGGGCAAACAGTTAACAGAGTTTACTATTTGGAAGTGCTGAAAAGGCTCCATTAAAAAGTTGGCTGACCTGAATTTTCGCCAACAATTCATGGCTCTTGCATCATGACAATGTACCAGCTCAAATGGCACTGTCTGAGAGGGAGGTTTTAGCCAGTAAACAAATAACTGTATTGAAACACCCTCCCTACTCACCTGATCTGGCCCCCAGTGACGTCTTTCTTTACCTGAAGATAAAACACATATTGAAAGGAAGACGTTTTGATAACATTCAAGACATCAACGGTAATATGACAACAGCTCTGATGGCCATTCCAGAAAAAGAGTTCCAAAATTGCTTTGAAGAGTGGATTAGGCGCTGGTGTCAGTGCATAGCTTCCCAAGGGGAGTACTTTGAAGGTGACCGTAGTGACATTCAGCAAGGAGGTATGTAGCACTTTTTCTAGGATGAGCTCGCAAACTCAATTCTCAGACCTCTTGTGTATTTGTGTGTGTGTGTGTGTGTGTGTATTCCTTATAAAAATCTATTATATATGTAGACTTATAAATAGAGATATGATCTCTCTCCATATATATAAATAATATATATATACATGTATTTTCTGTTTCCGCATGTAATTCCTTATAATAAATCTATTAATAATATATCAATATATATTAATATAATTAATAATAATATATATTATTAATAATATAATATAATAATAATCTATATAATATAATAGATATGATCTATATAATATAATCTATATAATATAATAACAATATAATATAATAATAATCTATTAATAATATATATTAATATAATTTATAATAAATATATTATTAATATATTCATTATAAGAAATTAGCTCACATGATTATGGAGGCTGAGAAGTTCCAATATCTATAGTTAGCAAGCTGCAGACCCAGAAGAGAAGATGGTTTAGTTCCAGCCTGAATCCAAAGGCCTGAGAACCAGGAGAGCTAATGGTGTAGTTTCCAGTCTGAATGCTGGCAGCCTCAAGATCCAAGAAGAGTCAAAGTTTCAGTTTAAGTCTAAAGGCAGGAAAAGACCAGTGTTCCCATTCAAGACCTTAGGCAGGAAGAGTTCTCCCTTACTTGCAGGGAGGTCAGCAATTTTGTTTTATTCAGGTTCTCAACTGCTTGGATGAGGGTCATTCCCATTTGGGAGGACCATCTCTCCATGCATTCTGCTGATCAAATGGTAATCTCATCCAAAAAATACTCTCAGAATAATGTTTGACCAAATATCTAGGCATCCTGTGGCTCAGTTAAATTAACACATAAAATTAACCTTCACATTTGCTATATCTTTTTACATTAAATTTCTCAGGCATAGGTTAAAAATGAGTCTCTTATATTCCTCTAATCTTCATGGAATATGTGTCAAGCTGTATAGACAGTTCCTTTAAAATCTTTGTCAGTCAACATAGAGTGAGGGTGCATGTGTCTTTTTCCTGCATGAATTAGATAGGGAAAAGTGCCACAGACCCCCAATATTTTTTATCTGGAAAAAGTTTCTCTTTTGCTCATCAGGCTCAAATGTTTTCTATCCTTGAGGTTCTTTCTGTTGAACTTCAGATCACAAGGGTTTGATTATCACTTGTTGTGGGCTGAATGGTATACTCCCCATATTCATATGTTGCAATTCTAACCCTAGGACATCAGAATGTAGCTGTGTATAGAGACAGGGTTCTTAAGGAGGTAAAATAAGATCGTTAGGAGGGGCCCTAATCCAACATAACTGGTGTCTTTATAAAAAAAGGAAATTTAGACACAGATGTGTTCAGAGGGAAAATGATGTCAAGATATAGGAAGAAAATGGTCATCTACAAGCAAAGGAGAATGGCTTCTGAAGAAACCAAACTTGCCAACACTTTGATCATGGAATCTAGCCTGCAAAATTGTGAGAAAATAAATTTCTATTTTTTAAGCCACCCAGTCAGTGATACTTGTTTTTGCAGCCCAAGCAAACTAATACATCTCCTTTTCAAGACTTGCTTAGAGTGTCCAGCAACCTTGGTTTGATTCTTGGCCTTTTATTTTGTTCTTGGCCTTTGGGGTTCCTGTCTTAGCAGAAACTGAGAGAGAAAGAATGTCATTTTAAAACTGTTGCTATATGTTTCATATTTTTTTTAATTTACTATGTCTATATTCGATTTCTAAAAATCTCTGAACTTGTTTGAAATAACCCAGTCTTACAAAATTTTGGATTTATAAATACACATTCTAAAAAACTCAAATGATTTGGAGAGCAACATCATTTTGAATGATGCTCTCTATTTAGAAATCATTAAATTTTGATAGAATGTCAATGGAGAAATGATTTTTTCAATGACCTCTTAAAGTATGAATGTGATCCTATTTCACTCCCCCCCATAAAGAAGGGAATGAATGAATGCTTTTGATTATTCATTCAAAATAGAACCCCTATTTTCTTCCATATCCTAAGTGGAACTTGCTTGGATAAATGAGTTTGATAATGATAGGGCAGATATAGCACAATCCAGAAAACATTTCTGTTATATCTTACACCTAAAGACAAATGTCTGAAGACATCAGATGTCTCTGTAAGTGTAGAAGTCAGAGAGTTAAAAGCTTAAGCAAGTCAGACAAAACAAGAGAGAGAATAGTGATTTATTTTTGTGGTGTGACAATAAATCAGCATTCTATCAAAACTTTGTTAGCACTTAATTCATTTATCCTCAGTTGTAAAGAATAACAATGCTTCTAAGATATACAGCTATATGAAGCCTCTACTTTGGTGTCACGACGGTATCCATTGAAATATGGTCAGTCTAGATATAAAACGGAAATTTAAGGATGCCTTTCTTCATTAAAATAAATAACACATTTATGGCACATACTTTGGTTGACAAGTTATACGGTTCTTAAGGAAAATGAATAAACACTACACTTAAAATTAACATTTTCATTCAGAATACTTCATCATCGGTTTCCTAAATTTGTGTACCTTTTCGTATTCTTGCTTTATGCAGGAAGCTTAATGAAATCCCATTTAAGGGGTCTATAGTTTGCCACATACTGTGTTTGCCACATACTGTCACATTCTTCTTACAGTGTATAGACTTCTGTAAACGTGCCGTCTTCATAGATTCTTTTTGTCAAGAGCCTATTGGAAACAGAAGTCTATTCTGTTTGCTAAATGTGAGCAACAGAAGTTCTCATTCCGGCATAGCTAAGCTGTCAACAAAACATAGTGACTGGGTTAATGTCCAATTCTCTAATATTGACCTGGTTCTTAGGAACCCTAATAAGTTAAGTAGTGATGACAGCTACAATGGAAGGCATGCGCTGGACCCCTTCATGTTTTATGGGGACCCATATCAGTTTTCTGTTGCAGTGTGTAATATCTGCTTTATTATCTGTGATGTGTTAGTGCTAGATTCTTGACAACTAACAGGCTCCCAAACCTCAGGCATTGTGTCTCCATGGATATCAGGCATTCAGAAGCCAGTGTTTAGAATTCACCTTTCTCACTTTTATGAAAAGTTCAAATGCTGGTGGGACCTATGAAAATATTTCAAATGATATCCTTAATATTTCTGATTCAAGTTGTAAATAGTTGATCTTTCTCCTAGAAGTTTGCAGTAGGGCAGGGTAGCAAGGTGTTTTTTTGTTTTGTTTATTTATTTATTTATTTATTTATTTATTTATTTATTTATTAACTCCCTCCCTTCAGGGACGACTGACTTAAAGAGTAGAAGTTTCAAACTGTGTCTCCATGTTTCTTTTAAATTTTACATCCCCTGTTTAAAATATAATTCTTTGTTTTTTTTTGTTAACTGCCTGTCAGCTGAATTTACTCAGTTTGTTAAGATTTAAGCAAAACCCAGAAACATCCATCTTGTATACTATGCAGACCTCTAAGTTATTATGGATTTGCAGGGGATTACAAACTTGTAGTTCCTTCTGGAACTGAGTTTCTATTTATACTGATCTCTCATTATCATTTCTATTCCCTCTATTCACATAACACTGAACTAGACTGACACCTAATCTCTTTTCCTTAATTTCCCACAAGCACCCAGATAAATAATTTGTACTTAAGGTTTTACTGAAATTCTAGAGCAATGGAAGAAAACTATGTTAAATCTCTACAACCTGTCTTACAAAAATAAAAATAAATAAAAAAAGAGAAAATGGTGAAGATTAGATCAAAATGGCGGCATGAGATGAGCCTCTGTAAATCGCCACTGGAATTTACAACAAATTGAAAAATTATAACTCCACAAAGGACTCCCTGCATAACAGACAGGCAAGATTAAGAGGCTCACTACTGAATTCACCTAAAGGTGGGCAAATTGCATGAGTGGGGGAGGAGGAAAAGGAGAAGTGTGGAGACGGGGCCTCGCGGGCACAGGACACAGACCTAGCTCAGTGCTCCCAGCTTGCTGCATCCCGGAATTACCACAGCTACGGGAAAGGGAAGAACTCGGACTGCTAGGTCTCCGATTATGGCCAACAGGGCTGAGGGGCCAGCATATAAAATGGCTGAACCCAACGCTCATGGCAGAGACCTTGGAGCAAAGACTGAGGGAAGAAGGCCGAAAACAGTGGTGTAAGCCTTTAATGCCAAATAGAATCGAAGCCTGAGGCAATGAGACTTGCCGCCCCTCCTTACCTTCCCAGAGCTCGCCCATCCCCACCTGCCCGGTGCTAGAAGCAGAGCGGTAGCCGCGTCAGATCAAAAGAACAGAATATTTGCAGTTCTGAGAACTGTGGTCCACAGACACAGATTCACAGCCCAACTAGTTCTGGCAAATGGGAGGGAGTTTTAGAAACAGGACTGGTCACCGCCATTGCTCTGGGCCACCTCTCACAACTCGACCCGCTTCTGGCCCCACCTATCTGGGCGGATCCCCGCAGGAGTAAACAGAACTGCTTAAACACACAGGTTCTCAATCTGGTGCAGGAAGAGCTTTGGAACTTCCAAAGCTCTCCGCATCCCCACAGGAATACGATACCCTATGACCCAGGCAAACTGTTAACAGAGGAGAAGCCAGACTTCCAGGGAATCTCCCCATTGTGTGAGAAGCTGGAATAGTCCAGAGAAAACAACACTACAGTGTGAGAGAGAGAAAAAGGCTGCAGTCGGACAGAAAATAAAACATTCTATAAACACGTACTGGAAAATAAAAGAAAGACCTCTTCCTATCAACCTGTTGCAGAACCCACTCCTGTAGATGTCTAGGAAGAGAATTAATAAATAACAAATTGCCATGAATAACCAAGGCAATAAGACAGCTCAGAAAGAAAGTGAAAATTCTCCAGAAAATGAAAATAAAGATATGGAAATATGTGACACAGAAAAATTAAGATTGCTGTCCTGGAAAAAACTCAATGAGCTGAAAGAAAACACAGAAAGACAGTTTAATGAACTCAGAAACACAATCAAAGAACAACATGAACATTTTACCAAAGAGATTGAAATTGAAAAAAAAAATGAATAGAATTTCTGGAGATTGAGAACTCAGATGAAGAAATTAAGAGTGAAATAGCCAGCTTAGGTAGTAGAGTTGATCAGATGGAGGAAAGAATCAGTGACATTGAACAGAAACCTGGAAATCACACAGATGGAAGAAGAAGGAGACTTCAGACTTAAAAGAAATGAAAGAACTCTACAAGAACTTTCTGACTCCATCAGAAAGAGCTGTATAAGAAAAATGGGCATACCAGAAGGAGAAGAAAGAGAGAAGGGAACACAGAGTGTATTCAAACAAGTAGTTGATGAGAACTTCCCAAACTTGTGGAAAGAAAACTGGATCCTCAAAACCAAGAAGGAAATAGAACACCTAATTACCTCAACCCCAACAGGCATTCTCCAAGGCATATTGTATTGAAGCTGTCAAAAATCTACGACAAAGAAAGAATTCTCAAGGAAACCAGAGAAAAGAAGACTGTAACCTACAAAGGAAAGCTCATTAGATTATAATCAAATTTCTCATCAGAAATTCCACAAGCCAAGAGGGAGTGGAACTAAGTATTCAAACTATTGAAAGAGAGAAATTATGAGCCAAGAATATATCCAGCAAAGATATCCCTTAGATATGAAGGAGGAATAAAGACCTTTCCAGACATACAGAAACTGAGGGAATTTTCTAATACACGACGTGCACTACAGGAAATACTAAAGGAGGCTATTCGACCACCATCAACAGGACAATAGTGGCAACCAAAACATAAAAAAGGGGGATAATAAAGGCCTGAATCGGAATATGGAAAAGGAGAAAGTAGGCATGCTGAAGAAAATGGAATACTCTAAATATCAAACTTTCTTTTACATAAACTTAAGGGTAACCACTCAAAAAAAAAACAAAAAGTAGAACTGAAATATATACTGTAATAAAAGATGAAACAGAGGGAAACATCATAGAATACCACCACACAGAAATAACAGACAACAACAAAAAGGCAAAGAAACAAGGGAGACACAATCTTACCAGAAAACTAAAGATGGAGTGATAGAAAATGCTCACATATCAAGAATCACCCTAAATGTAAATGGACTGAACTCATCAATAAAAAGGCACAGAGTAGCAGATTGGATCAAAAAACTAAACCCAACCATATGCCTACTCCAAGAGACACATCTCAACTACAAGGACAAGCATAGACTCAAAGTGAAAGTGTGGAAATTGACACTCCAAGCAAATGGTATCCAGAGGAAATCAGGTGTAGCCATAATGATATCAGATGAAACAGACTTCAGGGTGAAAAAGATAACAAGAGACAAAGATGGACATTTCATAATGGTAAAGGGGACTATACAACAAGAAGACATAACAGTCATCAATATTTATGCCCCCAATCAGGGAGCACCAAAATACACCAAGCAACTACTAACAGAACTAAAGGGAGAAATTGACCAAAACACAATTATACTAGGGGACTTAAATACATCATTGACAGCTATGGATAGATCATGCAAACAGAAAATAAATAACGAAATTGCAGCCCTAAATGACACATTAGATGAAATGGACATCATTGACATATATAGAGCACTTCATCCTAAAACATCAGACTATACATTCTTTTCGAGGTTACATGGAACATTCTCAAGGATAGACCATATATTGGGACATAAAAGCAGCCTCAGCAAATTTAAGAAGATTGAAATCATACCAAGCATATTCTCTGATCACAAGGCTTTGAAATTGGATATCAACTGTGAAAAGAAAGCGAAAAGAAACACAAATACATGGAGATTAAATAATATACTTTTAAAGAATGACTGGGTCAAAGAAGAAATTAGAGGAGAGATCAAATGATACATAGAAACAAATGACAATGAAATTACATCCTCCCAAAATTTTTGGGATGCAACGAAAACAGTTATAAGAGGAAAATTTGTATCATTATAGGCCTATCTTAAGAAACAAGAAAAATCCCAAATAAATAACCTCACGTTACACCTTAAAGTACTAGAAAAAGAAGAACAAATGAAACCCAAGGTCAGCAGAAGAAGGGGAATAACAAAAATCAGAGCACAACTAAATGAAATAGAGAACAAAAAGACAATAGAAAACATTAATGTGACAAAGAGCTGGTTCTTTGAAAAGATTAAGAAAATTGACAAACCCATAGCTAGCCTCACTAAGATAAATAGAGAGAAGACTCTAATAAACAAAATCAGAAATGTAAAAGGGGAAGTTACCACGGATGCCACAGAAATACGAAGAATCATCCAAGAATACTATGAAGGACTATATGCCACCAAATTCAATAACCTACAAGAAATGGACAAGTTCTTAGAAACATATAGCCTTCCTAGGATAAACCATGAAGAACTGGAAAATCTAAACAGACCGAACACCAGTTACGAAATTGAATCAGCCATCCAAAACCTTCCCAAAAGCAAAAGTCCAGGGCCAGATGGCTTCCCTAGTTAATTCTACCAAACTTTCAAAGAGGATATAATACCAGTCCTGCTCAAACTCTTGCAAAAAATTGAAGAAGAGACAGTACTCCCTAACTCATTTTATGAGGCCAACATTACCCTGATACCAAAACCTGGTAAGGACAACACAATAAAGAGAACTACAGGCCAATATATCTGATGAATACAGATGCAAAAATCCTAAACAAAATTCTAACAAATCGAATGCAACAATGCATTAAAAAGATTATTCATCACGACCAAGTGGGGCTAATCCCAGGGCACAAGGAAAATTCAACATATGCAAATCCATCATGTGACACATCATATAAACAAAATAAAGGATAAAAATCACATGATTATATCAATTGATGCAAAAAAAGCATTTGACAAGATACAACATCCATTTATGATTAAAACACTTAATAAAATAGGTATAGTAGGAAAATACCTTGACATAACAAAGGCCATATATGACAAACCCTCAGCTAATCTCATAATTAATGCTGAAAACTGAAACCTTTTGCTCTGTGTTCAGAAACGCCACAGAGCGGTCCCCTGTCTCCTCTGCTTTTCAACATAGTGTTGGAAATCCTCACCAGAGCAATCAGGCAAAAGAAAGAAATAAGAGGCATCCATATTGGGAATGAAGAAGTTAAATTGTCACTTTTTGCAGATGACATGATGCTATATATAGAAAACCCTAAAGACTCCACCAAAATGCTATTAGAAACAATCAACAAATACAATAAATTTGCCAGCTACAAAATCAATGTACAAAAGTCCATTGCATTCCTATATACTAACAATGAAATCTCAGAGAAAGAAATAAAAATAAAATACAATTCCTTTTGCAATTGCAGCAAAAAGGGTTAAATACCTAGGAATAAACTTAACCAAGGATGTGAAAGACCTATATGCTGATAACTGTGAGACATTTTTTAAAGAAATTGAACAAGACACAAAGAAATGGAAAGACATTCTGTGCTCATGGATTGGAAGAATCAACCTAGTTAAAATGGCCATATTACCCAAAGCAATATACAGATTTAATGCAATCCTCATCAAAATCCCAATAACATTTTTTAAAGAAATAGAACAAAATATCATCAGATTTGTTTGGAACCACAAAAGACCCCAAATAACCAAAGCAATCTTAAGAAAAAAGGACAATGCATCACACTCCTGGACTTTAGCTAGTATTACAGGGCAACAATAATCAAAACAGCATGGTATTGGCAGAAAAATAGACACGTAGACCAATGGAATAGAATTAAGAACTCAAAAATAAAACTACATAAATATGGACAGACAATTTTTGATAAAGAAACAAAAAACATACAATGGATAAAAGACAGCCTCTTCAATAAATGGTGCTGGGAGAATTGGAAAGCCACGTGCAAGCAAAAGAATGAAACTGGACTGCTATCTGTCACCATGTACCAAAATTAATTAGAAATGGATCAAAGACTTAAGCATAAGAACTGACACAATAAAGTCCATAGAAGAAAACATAGGTACTAAACTAATGGACCTTGGGTTCAAAAAGCGTTTTATGAATTTGACTCCAAAGGCAAGGGAAGTAAAAGCTAAAATAAATGAATGGGACTATATGAAACTTAAAAGTTTCTGCACAGCAAAATAAAGAAGCAACCAAGTGAATGGGAGAAGACTTTTGCAAACAGTGCTTCCGATAAGGGGCTAATATCCAAAATATACAAGGGACTAATGCAACTCAACAACAAAAAAACAAACAACCCAATTGAAAAATGTTCAGAGGACCTGAAGAGACATTTCTCTAAAGAGGACATACAAATGGCAAATAGACATATGAAAAAATGCTCAACATCACTAATCATCAGAGAAATGAAAATAAAAACCACAATGAGATATCACCTCACCCCAGTCAGAATGGCTATCATCAACAAGACAAATAGTAACAAGTGTTGCAGAGGCTGTGGAAAAAAGGAACCCTCATACACTGTTGGTGGGAATGCAGACTGGTGCAGCTGCTATGGAAGGCAGTGTGGAGGTTCCTCAAAACATTACAAATAGAATTACCATATGACCCAGCAATCCCTGTCCTGGGTATCTACCCAAAAAATCTGAAAACATTTATCCATAAAGATATATGTGCTCCGATGTTCATTGCAGCTTTATTTATGGTGGCCATGACATGGAAACAACGAAAGTGTGCTTTGATAGATGCAATTGAAGGAAGTGGTGGTATATATACACAATGGAATACTATTCAGTGATAAGAAAAGATGAAATAGGAGCATTTGTGACAACATGGATAGATTTTGAGACTGTAATGCTAAGCAAAATATGTCAGACAGAAAAAGCAGAGAACCATATGATTTCACCGATAGTGGCATATGAACGAAAAAACAACAAAAGAACAAGACAAACAAATGAGAAAAAAATACTCATAGACACAGACAAGATTTTAAGAGGGTAAGGGAGGAGGCCGATTGTAGATAAGGGTAAAGGGGATCAAATATATGGTAATGGAAGGAGAACTGACTCTGGGTGGTGAACACACAATGGGATTTACAGATGATGTATAATACAGAATTGTACACCTGAAATCTATGTAACTTTACTGACAATTGTCACCCCAATAAATTTAATTAAAAAAAAAGTCATTTGTCCACTTTGTTACTGGGAAGTTTTCTCTGGGCCTGGTTTACTTGTAAATGATGGTAAAGCACCCTTTACCATGCTGCTTTCCCCAGTGTTTCCCCTTTCACCTCTCAATCTGGCTTTTGGTGTTTACCTTTTATAAGATTGCTCAAAACCAGGTTTCTCCTCTTAAACTTAGTTTCCCTCACCTTATTAACTCACTTCCCCTGACTTTTCTCTGGGACTGTATTTTTGTATTCAAGGGCCCATTAATGTGTGTGGTGAAAGGAAGGGTCACCGCTCTCTGTCTTACACTTTAGCAGACCCAAATAGTCTTTTCATCATTCCCCTTCAGTCATTTTCAGTTAACAGAAATATAGACAATTACTTTTCCTCCTCTGGATGTTAAGCATAAATCACCCCCTCAAAAAAAATTAAAAAATAAAAGATGGATATGACTATATTCAGTCAGCTTTGAGTTTAAATCAAATATCATGGTACATTTGAAATGTAGTTTATATTTTCTCTTTTTTTCTGGTGAAAAATTAGTACATGTTACCGTCTTTTGTGGGGCTGTATTTCACCAATGTGAGCCTTTATTTTTGTATTGGCAAGTCTTCTGGAAAAGGGACGATTAGAAATAGTTCTCCTAAATCTTTTCTAAATGATTATATGTTAAATATACTTATCTTTTAGGTTTGGGTAAGGGTGTGGTTAAACAATGCTGAATTCTTTTCCAATCACTGGGTCAAAGAACTGCTAGTATAAGAATATTTTCAGTGGTATTCCAAAACAAACTAAAATATGTCCTGCTAGTCATCTTTGAAATGTTCTGAGAACTGTCTTTTCAACCATTTGCAAGCTAGGGATAGAAGTACACTACCACATATGACAGTATTTCAGAGACTCAGACCTCCAGGCGCTCAATAAGTGTTCATGAATCTGAAAAGAAAGTCAGGAAGCTTCTTCACTTTGCTTCATGGTTGGTTACTTCAGTTTGTGATTTTTTTTTTTGCTTGTTTATGCATTTATTATTTCTCTTCTTCCTCCTAAAAATACTGTATTGTAAGACAATGCAAATTAGAAATGAGAAAGTAGAGACAAAGAACAAAACACATAAAGGCAAATAACAAACAGAAATAAAGGGCAGGGAGCAAAGAAAACAGGGATAAGGAACAAAAGATCACATGCAATGGAACTAGGGATAAGACTTGAACAAAATAACAAATACTACAAATCTTAAAAGGTATGTATGCCAAGAAGTTGGTAAGAAATGGTAATTCGAGATAACTCCTTTGGCTTTGTTCACACAGGGCTGTAGATTGCAGACTTAATCCTAACAGGAGGCCCACAATTTGTTCTGACTGTTATATTGGGTCACCCTGACATTAGTTTAGAGAGGGACTTTTGATAATGGCATATGCGGAAGCTTAGAGAGAAGAATGGAAAGAAAACCTCCAAATATTTTATCTTTCTGTAATATCTTCATGGTACTTACATTTACTAGTATACTAGCAATGCTTTCCTCAGGAAAGCACAGATGTCACATGATAAAACTTTGAGTGGTAAAAAGACTTTGCAAACTCTCTTAACTTCAATGACTTCTGGGTAGAAATATACTTTGAGTCATATGAAAAGAAAATTTACTTTGCTCTCTGGAGTCTGTTGATATCTTTGAAGTGATTTATTTTTTCCTTTAAGCCCCACTTAAATCAGCTTCCTGATTTAAAGCTGTCACTCAAATTAAGGGGGTAAAAGATTTAAGAGAAAAAAGGAATTAAATGTTTTTCACAAATGCACTTGGCTGATGGCTATAGTAGGCAAAATAAAAAGAAATGTGTTGTATTAACTATTAATAGTTTAGGATTCATTGATACTATAAAATGAAAAAATAGGGTTTGTATGTGTTCGTGTGAGTATGCATGAGTCTGTATTTGATGAATTGCTAAAGCACTTACATATTTAGGATGGATATGTATATGACAGTTGTTATTTTAATTATTATTAAAATAATTATTTTCATATGGAATACTTCAGAAGAATTTCATATAACCTAAAATTTAACGCACATATTTTCAAGTATAATATAATTAGGTCTTGACTTTTAGATAAAAGCATATCAGATAATATAAACTGCAATCGAGCCTTTTAGAAACACTTTGTTGTTAAAATATTGCTCCTTAAAGAGATTATAAAAATTGAGAGTGTGCGGGGAATTAGGGTGAATGTGTTTGCATGAATAGATGTAGAAAATATCTTCCTTTATTTTTTAAAGGACAGGGCTGAGAACTGTCTAAATCTTTAATATCTTTTTATCTATTAACTTTAGTAAATTATTGAAATCCAATTTTGATTTCTCTTTTTAAGAAATTTGCATCTACAGGTCAAAGCTTGACTCCTCTAATTGCTAATATTATACATTTGGCCAATTTATATGATCCCTGTGTCTGCGTTTCCTCAACTATAAAATGGGGATGAAAATAGTATCTACCTGATCAGGTTACAGTGGGGATTAATGGAAATGCCTGGAAGAGTACCAGGTGTATAAATGTTAGTTATTATTATTGCTTTGTTACTTAAATGAAAGATGAATTCATGTGATGGTTTAGGTACTTTCTTGGGAAACATACTAAGGTTCATCCCTTGCCCAGAGGCAGGGTGTAACCCAGTTCCAGAAGGAAGACCTTTTGTTTTTTTTGTTTTGTTTTGTTTTTGCCTGATGTACATACCTTGTAAGACTGCAGAAAAATTAGATTTTTTGTTTGTTTGTTTTGGACCAAGAGTTTTGATTCTGAGACTGTACTCTTCATGTGAATGCATCCAAACCTGCACCAAGGGGAATAACTTTATATATCACAGGCTAATGTTGACCCTGTATATCAATATCATTCCTAAAACCTTTCCTCTGCCCTCCTTTCCGTCTTCAATACAAATGGTGCATTTCAGGTAATACAGTCTTCTGTTTCTTATTTTATGGTCTGTCCCTTGCCTGGGGGTTTGTTGTGTGTGTGTGTGTGTGTGTGTGTGTGTGTGTGTGTGTGTGTGTGAAATTCACTGGAATTTTAATGAAACATTTAAAACCAAATTCCAAAAGTTATATAAACTGGTGTGGGTTAGACTCTGTAGGATTGTATCACACGCAGAGATGAAGAAGAATTTCATCCGGATTCTGTTTCTCCTAATAGCATAGCACTCTCAGTGGTCCAAAGAGCAGTGAAAGAAAAAAAATACATTGTATCCAATTCCAAATTTTATAGGCTTTAGTTTAAAAAGCTAATGTGGACCATTTGCAATGAAGTTGGTTTGAATACTTATTTATTTGTTTCATAATTTATTTATTTTTGCATAGGCAACAAGAAGCCTGCATTTAGTAAATGCGATTAAAAATATTGACTCAAAGTAGGAATCAATGAAAATCTTAAAACTCTTCAGTAACTATTTAATAGGATAAGAGAGTTTAGAGATAATAAAAGATCATTTTAAAAAAATAAATCCTCTTTTAATACACATTGCAATTGAAACGATAATATTTCTGCCATTCACAAGGTGCCATAATTAGAATTTCTTTAAACTAAATGCATCCATTTGCACATATATGAGAAAAGCAATTACTTTGTTTTAATCCTCATTGGGATGAGATATATTGGACAGATTTTGCTGTTTAATTACGAAGGAAAATATATTTCTAAGCAGTTTTCTGGATTTTAGCCATAGACAATGTTTTATTCATTTTTTTTTTCTGGGAGGACAAGAGGGTCCTTTAGAAATATGTTTTATAATCAATTATAAAAACACTGTACAGGCATACCTAACTTTTTTGAACTTCACTTTATTGTGGTTCTCAGATACTGTATTTTTTATTAATAGGAATTGAAGATTTGTGGCAACCCTATTTTGAGCAAGTCTATGCGTGCAATTTTTCCAACACTTGCTCACTTTCTGTCTCTATCATATTTTGGTAATTTTTGCAATATTTCTAACTTCTGCATTATTATTATATTTGTTATGGTGATCTGTAATCACTGTTCTTTGATGTTATTATTGTAATTGTTTTGGCACTACAAACGGAGTCCATGTAAAATTAGCGAACTGAGTACATGTTTGTGTTCTGATTGCTGCACTGACCAGCCATTCTCGAGTCTCCCTTTCCTCAGGACTCCTGATTCCCTGAGACACAACAATATTGAAATTAGGACAATTAATATCCCTACAATTGCCTCTAAGTATTTAAGGGAAAGGAAGGGTCACATGTCTCTCCCTTTAAATCAAAAGCTAGAAATGATTAAGGTTGGTGAGAAAGGCGTGTGGAAAGCTGAGGCCAAGATATGGGCCTCTTGTGCTAAACAGTGAAGTTTGTGAATACAAAAGAAAAGTTTTTCAAGGAAATTAAAAGTGCTCTTCCAGGGAACACATGAATAAGATAAGATCAGATAAGAAAGTAAAACAGACTTATTGCTGATATGGATAAAGTTTGAGTTGTCTGGATAGAAGATCAAACCAGCCACAACTTTCCTTAAGCCAAAGCCTATTCCAGATCATAGCCCTGACTCTCTTCAATTCTGTGAAGGATGAGAGAGGTGAGGAAGCTGCAGAAGAAAAGTTTGAAGCCAGCAGAGGTTGGTTCATGAGGTTTAAAGAAACAATCTGTCTCCATAACATAAACACGCAAGAAGCAGCAACTACTGAAGTAGAAGCTGCAGCAGATCATCCAGAAGTTCTAGCTAAGATGATTAATGAAGGTGGCTACAGCGAACAACAGATTTTCAATGTAGGTGAAACAGCCTTATATTGGAAGAAGATGCCTTCTCGGACTTTTCATAGCTAGAGAGAAGTGAATGCATGGCTTCAAAACGTCAAAGCACAGACTCACCCTCTTGTTGGGGGCTAGGGTAGTTGGTGAGTATAAGTTGAAGCCAGTGCTCATTCACCATTCTGAAAATCTTAGGGCCCTTAGGAATTATGCTAACTCTACTCTGCCTGTGCTCTGTACATGGAACAAGAAAGTCTGGATGAGAGCATATCTGTTTAAAACATGGTTTGCTGAATATTTTAAGCCTACTGTTGAGACCTGCTGCTCAGAAAAAAAAAAAAGTTATTTTCAAAATTTTACTGCTCATCGACATTGAAGCTGTTCACTCAAGAGCTCGCTGATGGAGATGTACAGTGAGATTAATGTGGTTTTCATGCCTGCTAACACAACATCCATTCTGTAGTCCAGGTAGCAAAAAATAATTTAGCCTATGAAGTCTTATTATTGAAGAATACACGTTTTGTAAGGCTATAGCTGCCATAGATAGTGACTCCTTTGATGGATCTGGGCAAATTAATTGAAATACTTCTGGAAGGATTCACCATTCTAGACGCTGTTAAGAACATTTGTGATTCATGGAAAGAGGTCAGAATATTAACAGGAGTTTGGAGGAAGTTGATTCCAATGCTCAGTGCTCTACACTATAGAGAAAGTGTATTTGAGAAGAGCTAATACTGATTTTGGCATTGGCATGCTTGGATTCTCACTCTGCCAGCCATGTGAATTTAAGCTTCCACAGGGACAATTTCCTCATCAGTGACATGAGAATAACATTTTCCATTTTGCCAGTTTGTAGTGAAGAATTCAAATAATACATATAAAGGAGCTGGCATAGGCCATGGCTCAGCATAGATGTTCAGTAAATACTTATGTAAAGAAACAAAGATATTGCAATCACGACATGATTGCTATTTTCTTATTCAGAGGACTTTGCTGCTGCTTTCTCTTTTTCTTCTTATTTATTTGGATTTATAAACATCTCCATGACCGTTTCAAGCCCCTGATTTTCACAGATTACAGTGGTTACGGGAATTTTTCTTCTGTTTCTCCTAAAACACTTATTTTTACTAATGGTCTTATATTCCATTTGTAAAAATATAAAAGAATGTCTTCACATGCATAAAGGAAAGAGATTTCAGCCAATGCAATTCCTCTCCTACCATGTTCACACTCTTAAACATGTTGTACAGAAAGTGGCTTTCTTTGACCTTTACTCAGACTGACTCTGTGGATAAGAATCAGTTTGACCTACATTTCCATAACTTGGGCTAGGTTTTTGGTGACTGACATGTATGTAGAATTGTGTCTTAATAGCCTTATGGCAATAAAGGCAAGTTAGAATGTTGTCATGATAAAGTACATAATTTCAAAGAGCGTAAAACAGCTCTGTTTCAACCCCTCTTCCTTTGTGTTTTATATAATTATTTTGAATCATTTTGACTCTTCTGCATAATCTGAGATTATGGGCCACAATGTAGAAAACACAAGTTTAAAACTGAACCAGGCATGGATTTATTGAAGAATTTATTATTGTGCCTAGGTGTTATCAGAAAGAATTGATAAATATCAATTACCTGTAAAAAGAAAAAAAAAAAACCTAAAATAATTATTTGTGCCAGCTATCACACAGAACTTGATTACATAATGGAATACTATTCAGCAGTAAGAAAAGATGAAATAGGACCATTTGTGACAACATGGATGGATCTTGAGACTGTAATACTAAGCAAAATAAGTCAGACAGAAAAAGCAGAGAACCATATGATTTCACCGAGATGTGGTATATAAACCAAAAACAAACAAACAAAAAACAATACAAACAAATGAGAAACAAAAACTCATAGACACAGGCAATAGTTCAGTGGTTACCAGAGAGTAAGGGGGGAAAGGGGGTGGTAGATGAGTGTAAAGGGGATTAAATATATGGTGATGGATATCACCATATAGTAGTGGTCGAATAGTCTCCTTTAGTATCTCTTGTAGTGCAAGTCGTGTATTAGAAAATTCCCTCAGCTTCTGTATGTCTGGAAAGGTCTTTATTCCTCCTTCATATCTAAAGGATATCTTTGCTGGATATATTGTTCTTGGCTCATAATGTCTCTCTTTCAATAGTTTGAATATTTGGTTCCACTCTCTCCTTGCTTGTAGAGTTTCTTCTGAAAAATCTGATGATAATCTAATGGGCCTTCCTTTGTAGGTTACCGTCTTCTTTACCCTGGCTGCCTTGAGGATTCTTTCTTTGTCATTGATTTTAGACAGCTTCAATACAATGTGCCTTGGAGAAGGCCTGTTGGGATTGAGTTAATTAGGTGTCCTATTTGCTTCTTGGATTCGAGGATCCAGTTCTGTCCACAAGTTTGGGAAGTTCTCATCAACAATTTGTTTGAATATATTCTCTGTTCCCTTCTCTCTTTCTTCTCCTTCTGGTATGCCCATTATTTTTATATTACTATTTCTGATAGAGTCAGAAAGTTCTTGTAGTGTTCTTTCATTTCTTTTAAGTCTCAAGTCTCTTTCTTCTTCCATCTGTGTAATTTCCAGGTTTCTATCTTCAATGTCACTGATTCTTTCCTCCATCTGGTCAACTCTACTACCTAAGCTGGTTATTTCATTCTTAATTTCTTCTATTGAGTTCTTAATCTCCAGAAATTCCATTTGGTTCTCTTTTACAATTTCAATCTCTTTTGTAAAATGCTCATGTTGTTCTTTGTGTTTCTGAGTTCATTAAACTGCCTTTCTGTGTTTTCTTGCATCTTGTTGAGTTTTTTTCAGAACTGCAATCTTGAATTCTCTATCATTTAAGTCACATAATTCCATATCTTTAAGTTTCTTTTCTGGAGATTTTTCACTTTCTTTCTGAACTGTCTTGTTACCTTGGTTATTCATGGCAATTACTTATTTATTATTTCTCTTCCTAGACATCTACAGGAGTGGCTTCTGCAACAGGTTGATAGGAAGAGGTGTTTCTTTTGTTTTCCAGTACTTGTTGGTAGAATGTTTTATTTTCTCTCTGACTGCAGCCTTTTTTTTCTCTCTCACTCGGTAGTGCTATGTTTTCTCTGCAGTATTCCAGCTTCTCACAGAATGGGGGATTCCCTGGGAGATGGGCTTGTCCTCTGTTAATAGTTCGCCTGGGTCACAGGGCACAGTGTCCGTGTGGGTATGCGGAGAGCTTTTGAAGTTCTAAAGCTCTTCCTGCACCAGATTCATCATGTTTCAGCAGTTCTGTTTACTCCTGCAGGGATTCACCCAGATAGGTGGAGCCAGGGGTGGGGTGAGTTGTGAGATGTGGCCCAGAGCAATGGCGGCGACCATCACCACAGCCAGTCCTGCTTCCATTGCTCCCTCTCCTTTGCCGGAACTAATTGGGTTGTGAATCTCTGTCTGCGCACCACAGTTCTCAGAACTGCAAATAGTCTGTTCTTTTGATTTGATGATGCTACTGTTCCACTTCTAGCACTGGGCAGGTGGGGGCGGGGCGAGCTCAGGGAGGGTTGGGAGGAGGCAGCTATTCTCAGTGCCTACGGCTTCCATTCTATGCGGCAGTAAGGACTTACACCACTGTTTTCAGCCTTCTTCCCTCAGTCTTTGCACTGAGGCCTAGCCATGAGCGTTGGGTTCAGCCGTGTTATATGCTTGTCATAGATTTTACTTGTACATGCACTTAAGTCCCTAATATATTTTTTACTAATTTTTGCTTATACAATAATTTCAAAGTGATTAAAAATAAGAAATGTCATTTATATTTCATATATATGAAATATATTATGAAATATATATATATGAATGAAATTTATTTTATTTATTTCATTATATGTGATTTATATTCATTTTAACTATTAACCTTATAGATTGTCTAAAACATTTTCAGGGCCTCCAGGATTTCCAAGATCATAGTTATAATATAACTGATATATTATCAGATATAATATAACTGCTAATATAATCTATTAGGATTTATATAACCTACATTATTTCCTTTTTCGTACTTTATACTTTTTTATTTATCTGAACTTTAAGACGTCTTTCAAACTCAGTACTCTACTTTTGGCAACAGTAGATGTTTTATTAAAAAGCATGATAATTTGTCTTTGTAAGACTAACTGAAAATGTGCTAATAAAAGAGATAAATAGATACCTATATATTCCTGAAAAATGTTTTTATGAAATAGTGATTTCATTACTATTTAACACTGTGAGCTCTTTGTCATAAACATATAGTATTATTGCACATACTTTAATCTTTTAAGTCATAAGAGAGATCACCACAGGGTCTGGCCCAGTTATTGGACTTTTTAGATTTTCTTTGGTTAGCTCAATTTCCTACTTGAATTAGTTGAACTATTTCACTACGTTACGAGGTGTTATATGACAAGCAGATGCACACACGAGGGAATGTCTGACCTGTCAGCCATGTAAAGACTCAGGATAATCAGCATTGTTTAGGTCAGTCTACTTCTCAGTTGGTGCCAAGGCTGATACTTCCAAGTGGAAATAAAGCACATCTAAAATGTATCCATTCCTGCACAGAGAGAGGGAAATGGCTATTGTCAGTTATATTTCCTATATATACAGTAATGGGAATATAATTTGAACTATTTGAAATATATAAAGCTATTAGGATATTAATTTATCTAAAGATTTTCTAAAAGAGAGTTTGATTCTCACCTTTTTGCTTCTAATAACCATGTCATCTTCTGCTACTTGTGGTCTTTTTGGTGTCCTTTATTGGCATTTCTTTATCATTTGGAAAAGAAAATGTGATATCTCTATGCCTCATCTTTATTTGAGAGATACAGTTTTTTTGGCTTCCAAGAAATTGCCACTTTTAATATGATTATGTAATTGAATTATTTACAGTTTTCAGGTTCCCAGAAATGTTGATATCAATTGTTTTTTGTGCAAAAAAAAATAGTATTGTGTGATTTTTTAAATCACATATTAAAATATATGAATCAATATTTTTATTTGCAAATGTAAAAGTTCCAGCACTGACTAATAAGATGTGAACTTAAAGGTGAGGCATTAGTCTAAGAGTCATTACTTTTAACCTCTAAAAAAGTAAGCTATTATAAATGGCTTAAATATTTATTTGATAGTTTTTATGTATATGAAGTAGATGGCTGTATAATGCTACGTGTTAGCAAAACCTTACAGACTATTATATCACAATAACAAAATAGCAAGTTTAGCTGACATACAAATTAAAATCATATAATATTTTTAAAATTGCAGAATATTGGCTTGCTCTTCAGAGATATCTTGAGCTTTAAGAAATCCTGTCTAACTCTTATCTATTTTTATTTTACTCTTTTATTTTGGGGGGCGTGGATTCTTAGAGGGTAAAATTTGTGTTTCTAATGCTTGTACCATTTCCTACAAATGCAACACTTGATCTGCTTAAATTCAATTGAACAACATTTATTTATAGGTCAGAGAGCCCTAGAGAAGTGTTCCACTTAAACATGAATACACCTTTGAGGTCATAACTCAACATGAATATACCTTCGAGATCATGACTTGGAGCTTCTCAATGAACTATTGACTGTCCCTTAGCTTTCTAAGATACAGAAGGTTGCATTAAGTAATCTATATTTCAGGGTCAAGAGAGAAACACCTCTAGTTGTGCTCAGGCTGAATTCTCTGTGACAGAGGCAAGAAAAATCATTAGCTTTGCCTACATTTGCTCTCTTAATAACTCTTGATCTTCCAGCTGAACGTTTTTAATTTGCACAAAACGCAAGGCTATGAAGCTAGAGACCAAAGGATTTTATTAAAAAGGTGATGTATAAATTCCCTTTAGCTTGACATTAGTTCTCCCATGCTCAATTTTCTCTTGCAGAGTGATAATAATATCCTTTGTCCTGTCATTAGTGTTAGCTATCATTAATATGGCCCAATCACGATGGCAAGGAATCCCACAGCCAAGTCAGTCATCTGTAAAATACAAGACTATTCAAACTAGAGCTTCATTAGATTTAGTGCTTGTCTCATGGCACAGGCTTATAATTTGAATACAGAGGTTCCCGGACACTGCATTCTGTGACTTGATACCACTAAATGCTCATCAATGTGTCTTAATCTGTCTAAAATATTTTTAATGATCCTAGATTTACATCCCTAGGAATTAGCACTTAGGAAGGCCAATGACTTATTTCATTATTCATTACTTTCTTGCTTCCCATTAGCAAAATTAGCAACTGTTCCACCCCAAATGATAACTGTTCAACAATGGATTGAACAAAAGTGTTGTAAATTATGTTTGACATAGATTTCAAGGATTGTGATTCTCGTATGTCTATTACATTTTGGGTGATAATTTAAAAATAGATATAAGTGGCCATAATTGCAAAAATTATACTTTTGCTAATCAAAATAGATTGTAGGTATAATAATACTGATAACTAAACTTCCCCTGTATCTTAATATGAAATTGAAATTGAGGTAAACTCCACTTATTTTACTAATTTTGCTCATTTTATTTTTTATTCATATATGATATCTACCCTATGCTTTCTCTTCCCATCGTCCAGGATTGTGTTTGAAAGTAGTTTCCTTTTATTTTTAATGAGAGATATATGATCAGACTTTCTTTGCTGTTGTTCAAATGGTTTCAGAAATACCAGTTAGGGATTGGTATTCCCCAGAATGCAATCAAGGATCATGTATTTGTCATGTCATAAAGAAGAAGAATTCATTCTTCTTTCCTTTTTTGGCATTTAACTTATTATTTCCTAGAATTTGTAACTTACAGTGAGTCCACTAGCCTGAACTTTATTACTGTTTTGGCTCCTGACATTTAAAATTCTTCTTGCTTGGTGAAAAAATGTTAGAACTAGTGAACTGGAGAGTCCAATATAGCTAATTATGTGTGTGTGTGTGTGTGTGTTTGTGTGTGTTTGTGTGTGTGTGTGTGCGCGCATATGGTTAGATAAATAAAGTGAATGAACAGGGAGGAAGTGATTGGAGAATGAGATGTTGAGTACTTAGAACTGAGATTTCAGAAATGGTGTCATTGTCGACGATGGCAAGGGCTAGTTTACCAAAGGAAATGAGAACCTGGGATGCTGATAAGGCTATCCAGACAGTAAGAAGTCAGGGCTGCATCTCTATTGATGCTGAAGTCATAAGAAGGCTAATGTGTATAAAAGAGAAGGGGAAATTAGTGAAGCAAATGCCAAGGCATGAATAAATGCAGGACTTGCTAAGTAATTAGAAGGTGAGAGGAATATGTAGAAAGGCAGATTGGTATAATCTGATGGCGTACAATAACTATACACATAGTATAATACATGTTTTCCTACCACTCTTCCCATCAGGACAGAAATGATTAACTCTTTTATTTCCTGTGTTGCTCTCACTCGCATTTCTTATTGTGTTATACACCCATCTTTTACTTTATGATTATTGCAGGCATATTTAAGTAGGGGGTAATAAGAAATTCATGAAAATAAGAGAAAACAGAAATCATTTATAACAATGGATTCATTAGACTTGGTTGCTTTAGTAACAAATCCTTTTGATAATTGTGATTTTCATAACTAATTAGTCTCTGGTTTTCCAAACGTTTGTATCTTCTAATACATGTCTACTGAAATGTCCCAAACTCATCAATCCAGTTCAACTCCTCTCTGGATATTAAACATGTATGATTAATTATCACAAAACTCTCAAATGATATAAACTCAATGACATTTACTGTACCATTCAGCCATTTACCCCTTTTCATCAGTCTTGTAATGCTTCTTGAAAAGCAATTAAATCCTCTAGTAAATTAAAGAAGCTGAAAGTTTTAAGCAGCATTTCTTAATGATTTAGCATTTAAGTTTTTGTCAGTGCCCCAAAAAACAAGTTGGGAAATAAATTCATCTGCAGAATGAATGAAGCTAGGCAAAAGTCTTCATATTTTTGTGGCCTGTAATTCTTTCATAATGGGTATGAACTATACAGACATTTACAAGGATCAGCCATCTTCATAAACAAAACTGGCCTTAATTTCAACTATGATGATAACAACAGGAGAGTTTACTAATGAGAGGGAAAAAGGAAATGGCCTCTGATGTTGTTTCTGTATTTAGAGTTGTTAATGATCTGTTACTGATGATATTTAGCACCTTATTATTCTCCTAAAAGAATTTAATACCAGTGGAAAACTCAGGGAAAGAAAATCCAAGTAGATTAATTTAATACAATAATTCTGAATAATTTATTAATTTTTCTCTCATCCTGCTCCCTTATATCTTATATTATTATTTAAATAAAAATGGAAATTACCAAGAACCAATATCTTTCCTTGAGTGTTATAACTTTAAATCCCAGTCTCAGAAACAAAAATTTGTCGATAACCCTAATGCTAACACACCTATCTGAAAACTCCCTATGGGTCCCTGATTTTTAGAATTCTGTTTAATTTCAAATTTTTCTCTTTCCTTGAAAGTAAAAGGTAATGTTGACAACAGCATGCACATCTCCAGATTAATGTACAAAGTGGACTTCTGAGAAATTCATTTTTTAGTATACAGCTACCTGTACTTTTAATTTAACATATATGGCATTATGTGTGGAAAATTTTGACTTGATATGAACCTCAAAACTGGCACAGAAAAGCAGAAAAAGAGAATGTAGGAAGGACAGTAAATCCTCTGATGGTCTATTTCTTATAATCACTGCTTAATGAATACATGGGAGCAATAATTAAATATTATAGCAAGTGGATTTGTTGTTCTATGAGTGAGTCTCTGTAGCAGTAAAAACAAAGCTGATTTTGTGTTAGATAAGCAAAACTGTATGACTGTCTGACAATTCAAAGAAGTTACATAATAGTCTTCTAACATACTACTTTTTCCAGTTCTTTGGAATATTTGCCTTGTTGTAAAGTGATGTAAAGTATATATGATTTATATCTTGTCAAGATAGAAATGATGAACAGAAAAAGAAAGCTGAATAAATATATATGATTTTATAAATTCCAGAGTGGAATTGGATACATAGAACTGGTGCCATGAATTCTTATTTTAGCAACATCAGATAGGTTTTATGTTCTGACCTTTAGGGTTCAGGTCTATAAATAGGCAATTAAATCATGTGTGATAAAGTGTTCCGTTCCTTAGTCTCTCACATTTATTTTCCTCATATTCATGTGGGGAAAATGTCTTTTTTAATGAAAGCAAGAGGAAAGTAATGATCAATTTAGTATGATAACTCATCAAGTTCTACTATTATAGGGGTGCAATATTTGCCCAAGAAGCCTTTGTTTATTTTAAAGGCCCTTTACTCAAAGTGAATGAAAATCTAAAATAGTATAATCCATGTCACTGTAAATGAATGGATGAAACCACAAATGAAGATCTTTATAACCTTGACTTTTGGGAAAGAAGCCAGGGTGGGTGGAAACAAGATAGTTAGATAGAAAAAAAAAATAACTTTGAACCTGGGGAATGGAGGAGACAAAAAAAGAGAGGAGAAGGGGAGGAAAGGGATGCCTGCTTGAAGCCAACTTTGAAAGACAACTTGATGTAACAAATTAAGCAATGTTTCCCACTGTCTTCTGTCTACTGTGTATGACTTAATGCTGTGGACTGAATTGTGTCCCTTGTCAAAGTTCACTTGTTGAATCTTTAATGCACAAAGTGATGGTATTTAGTGATGAGGCCTTTGGGAGACATTTAGATTTAAAAAAGGTCATGAGGATGGGTAACTCATGATGGGATTAGTGTCCTTATAAGAAGAGACACCAGAGAGCTTGCCACCTGCCTCTCCCAACCATATGAGGACACAGCAAGAAGGTGGTGATCTATAAGCCAGGAAGGCAGCTCTCACTGGAAACTGACTATGCTGGCACCTTGTGCTAGCCTCTAGAACTGTGAGAATATGAATTTCCGTTGTTCGGGTAGCCCCATCTATGGTATTTTGTTATGGCAGCCTAAGCTGACCAAGAGTGTTCATGGGACCTTAATTGTAAGTTTTTTTTTTTTTTCCTGGTAAGGTATTACAGACATTGTAGAGTCATAACTAAAAGAACTTACGGAAGCTGACAAATGATTTTGATGCTCCAATATTTGAAAGTCATCAGGCTCTGTCCTTGTGACTTTAGTAGTCTGGCTTTGGTTTCAACTTTGAAGACAAGTTCAATTTGAGTCCCCTTGGGTTAAGGGTGGATTCAGAAGAAAGAATCCTTGGAACTAGTTCTATTCATTTAATGGCACCTGTTTATTGAGTGTCTGCAATGTGCCAGACACCATCTTGGGCACTGGAGATCCCCCAGGGAGCACAAACAGCCCCTGCCTTTGGAGAGCGTACATCATAGGAAGAGGATGCGCACAATAAACTGAGCAGGAAGGTTTATACAGTGTAATATATGTTGACACATTCTTCTATAGAGAACAATAAAGCGGGAATTGGGATAGCAGAGGATGAGTTCAGTTTTAAAGAAGGTGGTCAGAGAAGTAAGTCGTCAATGAAAAGGTGCTATTTGAGCAATACCTGAAAGAGCTTGGGGACAAACCATGCACATCTGGGAGAAGGTCCCGAACTTAGGGAACAGCAAGGACAAAGAGTTATCAGTGGCAGTGTTCCTGTACATTTGAAAACAGGCAAGGAGCCCAGTGTGGCTGGAGCGGAGTAAGGAGGAGAGAATGAGAGAAAGGTCTGTGGGTGTGTGTGATGCGGGGGGGAGAGGTTAGAAAATTGGCTGTATTAATGTTTTCATATTGAATTTTTCAAAGGAATGCTAATGAAGCAAACTCAAGTTTTAATTATATGTAGTCACAATCACCAGAAAATTGTTGATTTCTAGAAAACTTTGCGAATGAAATAGGGATTTTAACATACTTGTATTGACAGTCTTTTAACAGATGGTTATTTTGTTAACCTGAAGCTCAGTTTCCAGATGCTGTATTTTAAGTAGACAAGAAAGCTGCTATTTGAGCAAAACCTTTAAGTTCCAATCTTTTTGATGAGGCAAGGTAAGCCAGAGTTTATATTCAAGGCCAAATCTATTCTCTTTGAGGCTGAGGATGGCATTCTCAATCTGTGCAATTTTCTGGATGTGGTTGATATAAAATGAAGTAAGAATGCACTTTACACAGCATAGTCAATACTCTGAATAAAATCAATGTTTTACAAACACTATTAGATAAAGATTTATTTTCAGCCCTTGGTATTGATTCTAGACTTTTAATACATGTTCAGGGAGTTTCATTGATAAAATGGTTACTTCTAGTTAATATAATCAAGGTTAGCATTTTAAACAAGTATCTGGGTTATTTATAATTATATTTTCAGCATTGAAACACCATTGAAGAAAAAAGAAGCTAGGAGGGCATCTCAGCTATAAAACCTGAGCAAGATGTGTGTACAGTGCAAACCCTTTGGAGAGGTCTGTGTACATGGTAATTTTAATATTTGTCCCTGATAAAAGTTTTTAAATTATTCTATGCTTTATGAAGATTTCCTGAAGTATTAAGGGGACTATCTTACTCCAAGTTTTATCCTGGATGATTTTAATCACCACAGAATATGTTCAGCATAAAATTGGAAAAGGAAGTGAGATCACTCAATAACTTTCAGTTTCTTATATTTTTCAGTCTATCTTTCACTTCACCAATTCTCATTATAGAACTTATCTTCAAAAATTTGCAAAGACTTCTGAGCAGATCTAGAATAAATTCTGGACTCTAGCAGTGAAACCCAGATTGGGCACAATCTGTCTTTGCCATCTAGTTTCCCACTAATAGGACCCCAAACCACAACACCCATTGTACAGTAATGCTGATTAGTTTTGTGGCCCGGTGACTCTAATCTTGCCATATGCTCAAGATGGGTTGCTCTTCAACACTCAGGACCAGATAAATAAATTGTGGGGCCCAGTGCAAAATTAAAATACAAGCCCCATTGTTCAAAAATCAAGTATGTCAAGATGGTAACAGTGCAGCATCAGACCAAATGTGGGACCCCTCTGAAGCAGGGCCATGTGATTGCACAGGTCACACATCTATGAAACCACCCCTTTTCTTCACTCTTCACTGACCAGAAGTTAATGTTTCAAGGCATGAGTCACATGTGTCTTTGTTTGAGAAACCTTCCCAAGTAGTTGAAGTCAGAATGAACCCTGCCTTCCAATTACTGTGCTCCAATTACGTATGTACTTAGTTCAGTTTACCTAGTATTCAGTATACTCCTATGTCAAGAATAAAAAAAAAGGAACTCAGTCTTATTCATCCTCAATTTCTCTTTCTTCCTTCCTAACTTGGCACTCTATGCATGACTGATGAGACAAAAATTATGTCTTAAAGTTTATGTGTCTTCTTCAGAGGCCGTCAGAAAACCATGGAATTGGTTGCAGCGAAGCCTACTTATGTCCCATGGTTTTCCATAGCCTCAGGATTTTGCACTGTCAACATAAATGCACAGTCAACAGGGAAGCTGATCATTTTCTGCCTTCCTCTTTCACAGTACCATAGACCAGTTTGACACTGGCTTCTTTCTAATGAAAAAGTTGGTGTCATGAGAATGGTAGAAAGAAGAAATAAATATTAAACCCTGTGGCTAAAGAAAATACATCTAATAATAAATATAGAAAACAAATATAGAATGGGTCTCAAGGGATGAATAAGTCAGAAAGTTAACAGAAAGACTTTATTATTGTTATTTATTTTAAAAGCTTACTTTCTATAAAATACTTGGAATAACATAATATATACTACAAGGGACAATTTGCAAAATCTCAGATATTATGTCTGCAGTATGGGCATACTTGCCAGTAATTCATATGCCCCTTGGAAGTTTTCTTAAAAAAAAAACAAAAACAAAAAAGTAAAACAAACTTTTTCTTTCTTTTTTTTTTTTTTTTTTTTTTTTCGGGGGAAGGAAAATAATGACAAACACGATTGTGGCCAAAATATTGAGGAGGCAGTGGTTGGGAACTTGCTTCCCTTGAAGATTGGTTTCAAAAGATAAAGAGGATCTTTGACTTCAGCAGCTAAAATTCAATTAAGTGGAAAATTATTAAAATCGTTATACCTATTAATTCCCGTTATTGGATTTCCATTTAGCCAGAGAATCTAGTCTGATTTTGGATAAATTTGTGAAATTCATAATATTTGCCTTTTGCAGTCCACATTAATTACTCTCTGTCCCTTTTACATACTCCTTTGGATAGAATTCATTTGCTTCCTTTCACTGGTACACTCCTTTGGTCATTTTTCTTACATTCAGTAATATACTGAGAGGTTAAGGTGTCACCAATGGTAACTGTACATCCTGAGTTCCTGCAGAGCCTGGGCTCATGCCTTTTGCTATATTGCTCTAACAGATTTATTAACTGTCCTCTTTCATACTCATCTCATGCGTCTTCATTCTTTCACACAGCTTAGGTGATGAGCTATTTTGTCCTCCTAGTAATACCTCCTAGTTGTACTACCTTACACCAAGGAAACTTATTACAATAGAAACCAGAATCCTAAAGGGATGAAAACTTAATGGTATACTTTTAGATGCCTAGGAACTAGTTGGAGAGAGTTAGTGAGGAGGACGTGGAATGAATTAGAGAGGAGGTTACATTCTTGTAGCCCTGAAATCATATAACTCGGTCTTACTTACTTTATTCAAATAACAGGTTCTCTAGGAAAATCTCTTAGATGTTACATTGCTATAGCAGAACCCAAAATGTCCACCCTTAGATATTTCACTGAAGTGAAATGATTGCAGTGTGGGTACCAGCATGGATCCAGAGCTTCATGGGCCAACAAGAGTTTCGTTAAGTAGAGTAAGTTTTTTTCACATGTATCACCCAAAATATGGATGCACTGAAGACCAGGTATTCTAGATTCTTACTACTTACAATATCACCAATTTAAATTCCCTGGTATTTTTTTGTTATAAGGGTACAATGTGGTTATATAATACAGAATGTCTGGCTATTTGAATAACTACATAAATGATCCCAAATCTGTCTTATGGTTTTATGTTTTTCATTGGAATCTGACTTATAGGTAACTAGCTAATAGAAGTAAGAGACACTATGGGGAAGGATGAATGGGAAAAGTACAGAATATCTGCTAAGAGGTTGTTGAAATCAGAGATTGTATCTGGGAATAACTTGCCTGGAAAAATTGGCTACCAAAAGGCAGTATCTCCCTTCCCAATGGCGTTCTGGTGGGCTTTACACATTACATACAATGATTTTTTTTTTTTTTTTTTTTTTTTTTTTTTTGCTACCAGCTTGTATAGTAAGAACAGCCCAAGGGGAAATATTTTGTAAATATGTATGTAAAATTTTAAACCCAGATAGAGGAGTAGCAAACCCTTCAGGTACTGGATTCATTTTACAGACGTAAAGCAAATTTATTCACAACTCTTCATCCTGGCAGATAAAAAGGGGAATGTGACAGATCTACTTTCTTCAAAAACTTATTTTATAGCTTAGTGAGGCGAAATTATTAAAGTGTTTTGAACATCCAATGTGGGTTATGTAAATATAGATTATAATGAGGGTAGGCAGAAAAAATAGTTGGTTTACAGCATGGTGAGAAAGTTAATGAATTCAGCAGAAGCAACCCATTATGCAGAGATTTCTGGAGGAGTCAAAAGAAACTGGTTTGGCTCCTATTTGCAAAATGACCTTGAAAATTCATTACCTGACCTTACGGTAGACATCCATAAATTCTGCTGTATTTGAAAAGAGCCTGAGGGAAATGAGGCATTACCAGAGTACTGGCAATGTTTCCAAAGCCTGCAACAGTAGGACAAATGTTTTCATTGTGCAGAGGGTCTGTGTTGTGCCACAGTATAATTAGGTTTGGTCTGATTTCATTTTCAATTAAACTGATCAGCTTTTAATTCACTTTTCTTCCAGTTACTAACAAGGTAAATTTGATAATATTTCAGGCTTATTAAGAGTGTGTCCTTGTTCCTTGTAACTCTTTAGGATAAAATTTTAGTTCTCCAGTTTACTAAACATGGATATACTTCTCATGTTATTGTAAATAAGCCGCCAAACTCAAGTTGGGTGACTTTTACTGAGGCCCTACTGTGTGTCAGGAAAAGAGAGAGAAAGCAAGAGGAAATACATGGAAGAACACGTTGGGTTTAGAGTAGGGAGTTTAGAGTGGTGAAATCATAACATGCTTGAGAGAAGCAGAAGTTGAGGCTATTGAGGGTGTTAGGGGGGCAGATTGCAGAGGGTCATGGATGTTAAATGCTGGAATCCTGATTTCATCTTTAGCTGATGGATGAAAAACATCATGCATTACAAATAATAGTATTAAAAATCATCAGAAATATTTTAAGAAGTCACTCAATTAGTAATACGTAAGAGAAACTGTGCCTATTCCCAAGTCCCTTAAAACTATGATGTGAATGTCTGAACAACGTCTGTGATCCCGTGTCCGGTATTTTTTCCATAAGCATGTTTGCTGCAAGCATTTTCACTGCACAACTAATCGACCATAAGGCAATTTCTCTGCGAAAGATAAAAAACAAAAAATAAAAGAAGAACATTAAAAAAAGCAAAATGAAAAAAACCTTATTTCGAAAAATGAAAAACATTGTCTTCGAAGTCTTTCATTCATCCATTGTATTATATATACATTTTTTTATGTTTGTTGATTTGTCTCCTTGTTTGGCATTAGACTTTTGGGGTACAATTTCTTTCCTCATTGAGAGGTACCCGTTTCCAGCTAACGAATCAGTAATTAATGCTCTCAAAGACTGTTGTTAATTAGCCGCCTCTTTTGTATTTGCCACAGCTTGGTAAACTTTTGGTTTTGACAGGTAGCAGGGGTGACTGTGCTCAGGAAGGATTTGCCAACTGCAAAGTGATCATTGTCTAGTGGAGTATGCAGTCGGCTGGCTTAACACGCAGGTGTTATCGTCTAGGGCTTTTAGGCTACCACGACTACTCATCACTGCATAGACCATAATGAGAGTGAAGATTTAGTGATATAAAATTGGGAGTAACTGTGAAAACTTTGTCAATTGGAGAAATGAAACCAAGCTGACAATTAGCTTTAATATATTAAGTCTGCCAAATGTAAACCAGTTATTTTATCTTTCACAGTGAAATAGCCTTAGAGCCAATTAGTTGTGTGATGGAAATATTAGTGGCAAAAAAGCTTGCAACAAAGATGTGTACAGTAAAGAGGCTTACTGTGAAATTACCCACAAGCCTATAATCCATTCACTGATTCTAACAAGTAGGGGGGAGGGCAGGATTGTTCTGGAGTGTAGAGAGGCAGAAGGCAAGTGACTGGATCTGATCTTATAATCAAATTAATGACAGATCTGCCAAACAAACCAAACGGTTTGTTGATTTATATTTTCTCTTTGATTATTCTATATTAATTTCAGGTGTATAGCATAGTGGTTAGACATATATATATAACTTAAGAAATGATCTCCCTGACTAGTCTATACTCACCTGGCACTATACATAGTTATTACCATATTACTGAGTATGTTCCCTATACTTTACATCCCTGTGACTATTTTGTAACTACCAATTTGTACTTCTTAATCCCTTCAACTTTTTTCCCTGCCTCCCTAACTCCCCTCACTACAATCACTCCAACAAATCTGGCACCTATCTGACACCATACATAGTTATTACAATATTATTGGCTATATTCCTTATGCTATACCCTACATCCCCATGACTTCTTTGTAACAACCAATTTGTACTTCTTAATTCTTTATCCCCTTTCACCCACACCAACAAACCCACTTGCATCTGGCAACCACCAAAATGTTCTCTATATCTATGAGTGTATTTCTGTTTTGTTTGTTTTGTTCTTTAGATTCCACATATAAGCAAAATTACATTGCATCTCTTTCTCTGTCTGACATAACTCCACTCAGCACAATACCCTCCAGGTTTATCCAGGCCACCGCTGATAGCAGTAACCCATCTCCTTCCATGGCCGAGCAATATTCCATTGTATATATGTACCACCTCCTTTTTATCCATTCATCCATTGACAGACACCCAGGCTGTGCCCACATCTTGGCCACTGTAAACAATTCTGCAGTGAAACATACAGATGCACATGTCCCCTCGTAGTAACATTTCGTGTTTCTTCGAATAAATACCCAGAATTGGAATTATATCATATATAAAAATAAATTTGCTATAACAAAATTTGTATCTGGAGATTAAACACATAGCTTTAAGTGTGTTATATGTTGAAAGATAAAGAAGGAAAATAAATTCACTAAAGATTTAACCTTAGAAATTAGGAAAGGATCGTGTGTGTGCTCACACAGACCACATATATATTATTTATTTAAAACAAAAGAAAGAAACAATAAATATAAAAGCAGAATTTATTGTTACATAGTCATCCAACCTACCAATCAAAAACCATAGAATTGATCATGAAATCTGAGATATTCAGTAAGTATTGAGATAATTGTTGAAAGAAATAAATAAATGTCTGCATAGTCTTAGTTAAAATGAGGGTAGGGTGGGTTTTGTTTTGAATAGTTTGAATTCAGCTGTTCACAACATTGTTGCAAGAAGAGAATTCAATATAAGATACTTTTATAGACCAGTTTGCATCTTTTGAACAGGCAAATATATTAAAATCTGATTGTTACAGTTTTGGGGTTGCCCAGTTAAAAACAATCTGCTCCGTTACTGCTCCGTTATAAATTTAAAGAACAATCGTACTGTAGGCAACATTTGTCTAACATTCATTAATGTTCACACCTTCCCATATAACTATAGTTAATGTGAAACATCTAGGAGTCTTGATAAGTCTTTCTTTTGGTTTGGAGAGAATACGAGTGCTTTTCTTTCTAAAATGAATCGTCAATTTACTTCTGTCCTTACTAGCAGTCTTTTATCTCCTTTCTGTCCCTGTCAACAATAAACTTCTTTGCCTTGCATCTTCAAGCTCTCCCTTTCTTTTTTCTCGTTCATAGTATATCAAATTTCCTCTGTTCTTTTAAACATTTTAAAGCCTGATCACCCAGTTTCTTCTTTTTCAAATTATCTGTGTATTTATTGCCTCTGATTTCTTATCCCCATTATCTTTTAACCCTTTGTGATTTGGAGGAGATATCTAGCTAGCTAGCTAGCGAGATAGCTAGATATCAAGAGCAGCCAGAGATGCAGGACAATGTGATGTAATGATAGTCAAGAGTTAAATGTGTTGATTTTCTTACACTTTTCATAAAAATTAATTGCAGGTTGAAAATTTATATATATTTGTAGGGTTTTTTGATTACTATTTGTTTCAAGCACTAGACTCACATCTTTTTTGGATAGCTAATAAAATATCCAGTGAAGGCCACAGGACGGAAACTCAGTATACAAAGGCTGACAATTAGTTTCGTGAACTTAGTTGTCAGACCTCGTATATTTGTTGAAGGAAAAATGTATTCATTGAAAAATTCGTTGGTTAACAGTCAAATGCTCTTCAGATGCAAAATAAGATGACCAAAAATAATTCAGTGAATTTTGCACTATGGACTCATCTGGTGATTCTAACCAGATCTGTTTCAGTGGTGAGTGTGAAATTCTGCAGCTTCCATATTTAATAGGATGTTAGTACGTGGCCACTTTATGTGATCAATTCATTTGAGCAGTTTGGCTATGAATTGGCAGGGGAAAAAAAAGAGGCAGTAGGTGGGGTCAAATTAGAACAGTTTATAAACTGAGATTGATGAGACAAAATAAACAAATTCTTATTTTTTCTTCAAGTCTCTATCAAACTTGAACAGTGTTTTTCCTAGAATACTACAAAAGCTATTTTTGAATAGTATAGCCACATCTATCCCTCCTGCCCTCCAGGAGTATGGTCTCACATTGCTGGTGACGTGATTATTGCCACCTCCCTATTTAAAGCCTTCCAATAACTTCCCTGTAAACTTATGATATAAATAAATGTTCTAAACATGTTCTATGAGGTTCTATATTCTCTGGTCTCTTCTAACTTCTTAGCTCTCCTTTTTAAATTGTTTTTTTTATTTTTTCTGATTTTCCCTTTCTTTTCCTTGCTCTAATAACACTGGCCATTTTTAGGACCTTAGAATACTTTTTCAAATTTTTTTTCTTTATGGATTTTATTTTCCTTTTCTCTTGATCCAGTTGAGATCTACAGATTCTCCAAATGTCAGCTCAAATGCTGCCTCCTCAGTGTCTTTCCTGATTTCTCTTAGGAGCTCTTATTGCATTATATACTACAGCAGTTAACACAGTTATAAGTGTATGTTTATTTGGGTGATTGTTTGATTAATGTCTGGGTTTCCCAACATACTGGAAGTTCTGTGGTCACTATTTTATTTCTAATACTTAACAGAGTATATAGCAAAAAATGCTTGGTATATATATATTTTTGACTGAATAAAAAGACAATGTTTCTTTTACAGCTGGTAAGGGATAGATTCCAAAACACTTTGTATAAGAATTGGACTTCTTAAAAATAGATTTACTTTGTCAGTTGTAACAAAAAGAAAGAAGGCTATAGATGTAGATACAACTATTATGTAGATTTGTTGTAGGAAGAAAACGACATAATGTTTAATAATTTATTTCAGTATGAGGCAATCATATATCCGAAATTCGTAGGGTGTGTGGCATTTATGGAGAGAAATTAAGGTATAAAATAATCACCTTGTAAAAGGGAAAGACAAACTTCCTTGAAACCTGAAGTAGGAATGAAGAAGGAAAATTCCTGTTACCAGACTGGATGTCCTAGTCTTCAATTTTCTGGTCCCCTGGCTTCTTATTCATAAACAGATGATTAAATCTTAACATGGTTTCCATCCCTGTCTTTCTTTTTTTTCAGTGTTCTTTCTTTTGATGTTTGACGTTTGAGAGCTACCATTCTTTTGCTCTGTAGCCCTCATATTCCTGACCCGAAATTTAAAATTGGATATCTAAATGCTTTGTGGAAGAAACAAACTTCATGTTTTGTCAGAAAATAATCTGTTAGAAGAACAATTTTTATTTTTTTTAAAAAAAGGTATAAAAAGAAAACAAAGTGAAAAAGTCTTCAGGCTTTTTGACTACCAAGTAGTGGAGTTACAGATTAAATTTAGGTAGAAAACAGATAGTGAGTTAATTAGCAAAGTGTTTTGTTGGTGTGTACATAGAAATTAGGTATGTAAATTTCATTTCCTACTAAGAATGTTTCTAACAAATACAGTTTTGTATTAAAAATGTAGTTATTGAAATTTCCCATAGGAAATAAACATAAAGCATAAGTAAAAAGAGTAGACTATTATAGGAGAGATTTGTTTCAACAGATAAAATAACTAAAAAATCAATTTCATTATGACAAAATATAATATGTAATATCATAAAAGAGATCTTAACCACACAAGCCTAATGGTCTTTATTCATTGTGTCTTTATGGTAACTGATATATATATATAGATATATATATAGATAGATATATATATAGATAGATAGATAGATAGATAGATAGATAGATATATATAGATAGATAGATATAGAGAGAGAGACAGAGAAAGAGAGAGAGACAGAGAGAGAGACAGAGAGAGAGATAGAGAGAGAGAGAGAGAGAGAGAGAGATATCAAACAACTCCTTTATCTTTTTTTTTTTAACAAATGTTAATGAATAGTTCGGTACTTTATATTCTCAATAGTGCTAATAGAAACAATTTTCTTAATGTTCTTGGTTATGAAAAAATGTCAAGGTTTCTCATTAAATACTCCTTTTACTTTGGCTTACTGTTTTCAAAAACAGTTTTAACCAAATTTGAAAAAACATATTTTGGGATACACACACACATATATATATATATGTATTAAATTTTCATACATTGACACCATCTTGAAACCATAAGAATTCCAGTATGTTTCTTGTTTTTCTCACTTTTTCCCAACTCTACTTCCAAATACATGTTGTGTATCTCTTTCTTCATATCCTAAGAGATGAACTTCTTTGCATTTCTTTGAAAGGCATATCTTATAGGTCATTTCCTCAACATTATTCATATATATAAGCAAATTATTACTGTTATTATTATAATGAAACCTTGCACAATTTCAATTTCCATGTTTCCTATCACATGATCATCTCCAGAAAATTGTTCTCAGTTTTTATCTTCTTCCGATCTGTTAGGTTCCTTTCCAAACATGAAGTCTGAGTGATCAGAAATACACGAATATTGTTCTTTACTTCTGGCATACATCTTCTATTGGCTAGGATAAAAATTAAAAGCCATATGATTTAATAGAATCTAATAGCCACAATAGACTTATTGTATTTAGGTCTAGAAAAATGTGTATGTTCTTACAGATTTGTTTTAATACATAAGGCACATGTAAAAAGATAACGTGCGTCCTTTGATCTCTTACTTGATATAAATGTGTATGGGCATCTAAATTTACTAATAATTATAACAATGCATGGTATAAGTGGAATTATAAAGGCAAATGGTCTTGAGCAATATTAATTGCAGGCCAGGAAAGAGTCTGACATATCTTTGCATCGCAGAGGAGTGTATCTCTTTAGTAATTGGATTATTTATGTCTGCCAGAGCATGCATTTTAAATGGCTTGAATGTTGATGCACATGGATTACCAAAGTTTATTTTAGGACTCGTTTCTTCTATACCCCATTCTAAATATTACCGTTTGCTGGTATTTCAATCTTTCCTTAGCTATGTTAATATTATTGACCAAACTAGTTAAATAGCTCGATCCTATGAGCATCGAAGATATTGCTTCTCTTACATTTTATGTTGTACCAATTAGTGTAACTGTCACAGCATAATCTTATTTTTAAATCTTCATATACTTGCAGATCAACTTTCTTTCACATGTATCATATATACTTGTGGTTGAAGAATGAGTAGTTGAAAAATAATATAGAAAAAACAATTTAAAATATAGGAGAGAAGAAAGGGAAATGAGAACTTTAGGGTTACTACTGAGAAAAATCAGGGAAAATTAGAGCCAGTCAGCCAATATTTGACCAGAGAAACAAGTGAGGTAGAAAATGAGATTGATCATTTAAAGTAAATGATGGTTGTGAATAAGAAGAACTAGAGGTAACATGGGACTGGGAAAAGAAAACAGAAATGGTAGATTGCACAGCAGGAATTAAGTCTTTTTGGCAATGCAACATTGAATTAAACACGCTATGGGTGCATTTTTCTTTCTTTTGGCAGAAAAGAGAGGGTGAGACATGATATAGAAAGCACAGAATCATGAAATTATGTTTCACTAAATTTTATGATTAAATTACAATCACATCTATTATATAAATCCTTATTTTTGGTGATATATATAGTGAAATACCTCAATGAGTACATCAGGAATATCTCAGAATTAGTACTACTAGGATTTTGAATTGTTAAAAATAAGAGTTTCAACAGAATCTTATACAAATCATACCTCACTACAAGATGCTCAAAGGACATACAGGTTTACAGCAAAGGATACGGGCTAAGCTGGCTGGAGTTGTGCAGTTTGTGCTGGCATTTTTCCCAGTTCCGTTGAGGAAAAGCTGCTTGGGTGGTGGCAGTGATTGCTGACTTCTGCAAGTGAGATCTGCCCTGCCAGGGATCTTGGAGTGAGGGCTTTCTTAGGCTCTCACACCCCCATTCACGTCACTGAATGCTACAGCATAATCCTGTGTAGTTGTGAAAGCAGTTGCTGCCCAGATCTAACTTTGAGGTTCTGGGTTGAATCTCTTACTTTGCCACCAGCCCCATTTTGCTATGTTTTGCACCAGATTATAATAATGACCAGGACTCCTCTACACACTACAGTAGTATAAAAATGACCAGTGATGGGCAATTTTTCTGCTCCTTTCCTGTGCAAAAAGTTAATGGAAGGGTACCGGGGAGCCAAAGCTCAGCAAGTCTGTCACCCCATTTTATCACCCCATCTTAGGCATCTAAGTTATTCACCATTTCCAGAGCCACAATGAATCTGAGACTTGGGAATCAACACAAAACATTAGAAAGAACTGAAAAATCAAGCAGATGTGGTGAAAACTATATTTTAAATTTTATTAGTTTTCAGTTATCTTTAAGGAAGTCAGAGTTGGGAAACAGATTAGGGGCCAGAAAATCATTTAGACTTGACCCTATATCTCCATTTTCTTCAATTAGTTATAGCTTCCCACTGAATTTTCACTTTTCATGTTTTGAGTTAATGATTCATATTATTTTTCTACCTAAATATAAGTAAGGCAAAAGTGCAGTTTTTCTGTTAAATTGGTTACTACTATATTCATGTAAAAATGAACTATAAGAGATGAAGGAAACCAGGGCTATTATTGATTCCTTTTCATGTATTTTATCTCATGCAATCCTGTCACCCAGTGCAATTATCTCTAGTATGATTTTCCCTTTGAAGCTAAGAAATGCAGAGGCTCAGAGAAAGCATGAGGCTGCGTATGGCCACTGCTTCACAAGTATCATGGATGTGACTAGAATCAAGCACCCTGACTCTAAATCTGCTACGATACAACCAGACCGTATATCAAACTTGACTAACTTGAGTGGCTCATTCTAATAGTTCATTTACTGTAGAAATCCTTCACAAGGAAGTTATAGAAATACCAAGGGAGGCTGATTATAACAAGTTTTTATCTACATAGGGTCTCCAGGACATATTGATATTCTCTAACTTTGCTACCAAGGAGATAGAGCCAGCTCCAGTGTACGGACAGTCGGTGATGCTGTCACTCAGGAATAGGCCTTTTGGTACCTTGCCACCTATGTGTCAATATGGCTCTGCTTTCAAATCTTGAAATTTATTTGTTCCTTTCTGAGAACAAGTGAATGTTCAATTTAAGAGAAATGTAGAGACATCTGACTCAGAAAAAAAGATCCTATGGAAAAAGCACAAACATTTCTTACCAGAGGAGACTTGTAATTTAGTTTCCACACAGAGAAATACTTTAATATTACATATGATTTTTAAAAAGCAGTAGAGTGAGAAGCAATATGCACTTAACAAGGAGGGCGAGGCATAATGCATCTGTTAGTCTAGCAAATCAAATCAAGTGAAGCATATAACATCTGAGGAAAAAAAAAGATTTTGTAAGATAAGTGTGAAAACCTTGAAAAAAAAGTCTAGAATCTGAAGCAAGTTCTGAGTGTGCAAGTAATAGCACAGGACCCCCACCTATTTCACTGCATGTTTTTGTGACACCATTGTTAAGATGAATTACCAGTTTTGCACAAATAACTTGTATTTTCTTCTGTAAATTTGTGTTTAAGTTAAACATTCTAAAATTTGTATCTAACCTTATGCCATCACAGATTCTCAGGATACAGCTAAGTAAAAGATTCCTGAGCATAATTCATAGGCAATAGCAACATGATTCAAATTTGCTTTTTCTATATTATTTTTGTTGGGGTAATTATTCTGGATTGAACAAAGGAATACTATGGATAGAAACTTAGTTAGAATGAATTAGGCAGTTTGGTTATTGTATAATAGTAGAATTTGAAAGCTTTAAAATGTGTCTAAATCCTGAAAATGGAAAAATACTGCTTTCAGTTTGTTCTCAGATCAATAAAAGATAGTGTTTTTCAGATTGCTTTCTTTAAGAAAATAAACATAGATGAGTCTCCATTTTAAGAAGTTTGTCTACCTAGAAATCTGGACCTTCATAAAGAAAAACTGAGAAATGACCATTGTCTTTCCAAAAGAGTGCCCATGTCATTCCTTAATGACTGCATTTCTCTTATTTATAATGCCTTAATACAGGAAATTAAAAACAAAATCCCTTACCAAATATAATTAGTACTCCTATATTAATTTACATTAAAATTAATTTTGAAGATCTGTATGAGAGATTTTATTAAAATCTATGCTGTATTAGCTCTACTTCTATGCTTCACCAAGCCAGATCAGCCTACGGGAAAATGATGGTCCTAAGGGTATAAACATTTTCCTGATGATTCTGTCCACACATTGATGCAAATCCTGGAGGCCTCATTTATATTGTTATAGATGTGTCTATAAGAGGTTTTTTGAGAATGCTTATTGAGAACTATTGTCAACCTCAATACCATTCTTAGGGACCCACTTTCAGGAAGCTTCCTATGGAAACCTCTTTACCATTCCTGACCTCTATGATGCAGCTGTCCCATAGCCTGGCCTCGTAAGAATATGAGTCATTTGGTACAAAAAGAAAAAAATCAAATGTTTCTGATAATATAATTAATTGAACATGCCATGCTTTCTATTTTCTAATATAAGCATTTCTCTTAAAGTCCGAGTATTCATTAGATGAATTAGATATGACACAATTTGGGATATAGTCGTCATTAGGAAATATGATTTGCATTTTGCCCTGGAGGCTCAAGGTGTTTGCCACAGACCTTAATCAGAGACACCTTGGGTACTTAGCAAACTGCAGATTCCTTGCCCTCGTAATAAACTTACTATATCAGCAAGTCTGGAATGGGGTCTGAAATTTGGGTTCTTACAAATCTTGCCAAGTGGTGCTTATAAGCATTCAAGTGTGGGGATATCTGCACTAAGCTGGTCACTATTGATAGTAGTGATTAGTATCAGGGTTATTTTATGTTAATAGTTTGTGTTTTGTTATGACTGGCTGATAGGAATGTATAAGAAGCACTGTGGTAGCAAAAACAGATAAGCCATTGTTCTTGAGCGAATGAAAGAAACTGTCATAGACTAGGTATTTTAGGGATGTTTAACTTCCTGATCTGATGCTTAGATTTTATAGCTTTTATAAAAATATTTTATTGTTTAAATACTTCAGAAAAGATAACTTTTATTTCTAGTCTTAATTCCTTTGTTCACTTGCTATATTCAAAAAATAAATGTAATAAAACTGTTATATTAACATTTGGTTTTGTTTCAAGTTCTCTAAGGAACCATCATGTTACAGCAGAGCAGGCTGTGTGCTACTTTATTTAATACACACCTAAGAGATACCCATTATTATTCTCATTTCATAGATAAATGAACAGAGCCTCAAAGAGGTTAATTAACTTGACCAAAATCACACAGAAAATAAGTGGTAAGACCAACACTGATTTCAGGCTGCCTGGCTTCAAGTCCAAGGACTTTCTATGACATCACACTACTCATATAAAAAAGCGTACTTTGTATTTTTTCTTTAAAATGAACATCCTTGCCTTCTGTGCCCCATAAACATCATGAAAACCCACAAATGGTATTTTTTAAAAATAGGGTGGTCAAATAGTTTTGATAGCTGTGCTCTTTTAAATAGAAATTCTAGGAATAAACTCATAAAGTACCATTGTAGTGTGTGTGTGTGTGTGTGTGTGTGTGTGTGTGTGTGTGTGTGTGTGTTCTATGTTGAAAAAAATGAATAAGGGATGGTTATGCTATGAGCAATACTTGTCTGAATGGGCAAATAGTTTTCTATTCTGTCATCCATGTACTCTTTTCCTCGTGATGTTTGTATCTTTTAGGGCAACTTTCCCAATGGAAAGTGCATGAAGTCAGGTTAGTTGTCCAAACGTGCCTTTTCCATTTTAAAAGTGAAAGTGGAACTCTGTAAGTGATCAACAACAAGACTAGTAAAAATTTTTTAGATTTGAGTCTTCCACACTATTCCGATTAAAGTAGATCTTTCTCTCCACCTGGGAATTGCATTGTATAACTGATTACCAAGCACATCAGGTAAATGGCTCTTAGAAACTGCAAACAACCCATTATGGAGAATGCACCTTATTAACAAAGGTCGTATTAGAATCTCACCCTGATAACTAATCACATCAAACATACAGTACATCAATAGACACATAGACTAGCAAGCAACATTTTCCAATTAAGTGAATCAGTTTGACCTTCTGAACTATGAATAAACTGCAGCAACAGCTCCTGATTAGGCTTAAGGAGTCTGACTTCCATCGCAAACAAATGCCTCAGAATTTAAGCATACTTAGAAAGTTAATCCTGTAAAGAGTCAATGAACAGATTTAAAGTTTCAACATTAATGCCTTGACCTGAGTTTCTTCAAATTTCTGTAATGTAGGCAGAATGGGAATGTATCCCTCTGAATAGATAAACCAGCTCTGAATTCGTTTTCACTCTTCCTCAGGATAACTAATTTAACAGAAGTAAACCCATTTTCAAAACAGAATAAAATATTTGCTTCCCTAAGTAATCACAGGTCTTGGCATGTTTGGGCTACTGCCCCTACTAGGATATGTGCGATTAACTTACTCCGTGGAAACTTAAAGTACTTGCTAAAAAGCAGATTTGACCCTTGTTTATTTTTAATTGATGTCTATCCTAGAACTAATTCAAAACCCATTCATTCAATTTATATCTGAAGTTAAAATCCAATCCAATTCTTTAAACGTTGTACTAAATATATAGGGCTGACACTGCTAACCCACCCTCAAGAGAGGGTACCCTTGAGGGTTTTTCTCTCGTCTGAGTAATGGATTTTCATAACATTTCTAGGTCTCAGTTTTCTTATTTGCAAAATTAAAGACTTGGACTATTTAATAAGATTTAAGCTTCTTATAGGTAAAATTTCTTTGTATTTGTGTACATATATAGCTAACAAAAGTTAAGGCATTATTTAGCTAGCCCAGGTAGAAATGATTAATTTTCAATGGTATTCACTGTAATTTTTGTCTGAATTTATGGGAGAGATGAAAAATAAGAATGTAAATTCCTGAAATTCAAAGAAATAATGGCTAGCGTATTTTCCCATTAGCAGGAAAAGATATTAAATAATTAGGAAAACAAGCTCATTTTACATAAAAGTCATTTCAGAAATTTTATATGAAACATTAAATTTCTGCAAAGAGTTTTATGAGTAACTATGTAGGTCTTTAAATAAAAAGTCCCAGCCTAGGGCTCTGGCTGCTCATAGGAGATAATAGGGACTGGATTTCTTCATATCATTTTCTCTTTCACAGGAACACTGGAAGCAACATACTGTGGCTAGAAATCTCCCATATCAAATCCTATTATTTAAATTTATAAACCCTTCCCTTACTGGATTTAATGATTCCAACTGTTCCAAAGCAGGGATGGCGGAGAGGAGAAAATTCTCCTTGAAATAACGTTCAAGAATATTTGTTTCAAGTTTTAAGAAAGAATAATGTGAGGTTGATGGCTCATACAGTAAATGGTTGGGGGACATACAAAATTGGCCTGCATTGCATGAAGTTAGAGATTCAATATTTTATTTGACTAGTGTAATGGTTGGTAAATGAGCTCATCATCTACTATTCTAGGGTGAAATCTTGGCTATTGATAAATGTTTTTCCTTAAAGTTTTGTATATATAAATGCAAGAGCACTTACCATGACATGCATAGATGCCTGAAGTGAAATTATAAAGTGGGAAATACTTCTTTATTTTGTTTTCCATCTATATACATTTTCTGTGTCCCTGGGGACTCTTCTATCCTCTAGATATTCCTACTTTCTTATCTCAAGGAGAGGCGTATGACAGATAGATTCACACAGGAGCTCTTATGACTTAATATATTCTTTCCAGAGAATTAATATATTTAATATAATTCTTAATATATTTAAAAGAGGGTTAGAAGATTAAGTCAAGTGGCTAAATCTCTACTAATGATATGCTACCTGAATCCAGGAGATATTTCTAATCAAAAGGATCTTCTGGAGGTCCTTATTCTATAACACAGGCAGGTGGCTGTTATTTTTTCTTCTCACAAGGCTGTGAGAAGGTGCTGAGATAATGTAAATTCATGAGGATTAGCATTTTTGTTCACTTCACTTGCTACTTTTCCCCAGCACTTAGAACAGTGCCTCCTGCAATGTAGGCATGCAATGCATACATACCAAATTTATGAATCCTTACTATCTCTTAACTGCCAAAATTCAGGCACGTCAATTCAGGGACTGCAGATGTCTCTGTGAAGCTTATTATATTGGGAAGCCCAAATAGACATGGCAACTGGCTGCAGAAGGATAATGAACAAATATGGTGAAGACTGCCACCAGCTTACCAAAATCAGTTTCTCTTCCTCCTGAGCAGAAATGTAGACTACATTTCCCAGCCTCCCTCCTTTGCATTGAGATGTGGCCATGTGACCGGATTTTACACTTGCCACAAAGTACATGCCCCCCCCAAAATGTTACTGAAGAAATAATCAACAAACTAATCAAATATTTCCATTTATATTGTATTATTTCAGTTTCTAAATCCAATGCTGTGTAGAATTTCAAGAATATCATCAAGGCCATTTTTGTGAAAATGATAAATGGAAAAAGAATGCCTTCAAGTTTTTTTAAAGATATAATTTATATACAGTAAAGTGTGTACAGGGTACTAATTGTAAAACTCAACTAATTTTTTATATGCAGTCACACATTAGCCTCAACCCATTTCCCACAGCCTCGGAGTTTCTGTCATGCATCTCACCTGGCAACACCAATCCCCCCCTCTCCCTGAATAAACACTATTCTTATTTCTGTCACTTGCATACTTTAAACAAACTATTACAATCAAAACCAAATATTATTGTTGGTCAAATAAAATATTATGATGTAGCAAAAATGTGAAGAATTGACCTACAATATTGACTACTTCCCACTTCCCAAATGACCCCTGAGGGGCATTTGATGAAAGATATAAATTTACAGTTAAGAACCTCAATGCTCAAACAGGATAAACTCAAAGAAAGCCACTTCCAAACTACTGAAAAACAAGATGACGATAACAAAGATAAATAAAGGTTCATTCTATACACAAGCAAACACATTTATTATTTATTGCTATGGTAATCACAAACGATTGTCAGTGACTGAAAGATAAACAAACAGAACTGTCCTTGTAGGAAAAGTATTATAAAATATTAGATATTTTATGAGAATGGGGCAGTGATGACCCGACATATATCTCTGAAAATCAAAATTTGATCCTTATAGCTTAAGCGTTATGTTTTTCAACAAAAAGAAGATGAAAGACAGAGAGAAAAAAGAATGTGATGAAATACAAAGTCCAGTTGGAAATCAACCATTTTATTATTATTTAATTTTTTTGTTTGTTTAATGCTGGAAACTTTAGCAACATTAGGTTAAAATTTCATGATTGTTTACAATATGGAATCCACTTCAGTTCCTCAGGGTGCCAGATAAATGCTTTTGAAGAAGAGGAAGTCATAGGTAAGTTTGTTGCATTGTAACTCCTAACTTGTTATTTTGGGATGTAATCAAGAAGTGTCTCTCTGCTCTTTAAGATGTGAAAAAACATGAACTGTGAAAGGCTTTCCCATCAGCGAGAGAGAAGCATGCAGACTGAACCTTTGAGTTAAATATTTGCCTGTGTTCCAGTGAGTGGCTTCAGCTTCCTCATAGCTAGCCTAGGTTTTGCTTCCGGTTTTAGGATTCTATGGAGTTGTCAGGTACAGAGTGACAAGTTTCCTGAATAGGAGAAGAAATTGTTCTAACTGACTCTGCCTCTGAGGTAATGTTTATTGAAGAACAATCATTAATTAATCTTGGGACAATAAAACCCTTTTCCTGTCCTATCTCCAGTTAATAATGCATGACTAAAAGTTATGATCTAGTTGTAAATCAGGGCAAAGAAAACATATCACAAACTTATTTTCCTCTGAAGTACAATAGGTTGATATGCATGTTGTTTTAATCTTCCCACTTGGGGCACATCTAATGTTATTTTTGAAAATGTGCTAAAAAGCCTGAACATACTGGGTCTCTTTAATACATTTTTATTACAACTGAGGATTTGAAAAATGAAATCTGATGCTTCTTACTGAAAACAATGTGAAAGCAAAATAAGAATTTGGCAATAGAGTTTATGCCACATAGTAGAATTGTCTTAATTCATTATCTTGCATGGAATTCTTTTTTCTTTCATTTATGACATAACTGGTTTTTATGTTGCTATCATATTCTTAATAAGAATGTTTTTTAGTGTCCTTCCTCTTTTCTTCAGATCTTATATAGTCAAACTGATCTCTATGAAGAGAGGGGTGGCTTGAATGATCCAATAATAATGTGTTAAGACCTCTAGCATTGCCTGCAAAAATGTATCAGACTCTTAGCGGAGAACTGGTGACTTGGAAATTAACTCATCATTCAGATGCAGAATGGTCTGGTTCAAACAAAATGGGTTCCTTTAAATGTATTAGCATTGCTGATTATTATGAGTTATGAATTCTTAAACTTAGCATAGCAAGAAACATGGGGCCACAATGAATACTTTAGGACAGTGGAGATAAAATACTAAATCACTTTGTAAGTTAGATAAGTTATTGAATTCCATTGAGTCCTATTTAAACACACAAAAATGTGAAGATTTAGTTAGATGTGTGTTATTTAAAATTTCACCCAAGGAACCATAAGGGTTTCATAGACAATTATCTGGGGACTTTGTGGAAAGAAAACTGGTGTGGTATTAAAATCTAAATTGAATAGCCAGCTCCCATAATGGGAATTAATACAGAGTCATGCTCCACTAAATAATAGGGATATATTCTGATAAATGCATCGTTAGGTGATTTTATTGTGTGAACGTCGTAGAGTGCACTTATACTAGGTTACACCTAGATAGTATAACCTGCTACACACCTAGTTTGTGGTATTGATAATCACAAAATAAATATTGCATAGAATTAAATTACTGTAATTATAAGTAGTTATAAATTAGCAGCTAATTGTTTTGGCCAATTATTTTTGAGCAAGCATTCTACTGTTGCTATGGGAATTTTGTCAGCACAAAAATTACCTATTGTTAAAATTTGATGAGCGTATCATGTTCATATTATTTTAAATTGTTATACATTTTAAAATAATTTCTAAGCTATTATATATTATTTCCCACACATGTCAGAATAGAAAAGATAAGTTTTAGAAAACAAAATATAAAGCAATCAGAGAAGTAAATAAAAGAAAATGTTTTGCATCATTTGAACACATTTTTGGAGAAGATAGATAGAATGCTATAAAAAGGAGACAATGTCAGAGCTATTAGTCTCAGTATTGTGTAGCACTAATGTATCACTGATGAAGGATGTGAATTTAGCTTCTACCTCCATGCCAACCATAAATTATACATTTCAGGGAAAACTGGGATATAATATACATGAAGAATCCATTAAACCACATATATTTTTGGTTTAATATACAGATGAAGATCTGGATACTTGCTGATATAATTTGAATATTAAATAACAGAAAACTTTTACATTACCAAGTGACAGAATAGACTTCTGATGCATTAATGAGTTCTTACAAATTGCTAAAAAATATACTAGATTCTTATTACTTTATTAAAAATGAAAGGATTTTGTCTTCTTTATGCTATATTGCAAATTAGGTGGGAATGGAAAATAGTCAACTGATGAATGAGAAGGGACAAAACATAGGCAGCATTCATCAAATAGTCTTGGCAAACATGAAGACAGTGAAAATACTGTTAAGTATTCAAAATTGAAATCTGATACTATTGAAGCTTTTTAAACAAAGAGTAAGTGAGCATAAGAAAAATATTGGCAAGGTCTTTTGAGTAAATTACACACAATTTAGTTTTTGCCAAGGTAATGACTAATGTTCAGAGGATAATGCAAGTAGCTCTATGATATATCATGGGATTTTCCTCTATTGCAGAATGTGTATCAAAATGAACACTTTGAGCTTTGTTTTGTTTTTTTAATCCAGTGAAAGACATAATCACAGAACAATTATACATATTCTTGGAGGAGTACTGAAAGAAAGAAATAACAACAACCCTTAGTCTAGATATAAAAGAATAATTTAAGATGTCAGAGATATAATATTGCACATATGCTTGGAAAAGAGGATGCAAAGGAAATACTGAAAATAATAGTTAAAGGTGTTTCACATTTTTTATTCTGTTCATTGTCTAAATTTGGTGGGAAATAATGAAGTAAAAATCTTTATTGATGATAACACATTTAAAAACTTTTCAGTGTGAACATATGGTGAAGTGTACTAAAAATACATTTACCTGCATAAATTTGTAACCACTGTCAAAAAAGTCAAATTAGTATCTTTGGTGCCTTCCTACCACAGAATACTCAGGAGAGGATGCCATCCTAATGCTCCTTTAGAAATTGTTGCTGTATTAATAAAGATCTAGATTGCATAATGAAAAACAAAGGTATACTTTAGAAATATACTTTAAAAATAATTAATGTTATAGGAAAAATGATGCAATAACAAAAGTCAGTTTATAAGCATCTCTGAAATCATTGAAGAGATCATAAAATTCTTTGAAGACAACAAATTGTCAATGTTTATGAAAATATTATTGCTACCAAATAAATGACAGACTCTTGTTATTGACGTCTACTTCTGTCATTCAAAACATACTAGGAAAAGAATAAAGAAAACTTATTTTGTGTGTATATCTCACAATCAGTACATCTATGATTCAAACATAATCTCAAAATCAATTTTTTTCATGTTAAATGCAATTTCTTTCTTACAAAAGGTTTACTACGTTGAAAGAATTAGATTTTATATGTTTAAAGTGGCATATACCGGGGATGCCAAAAAATGTATACACATGACTTGCATTCATCTTTGTTATCGGTATATATTGAGGATTACAATTTTAATACAGTTTTTTTTTTCCTTTCTTAAAATGTGTTTACGTTTTTTGTCACCCTCTGTATATTTAACAATATTTAATAAACTGATTGATGGGCATAGTAAGATTGTGCTATTGATGAGAACTTTGTTCTTAAAGAGCCAAAATGTTTAAATTTGATAAAACCCAAACAGCTTTCATTATAAGTTTGCAATACATTGGGACACAAATTTGCTGGACACCTTTTAAAATACCTTTGTAGCCCTCATTCTATATAAATTTTGCTAGTGGAGAAAGCAGTAACTCATAAAATATATTAAAAATTACTTTAGGTACACCCTGTTACATAACTCAAATCCATTTTTTTTAAATAAGAAAAAAATGTTGGAGCAAATACACATGGAAATTGTAATAAAACTTTCTATGAACACAAGGAGAATAATTATTTTACAACAAATTATTATATTGTGGTGATCTTAAAGTTTTAAGAATTATGTTAATAATCAAAACATTTAATTTGTTATATTAGTATCATTTATAAAATTTTGATTTATGAAATTTGTAGAGCATGACTTCATGTTTTATATTACCGTTATTATTAATTTTTTTAAAAATAAAATACTAACTTTCACTTCTTTTTTTAACTTGAGGAAGGTATAAATTTTTTCTAACTTACCCAAAGCCAGTCTGCTCCAAATATTCCCTTTTACATTTCAAGAGTGTTTTCTGGAGGCGGGGGTAACTCAAATCATCAAATTTTATCTTAAGTTATAGTCAGGTTAGAAGATATGATTTAAGAAAATTATTCACTAGACAAAGTGATGAAGAAGAAAGCACTGTGCTTTCTAAATGAGGCCAGAGGAAGTGTGATTATCATGAAAATTTTGCCTGAGACTACCAGGGAAATAAGGAAGGAGAAGGGAATTTGTTTGAACCAGCAGGAGCAACAGCATGGATAGGATATTTGATTTTTAAATTTTACTGTTTATTTCAGAAATAACAACAATGAAAAGAACAAAGGCAAACCCCCCAAACAAACAAACAAAACCCCACATAACTTTAAAACTAAGATAGACTAAGATAAGATAGTTTTAATGCCAAGTTGAAGGTCTCATCACATTGTCTCTCGTCACAGTATTGAGTGGGAATTGGGAATCTGGATTAGAGATTGTACCTGGTAAAAACACAAAGTACATATTTTGGCCATATAAATTGTAGGGTATAACTTTAAACTCATGCTACCCTAACACTTATTTAATACTTCTTATGCTTTAAAGATGCTCCAAGTCTTTTATATCTATTCCGTTAATGTTTTTGAAAACGTACAAAGTAGATTTAAAGAGATTAAGCAAATGCCCGAATCATAGATAATTATTTGCCCTTCCACACATTTGGGGTCTTTGCATTTTACACTACCTCTTGATAACAAAAATTTATAATTATTTCTGGATAAGGCAAAGCAGATGAGAGTGAGAGGGAAGAAGAGAGGGAGGCCCACATAGAAAGAGAGAGGGAGGAATGGGAAGGAAGGCAGGCAGGAAGGAAGGAAGGAAGAAAGAAAGGAAAGAAGAAGAGAAGGAAAAGAGGAAGGAAAGAAGGAAGTAAGGCTACTACTTGACGGTAGAGGTATAAAAATATTAATCAGAAAGATGTGAAGAGATCAAAACTTTTCAAATTACTATCCACTCAGTCAAAGCAAATGATGTTTGGAAAGTAAGCCATAGGCGAAAACATCCCCCAAAGGATGAAATGATTATAAGGGAATGACTGGATTCTAAAAGTGAATTTTCACATTTATTTTGTTCTATGCTTAGATTCTATTCTATGAGAGAACTTGTAGGAGGCATATTAGAGAGTAGCTTTTAAGAATTATAAAGACTAAGATAAATGCCAGAAAAGGAGATTGGAAATTGAAATTCCAATTTTTACCACAGTAATATGAGTCTAGAGAAAATAGCGTTATCAGATGGATTTATAACAAATCAATGGTGTCCAAACAATGATGATGGATAGCTTGATTTCAAACTGGAGCGAGAATTTTAACACAGAAACAATGAGTTTGTCTCTCAACACTGATAGTGGTCTACATTTTATAACAAAGACTTAGATGGAGAGAGATGGGACATGTTTGAATTTGCAAATCACACAAAATTGAGAAGGACAGTAAAATGTTGCATGCTAAAAACCAGAAGCAAATTGACATCAGTATTTTGCTGTGATAAATTAAATATAAAAATATAAAATACAAACCATTCTATACTTTATTAAAAAATACACAACACTTCATGAGTAGAGAATAAGGGATTTAAGGCTTAGACCAGTGAGCTTTCAGATGATCTGAAGCTCAGTATGAATGGTTATTGTCATGTGGTTGTGGTAAATCTACTGGAAACTAGACTTTATTAAAATGAGGCACATTATCTCAAAAGAGGAAATACCATGACTAGTTCTGTACCATTGTTTCAAAGAGACAAAGGAAAACACACAAAGAGTAGATTTGGAGAAAGTGACGAGGCTAGGGTCAGAGAACATTTCAGCCCCTTAAGAAGCTAAGCTTCATTCAGACTACCTTCTATATAGAGAATCCTGTGTGGTGAAAAACCAACACTCTTACTCGGTATGTGCTCTAGTTCTGTGAAAATGATGCTAATGGATAGAAATTGCAGAAAACTGATTTTTTACTTAATTTAAGGCAATATTTCTCATAATCACAATTGCCTGAATGAGTCACTTCAGGAGATAATAGGTTTCCCATAACCGGAGGTCTTCAAATAGAAGTTTAATGATCAGTTGTGGGAACATATTTAATACTGTTCATTGTTTTGTCACCTGTTCCCAAAACAGTGGTTGGTACAATTAGCCACCAACAAATATTTATTGAATGAATGATTGGATAGAAAGAAGTTACCTATAACTAACATTTTGGGACCTCATTACTGGTCAGGCATACCTAATTTTCCAAAACTCTACAGGAAGGGACAGTTATTATTTTCATTTTGTAGCTCAGAGAAATGAAGCTAGCAAAGGCAACGGCACTTGCCCAAGTCACCCAGGAAGTGAATGGAGGAGGCAGGATTCTAATTGTGAAATATCAGTCTCCTGAGCCTGTTTCAAGTTTCAGAAGGTGATTGACCTCGATAATCTATAAGGTTTCAACAGCACGCACTCCGTGATGTATGCTGTTATTAATTAAATAAGGAGGTCATTAAGCCTTTCTAAGCAAACCAAAACCTAAGCTCGTAGATGTCTCGAGGTTTGAAATCAAAACCTAAAGAAAACCAATCACAAACAGCCAACTAGACGTTTTCAAATAAGGCAAATGTTCAAGTTAGAGCCAGTCAAATCATTTCCTTGCTTTGCTTCTTCCTTTTCTCTATAAGTCTCTTGCCTAACTCCTGCCAGTGGAGTGCTCCGACAACTTCCAGTTTGTCATTGCCCAGTGGGAATCAGTTTTTGCTCCAATAAACTCTTAAAATTTTTAATATACCTTAGGTTATCTTTTAACAATGCCAATAGAAGGGCTTGAATTTACCAATTCTTACTACACTAGAACCAATTTGTTTATTATACTAGTTAACGTGAAAATGGAGGGGTAAGGATATTGTCTCTGAGACAATTACAGCTAGGTTATGAACATTTTACTTAATTAGCAGGAAAAAACACAGAAAGGCAGTCTGACAGACTAGTGCGGTGTTTGAGTCCGAGTACCTGGAGTCCAGGGTTGTGTATGGAGATAGAAGTTGGAGCCAATAACGATTGCATTATTTTGCACTATTGCCTGGTTTAAACTTCTGGTAACATTTTGAAGATTAATGAAGAATGTGAGCTCTTTGAGGCCAGTTTAATACTTGACTAATATTTATGTTCTCTGAGCCCGACACAGTGACTTTCAGTATTTCACAAAGGATATGAGCCAGACAGGTTAAATATATGGTGAATACCATTATCCTTAGAGCAGCTGGGATGGCACTATTATTAATTGTAACTTACTAGTAACACACCCTGCCTTCTTATGGTAGCCCTAAACTTTACTGGTAGCTTATCTTTAAGATTTACCTCAAATTTTGTTCGAGGAAGCATTACATGACCTACTTATATAACTACCTTTGTTTTTTTTTTTTTTTAAATTATCACTCTGTGTTTCTCTTTTATAACACCACTGTGATAAATTGTAATGATCTGTTTAATTATCTGCGTATTTCTGCTCACCCCTCCAACTCGTCTCCTGACTAGATCTGAACTCCTTCTTAAGATTATGGAACCATGCTACTCATCTAGGGTTATCCTCAATGCCTAGCAAAGTGCTTAGCAAGTAATGAATGATGTCAAAGCAAAAAACTGCACCCAATGAACTTAAACTAGCAAGGGAGACTTTATTTGAAGCTATTGCAAAGCACGAGAGAGGCCAAAACTCAGTCTAAGTTCAACTCTACTGAAACAAATGGTAGGAGAGTTTTTAAGAGCTGGGTGGAAGGATTGTAGGTAAACTTTCTCCTGTTTATAATGGGAAGTTGTTTTACAACTTGGAGCCAGATGCCTACCTTAGGTTCCCCTATCTCAGAAACTGGGAAATAGGGATGCTAGCTTCTTTGATGATTATATTTCAAAGGGATATTTCCTAGGTCCTTGAGAAAGATAGTCCTGGGTTGTAAAATTAGCCAAAGGCTTTTAAAATGTTTACATCTCAAAGGGTTAGAGAAAAACTTAGAATTGAAATTTTTCTCAAGTATGTTCTCTAAGTTAAAGGAGTTCAAGGGTTTAGAGTCAGGAAGAAGCTTATCTAAACGTTAGTCAAACTGAGGAAAACATTAAGGCCATTTTGGGAACATTAAGGCCATTTGCGTCAGTGCTCAATAAAAGTTTGTTGAATGAATGAACAAATAAATAAGTAAAGATTATACCTTAGGATCATGATTTTTAAATGTGTCTGTTTATTTACAAAGTAATATTAAAAGTAATTAAAACAAATTAAATAATATTTAAACCCTTATTTTATCTTTCTTGCTCATTGATACTTCATTGTGCAGAAAATACCACACCCCAAAAATACATTACATGTTGAATATGCATAACACTTTAAAAATTAAGAAGATGTGATATATACATGATGTATTACAGAATTGTACACCTTAAATCTATGTAACTTTGCTAACAATTGTCATCCCAATAAACTTTAATTGAAAAACAAACAAACAAAAAAGAAGATGCCAAAAAACTTTTCAAATAGAACTGTCTTTTATAAATCCCTTACGGTGGAGCACACAATGATATATTAAACAGCTTAAAAAAAACACCATTTTATCAGATGCTATTGTATTTTCAACATTCTTGTTTATTCTCAAATCAAAAACATTACATCAGACTGTAGAACATTACGTATAAACTTTCTCTGCAGTTTCTGTGGCTGTAAAATAGGAATAATAATGCTTTCTCTTCCTATCCTGATGAGTTGTTTATATGGAGCAAATGAGAACATGAAAGCACTTTAGAACTGTAAAAGTAACTGTTGAAAGGCAAAGGATTATCAAAATGAATAATGAACATATAAAGTCAAGTAGGAAGGTATTTTCATTTTCTTTAACAATAATATCCAAAAATGTAATGCGACATGGAGATACAGGCTATCTCCTAGGACATGGAAAATAATAATTGTTAACCATTACTTTAAAATATCTGGTAAATCTGAGTTAGTGATATGTTTAAATATTGGTTGTTTAACAATAAAAAAAACATTTCAAATATACTGGTTAATAGCTTCCCAAAACATGAGAATTTCTAGAATAATAATTATCAGGGAGATAGTATCAAATGGTTGTTATGATTACAGACTTTATATAGATTTAGATACTGTCTGTTCAAATACAATGTCTTCTACATTCCAGGTCTATAATCTTGAACAAGTTACATGAAGTCTATAAATCTGGTTTGTCATCTGTGAAGCAGGAAAAATGTCAACGCCTAAGGCTGCTGTAAGGGTCAAGTGGGATGGAGTATGTGAGGCAGTGAACACAGTGACTGACCCACAGGAAGCTAACAATCTCAGAAGAGACACACACACACAAATTTATACATTATTAGATATAACACACACATATATTCCTAACCTTGTGCAGATTAGCTTTTGCTTATATGTCATTGGAACTTCCAATAGTCTTGAAACAATTCATTTTTTCATTCAAGTGGCAATGTTTTTTTTCATAATCTTTATCACACACTCACTTAACATATAAATCTTTTTTGTTTCTGCAGAAATTTTCTGTTAGTGCAGAAATTTTAGCAAGCCCCGTATAATATATCATTAATTTTACATTGCTCTTGAAATAAAGACATTTTACCAAACTATATTTGGAAAATGTATCAGAACTACTGTAGTACAGAAGCAATAATATTAGTTTGGAGTTTTTGAGACCTAGATTTTTCATTTACCATCTGTCTTTGGGAAACTCACTCATTTTCTAGAATCCCAGTTTACTGATCTGTAACTATTTAGATAATGAAAAACCACCTGAAAAGATTATTGCAAGTATCAAAAGAGATAATACATTTTAAACCATTTTATAAAAGTTAAGAATTTGTTTAAGTCATCCCATAGAAAAAGGATGGACCCTCATCCAAAATTTGGTTTGAATGTCAAGACTCATGTTACCACACACACACTAAGAAGATATGAACAGGTTTATGACTCATGTGATGAGGTTTTCTGGGGAGAACAATACACATTCCCAAGCTGGTCAAAAATAGCTTGAGAAAGCAGGGAGACGAGACTGGGGTCTTTAGGGAGTAGGGTCAGGGTGAAGTTCCCATGAAGTCAAATGTAGGACTACTGGGATTATTTCCTACCAGTTTATTCAAACATGGAGCTGAAGGAGAATGGAGAAGAGTGGGGCTTAAAAAGCTGTCAGCAACCAAACATAAAAATAGAACCAAACTTTAGTACAGTAAAAATTATGGATTTCATTATTAAACTGTCAATGCCAGTATGGTGGTGTTGGTTGCTACCTACCAGCTACTCCCTTTCCCCATTTTTGCTGACAGAACAGACCTCCCAAAATACAGGCTGAAAATGAAGCACAGCCAATGGGAACTGAGAGGAGGTCTGCTGGAGTGTTATTAGGAATGGTTTTGCTCTCTAATAAAAAGAGTTGCATGAGAGCAAAATGCTTCATTTTTTTATCATCAGGATATTTTGTGATTCAAATTAATAATTTAATAAATTAATAAATTTTAGAGTTATTCAGGAACGTTTCAGCATGAATCCAAAATATCCAAAGTGTTCCAAAAAGTCTAACCTGAGCAACTTAAGATAATTAAATGAAGGCAAATATGATACTTATTTGTGACATCAACTCATTTTAATAATAGTGGCTACCTCTCAGTAATAAAAAGATCTAATTGTTAGTAATAATGTACTTTGATTTATAAAAATGCAATAAATGCACTGTGGACTATATACAGAATTTCAAATTATGGATTCTATGTGAAAAATTCTCAGCTGTGATAGTTTAGATATGGTTTTTTAAAGTGTGACTCCTTTTTTTAAGAGTCAGCATTTCATTTTGTTTTTTAAGATTTTTATTAAATATATAGCTAACATGCAATATTATATTAGTTTCAGGTGTCCAGAATAGTTATTCAATATTTATATACCTAAGGAAGTGATCACCATAAGTCCAGCATTCATCTGACACCATACTGTGCTATCACAATATTATTGACTATATTCCCCATGCTGTACATTACATTCCCATGACTTATTTGTTTCATACCTGGAAATTTGGACCTCTTATTCCCTTTCACCTTCCCCCCTTTTTAAAAAAATTCTATTACAGTTATAATTCAATATTATTTTATATTAATTTCAGGTGTACAACATAGTGGTTAGACATTTATATAATTTAAGAAGTGACCCCCTTCACTAGTCTAGTACCCACCTGGCACTACATAGTTATTACTATATTCTTGATTATGTTCCCATATGCTTTACTTTACAATTCCATGACTATTTTGTACCAATTTGTACTTCTTAATCCCTTCCACTTTTTTCACTCACCCCCTCATAGAACCTCCCATTGTCACCATCAAAATGTTCTTTGTATCTATAAGTATGTCCCTGCTTTGTTTTTTCGATTTTTTTCTTTAGATTCCACATATAAATGAAATCACATTGCATCTTTCTCTTCTTACTTACTCCACTCAGCACAATGTCCTCCAGCTCTATCCATGCCACCACAGATGGCAAGAACCCATTCCCTTCTATGGACGAGTAATATTCCATTGTATGTATGTAGCATGACCTCATTATCCATTCATCCATCCATGGACACCTAGGCTGCTTCCTCATCTTGGTCATTGTAAACAATGCTGCAATGAACCTATGAATACACCATAATTTAATGTCCCCTCAAAGTAGCGTTTGCAAAGTCCCCTCCATGTATCGTTTTGGACATCTTTGGATAAATGCCCAGAAGCGGGATTACTGGTTCTTTGTCTCTTGTTATAGCCTTTGTTTTAAACTCTGTTTTGTCTGATGTAGGTATTGCTACCCCAGCTTTTTGTTTGTTTGTTTCCATTTTCATGAAATAACTCTTTCCATCCCTTTTTTTTTTTCTGTTTGTGTGTATCTTCAATCTGAACTGTCTCTTATAGGCAGAATATGTAAGGGTTTTGTTTTCTTATCCATTCAGCCCTCCTATGTCTTTTGATTGGAGCATTTAATCCATTTACATTTAAAGTAATTGTTGCTAGATATGTAGCTATTGCCATTATATTATTCATAATTTTGATTTTTCCCATCTATTAATATAAAACCCAGTCTAATGTTATAGTAAAATGAGACTGGGTTTTATATTAATTTTTGCTCCAAAAGATGCATTAGAGCTGATTGTCCTGCTAGGTCTTATTTTCGGGGAAACACGGTAGTTGCCTTTCTCTTGCTGCTTCTAAGGTTCTCTCTTTGTTGTTAATCCTCGCCATTTTAATTAGAACGTGTCTAGGTGTGGGCCTGTTTGGGCTTATACTGTTTGGGACTCTCGCACCTCCTGGGCTTGTGTGTCTATTTTCTTTGGCAGGCTAGGGAAGTTTTCCGTCATTATTTCTTCAAATAAGTTTTCAGTCCCTTGCTTTCTCTCTTCTTTTTCCGGTACCCCTATGATGTGAATGTTGTTATGCTTGATGTTGTCCCAGAGGTCTCAAATTTTCCTCACTTTCTTGGATTCTTTTTTTTTCTTCTTCTTCTTTTTCTGATTGGGTTACCTTGCCTTCTAAATCACTGATTTGATCTTTTGCTTCATCCAGTCTGCTGGTGATTACTTCTAGTGCATTCTCCATTTCATATTATATGCTTCACTTCTGACTGGTTCTTTTTTATGGCTCTGTGTCCTTTCTTATGCTTGCTGTCTCTCTGTTTAAGTTCTAACTAAATTTCTTGAGCATTGTTATAACCACTGTTTTGAACTCTTTGGTAGATTGCTTGCCTCCATTTCATTTAGGTTTTTTTTTTTTTTCTTTTAGTTTTTTCCTGTTCTTTCATTTGGGATGTGTTTCTTTGTTTTCTGATTTTGGACCCCTCACGGTGTTTGTTTCTATGCATTAGATAGATCCGCTATGTCTCCTAGTCTTGGCCAGGTGGCCTTATGTAGTAGGTGTCCTGTGGAGCCTGGCACAGTGTCCTTGGCCATCTGCTCCAGTGCTCCAGAATTGACCCTTCTGTGGGTTGTGTGAGCCTTCTTGCTAGAGTTGAGCCTTGATTGCTATTGACATTGGGTAGCATTGGCCCTCAGGCTGACTAGCTGTATGGTTTGGCCCCATTCATAGTTTACAGGATGCTCTTTCGGTGGCTTACCCCACTGAGTGGGATTCATCCCAGCAGGCTCTGGTGCCCGTTTTGGCCTCCCTGTGTGTGTGCCGCTTGTGGGGTTCATTGGGCAGTGCTGTGCTGTGGTCTGAAGCCATCTTCCAAATATTTTGGTTCTGGGGCCTCTTAGGAGGGTGTCGTGCGGGGGATCCTGCTTGCTGCGCCATTTGTCGTGCGGGGCAGCCTGCAGGGTCTCAGCTCCCACTCCCCACACAAGAACTCAGGATATGGTGAGGCCAAAAAGGAACACCCATGGAGACATAGGTAGGGGAGTAATAACACTATAGTCTCACTGGAGGCTGGATTCACACAACGTGAGACCTGCTGTCCGCTTTTCTGCCAACCAACCAACTCGACTCTCCTTGACTCCCCTTGACTCCACTCCCCAGCGCAGCTGTGGCAGTTATGTTAGTGGCCAATGACTCACTGGTTACAGCTGACGGCCAACTAGCCACAGCTGATGGCCATCCAATCACAGTTGATGGTCATTTACTACCTGAGCCAGCACCTTTCCACGTGAGGCCGAGAGCCTGGAAACTGCACTCCTGGCTCAGTCCCCACAGAGGGGCTCTGGTGCAGGCCCAGGTCAGCCTCTGTCTTTGACCAGCTGGGGACTAGCTAGTAGGAACTACACGCAATCTGTGGTTGTTTGCTGCCTGTGCTAAAGTTGGAAACTCGTGGGAGAAGACACACTGAAAAACGAGGATGGCTGCCACCAGTACTGGGCCTAAGGTAGCTCTGCAAAATGCCAGAACACCCCCAGGCCTGTTGTCACCTGTGGGCTTCCTTAAGGTTCAGCCACTAATAATGTTTGTGTGTTGTGTGAGTTGTGTGAGACAGGATCTCAGGGAGTCACTAAAGTGGGAAGAGTTATGGTTAATGTAGACTCTGGTTTGGTGTCAGTGTTGAGCCTAGGGCTACTCAGCAAAAGTCTCAGCACACTGAGGCCAGTCTCTGCCTGCCTGGGGCTTGTGGACTCTGATAGTTTTCTAAGAAAGAATGCAATGCAGAAGGGCTGGCTGCTGGTGGAGAAAATGCCTCCAGTGTTCAGGGAATTAGGTAAGGGAGGGTTCCAGCTGAGTCAGCAGGGCGGAGTTGCAGACCTCAACAAGCCAATCAAATTCAGGTTTACGGGAGAGCTCAACACAGAAAAGATGGCACCTGCCCGCTAGCTTCACGGAAAGAGGAACTCACATGGGGAAAATGCTGACTGTCCTCCAGTCCTCACACTGAAGTGAGACATCTTAGTCTACCCCCTTTATGCCTCCAATGCCCCCCTGAGTCACCGTTCCTCCGCTGGAACCCAAGGTGAGTTCCTGGGAATGAGTCTGTGCGCCGGCCATTTAAGAGGACATTTGGGTTTCCCAGAGCCTTTTGTCCCACACAAAGGATCAGACTCCCCCACTGTTTTTCACAGACAGATATTGTGGTGGCTCCGCTTCCCAGCACCACTACTCTGGGCTGGAAACCTGGTGTGGGGGCTGGGGTATGTTGCTCCTCTGGGGAAACCTCTGAGGTCAAGATAACCCTCCTGATTCTCAACCGCTGAATGCAGGTGTGGGGCTCATTTCATATCTCTGCTCCTCCTACCAGTCTTGTGTGGCGTCTTCTTTATATCCTTAGTTATAAAACTTCTGTTCAGCTAGACTTCAGATGGTTCTCCAGGTTGATTGTTCTATAATTTAGTTGTAATTTTAATGTGTTCACTGATGGACGCAGTCACAGTATTTATTTCTCCACCTTGGATCTGCATCGAGAGTCAGCATTTCAAAAGGGGACTGTAGCAAGCAGAATAAAATGGCTCTTTAAAGATGCCATGGCAAAAGTCCAAAACCCATGAATATGTTACATTACATGACAAAAGGGACTTTTTAGTAAATGAGGAAAAGTGAGTTTTATTTGTGAAGTCTTGCATTCTTCAAATGTTATTACAGATTTGGCTGGCTAATCTTCATACTTGTAATCTTAACCTGGAAGCCATGGGCAAACACAACTGTATATAACTGACTTAATGGTTTTGTCCCCCTGCAGTCTTACTGAAGTGGCATCGTGGGGATACAACTTTAGAATATCTGACAGTTTTCCAAGCAAATATCACCATCTACAATCTTTAGACCCTATTGCAGCAGTTATAGCTTATTAAAAATAGTGTTACATTTACTCATCTCCTCCATGATCTCTGAAAGTTTTTGTGGAATACGCTTTCTCATGGAATTATTTTAATGTATTGAAGAGAAATGTATTATTTTCCTCTTCAGGGAAAGCCCAGGAAAGTAAAGAATTATAGATCCTTCTTTGGTTTTTAAATCCTAAAATCAGCTCTTATTAATTTTAACATTAATTATTGTAAATATTCAAGCAATGAATAAAATGTTTCAACTAAGTTGTTTTTTATTTATTTTGTTTTGTTTTGTTTTATTAAAGTTTATTGGAGTGACAATGGTGAGTAAAGTTACATAGGTTAAGTTGTTTTTTTGTTTTTGTTTTTTAAATTTTTAATCCTTTCTATTTCAGAACTCTTTTTTTTCCTTCCACCTTGGCCCTTAACTCTTTCTGTGTGACATTTGAGGGAGAAATATTGAAAACTGGAATGCTGTTTTTACTTGTTGGTGGATATAACTTCTAATGGGTATCTGTTGACAATGCCATTAGGTAATTCTAATAAAAATAATAATGCATCATCATGTACCTTAAAGTTATATTTCTGATTTCTCCATGTAATCACCTTGCTAAAGAGCCCTCAATCCACAGACTATAAGGGAACATAAGTTGAGAAATCCAATATTTTTCTCTTCTTTTTCTTAATTCTCAATTTCTTAAATCACATGGCAACATTTCTGCATTAATTGTTTGGAAAACTGTATATTTGTTCTCTGATGAATAAATAGGACATGAGGCTGGATTAGTTTTCCCTGAGGAATTGTCCCATCTCAGCACCCCGTTCTAAGCATATTGAAATCATTTTGCAGTTAAATAGGCAGCCCTGTGTACCTGAAACATGATCATATTAAACTTGTTTTTTAGATACACGGTTTTTGCTACTAAATTGCAATTCTGAAATCATATCTATAAGTTAATGTATCTGCCTTTAAAATACCATAAAACCTGACATCTCCTTTCATCATTTTGGGTTCCTTATTTCTTGCCTTATAACCCTTATCATTAACAATGAGATGAAGAAATCAGCAACTGATATTCTTACAAAAACCACAAATCTAATGAGCTTAGTTTTCCCAGATATGCTCTGAGAGAATTTATGCTAAAGTGAACAAACTTGGCAAGTCCCGGTTATGTCAAGAAATATTTTTAAAGGAAAACTTGCCAATATTTTACTATTGACTGATAACTCTGCACTCCTTGTGGACTTTAAACTCCTATTACTGTTAATTGCCATGTCTCCGGTGTATGGGTCAGTGTCAGCACTCTATGATATCTTTACATTCAGAAGATGCTATATACTTTTAGAAGTCATTTTTCCTAGGCCTCACATTCTAGGAAGAGATTTGTTTTTTATTCTATTGTGTACCATAAGAAATCATTTTTGGTATACCTGTACAATATACATCAATGTTGGTAGTGAGAAATAACTCCAGGTAGCTCATTTAATAATATTATTTGTAGCATATCTAAATTGTGCTGTTGGAATGTGATTAGCATATTGCCACATAACATCTCTTTTTAAGGGACCAGCATATTTTGGGTGAAGAGAGATCTTCTGTAACTACTGAAGAACATTATTATTTTCCCAGGAATAAAAATTGACTCACAGAGACAGAATATGTAATTTGGAAAAGAGTGTACTTAGAATTCTAACCTAATAAATCAGTACAGTAAGTTCCACGGTAGTACTTATTCATTTCTCTCCTATAACAGAGTTAATCATTTTACATGTCTATCTCCTCTACTAGAATGCTGCCGATTGAAGGGCATATCATATGTATTTAAAAGCAAAGAACAGGCATTCGATATATGATTTTGGAATTAAATTGAATAATGTGGGAAAGGAGAAAGAAAACTTGGTGAAAGTTGTAAAAAAGACACTGACGTATTCTTGGCCCTTTCACCCTTCCTGGACACGTGGCTTCCCTTTCTTCCTTCTTCAATACACTATCTTCCAGGGCAGAGCTACTCTTGAAAGTGCCATGCAGATTCACACTGATCCTAGAAACATGCTGTCAACAGCAATGAGAAAAGTACAGAAATTAACAGGAAAAACTTAGAACCTTTTATAAGCATATTGATAGCTTTGATGAATCTAGTAACAAAATATGGACTTGATATTTTTTGTTTGTTTTTAAAATTTTATTTTAGTTGTATTTAAAATGTATGTTGGTCTGTGATGGACTGGGAAGAAAAAACCTGGCCTTTTAACACAGATAGTTTGAGAAGCATTGTTCTAGTTTCTTACTGAGGTTAATATTCAATATACTAACTGTCTTGTCAGCACATACACCTACTAATTAGAATGGAGGCCAACCAAAAACTGTGTCTTCGGGCCTTCTGAATGAGTATTTATCTGAGTATTGGCCTTGCCTCTCCTTCCAGAGGTCTCCTTTTCCTGATTTCCCAAATCCTATAAAATAAGTCAGGAACAAAGCAAGCATTGCTTTATATGGTGGGGAGAGCAGGAGAAGCAAAGAAGCCAAAGACAGTGTCCTCTTTTACCACTTAAGTCTGGGGAGGGTGGCAGACATGAGAAATAAAAATGATTGGAGGCTGGTGTTTGTCAAGTTCTTATAATTTATCATATTTTGTTCTATACCTGTTACAAAAATATAAATTTGTTTTAGAGAGAAAGGACTGAAGACATGATATACATAAATACATGTATTTAATCATATATACACAAGGTTGGACAATTCAGTTTGTGAACTCATCCTAGCAAAAGTGTTCCATACCTCATTGCTGAATGTCACTATGGTCACCTTCGAGGTACTCCCCTTGCGAAGCTATGCACTGACGCCAATGCTTAGTCTACCCTTCAAAACAATTTTGGAATTTTTTCTGGAATGGCCATCAGAGCTGTGATCATATTACACTTGATGTCCTGAATGTCTTCGAAATGTCTTCCTTTCAATATGTCCTTTATCTTTGGGTAAAGACAGAAGTCATTGGGGGCCGGATCAGGTGAGTAGGGAGGGTGTTCCAACACAGTTATTTGTTTACTGGCTAAAAACTCCCTCACAGACAGTGCCGTGTGAGCTGGTGCATTGTCGTGATGTAAGGGCCATGAATTGGCCAAAAGTTCAGGTCATCTAACTTTTTCACACAGTCTTTTCAGCACTTCCAAATAGTAAACTTAGTTAACTGTTTGTTCAATTGGTACAAATTCATAATGAATAATTCTTCTGATATCAAAAAAGGTTAGCCACGTGGTTGCAACAAGTGCATGAAATATATGTTATATATAATATATATCATAATATATGTAATATGTATTATATGTAATAATAAAGAACTCGTATAATATATATAATCAGATGTATGTATGTATCATATATATGTATGTATCATAGATATGCATCTATAACAAAAGAGATTATATATGTATGTATATAAGTATATATATGTATATATATAGTATATATATAAAATCTGTAACGCAAGAGATTTTATATATATCCGTACATATGTGTATATATAATCTGTATATATGTAATCTAATTATATATGTATATATAATCTTTATATATCTATATATAAAATATCTTGCGTTACAGATTACACATATACGTACACACGTGTATATGTATGTACCTGTATATAAAATCGCTTGCGTTACAGATTATATATATACATATGCACATACACACACACACACACACACACACACACATATATAATCTCTTGTGTTACAGATTAGAAATTTCATTTTGTAAGAGATGATAGCAGATATCCACCCAAAGGGAAAAATATTAAGGTAGATGAAGCCAAAAGGAAAGAAGAGGTCCTGTGTTTAATAATGACTTAGGTACTTTTTATTTTGTACTTCTTTATAAAGTTTTTGAATAACACCACGGAAGTCAAGCTGATTAACCAGAAGGAAATTTCTATTTAAGTTAGTTTTCGTTTCCTATCTATTATTATCCCAGGCTATTTTATTGTATCTTATTTTATAATAAAAATTCCACAAGCATTGCAGCTATTGCTGTACTTTTAATCCAAACATGCTATATAGTCTACTTTAAAACAATTCCTTTAAGGCTTTATTGAGCTGTTCAATTCTTAGATGGAAGTGTTTCTAAAAGTAAAATGTTTATGACAAACTTCCTTGAGAGATATATTGATAAGGCTATTTGCATCCCATTTTGAAAATGGCTTTAAGTTAGCTGTTTGCCCCCTCCTTTGTTTTCTAAATGTATTTTCTTGGGAACCTATGTAGCCTGCTCACTTAAGACTTTTATTATAGAGGAAATGCCTTGCATTGTTTAGGAAGGGATCTGAAAATAACATGGTTAGCCACTTTCCTTCTAGCATCCAGAACATCTCTCTTCCTCTTGTAGGCATTACTCTTAGATTTCAAGAGTTGAATCATACTCATTGCCTGTGATAAATTGATCATTTTAGAGATAAGTGGGCTATATAAACCACCTCCATTTACATGGGCTGGGCAAACCCATTCATATCTATCACTTTCTGGGCAAACTCATTTCTCTTTCTGGGCAAACCCATTCATATCTATCACTTCTATTATTATCATTATTCAGATAGCTTTCAAATCACCTTCTCTAGCCCCAAGCATTCTCCTAGTCCTCGATCTGAACTTTCAAGGGTGTAATGAATATCTTTACTTGCCTATATCTCTGTTCCTTCAATACAATACATTTGAAATGAAATTAATTTTCTCTACTCACTCTCATTTTCATCCTTGATGAAATAATCTACTCTTTTTTATTGCCATTATTTTTATTAGTGGTGACTTCAATCTTTTAGTTGCTGAGGATATGATAGTTTGTCATTCTCCCTTTTTCCTTTCTCTGACTATTCACAAATCTTGAATCTACCTCAAAAAAATGTCTTGTTTTATTTTTCCTCATCTTCTCTCTGCACACTTCTATTCCTTTTGGCCTGCACTTCTTGCTTTTAATTTCTTGCTATTCAATTTCACTCGGTATCATAGGATTTTCTTCCTAAATTACAGATTGGTTCATGGTGACCTTTCCTCATCTCAAAAATCTTCCAGTTTTCTACTACTCGCAGAATAAATTCAATCTTTTTAACATGAAAGTTGAGGCCTTTCAAGATATGTGGTTTAATACAAATCAAAACCTCAGTGAAAACATTCCCCGTATCCAGAACTTGCCATTTTACCTGTCTACCTTTTGGAATATTCTTCTTTTCAATCCTTTCCTTCACTTGTCATTGTTCTCCTAAACTTTCAAGGCTTACCTGAAATGCCTCCTTATGTCCTGTAAACAGGAAGCTTATTCCTGTGAAATCCTAGGGAAATTGATTTACATCTCTTCTGTGCTTTGGCTTTATTGTGAATACAGTGCAATTTTATCACAGATTGATTTAATTTACTCAACCATCTATATGTGTGCTTTCAATTTCAATAGTACTGTTGAATCTTGCTCTAGGAGCCATTCTTCTCAAAGAAAGCAGGAGTTGAGAGTCATGGAATTTAAATCCCCCACTTTGATATGAATGTTTTACTGAGTTACAGTTGGACATGGTCCTAGTTTGGAACGATGTAGCTTTTTTTGAATATTTTAGTAATATCCCAAATTTCTTGGCCAGTGATAAAGTACTATTTCTCAATAGGTCTTTCTTGGCTCTCCTGTACTAATTAAGAGACAATGTGGCGTTTTTCTAAGGAGATTTTCAATGTTTGAGTAAGAAGCAAACCTGCAAACTTTATGTTTTAAGCTTTTAGTTTTAGGGTTTTGAATTTCCTAAGCAAACATATTTGTCATTTGTTTCCTTTCGAATGTATCACAATGCTCTACTCACAGGTGCACTTTAGACTTCGTCTAAACAGCATGGGCTTTGTAGAGACAGTAAATAGTTTCCAGCAGTGTTAGGACTCTCCTCCTCTGCTGTCTGGGTTGTCCGGTAGGAGTTCTGTATGTCCTCCCCCTTTAACATTTCATGTCAATTTGGGACACTCTACTGGAAGCTCTTACTACTGCTTTTGTGAATTACCAGAATGGGGAGGAATCTTAACTTCGTGCTCTGGTAGATAAAATTGCTGGGCTGATCTGATCGAATTTCCTTGACATTCAAGGAGAATTAAAGTTCATCTCAGCCCTCCAAAGAATCCGAAACAGAGCCAAGTAGCTCACAAAGGTGGTGAATTCAAACTCACAAATTATAGCTGACTGTGTCTTTCATGCATACTCAGTCTTTTTAGTTTGATAGAAGGAAAGAGTGGTTTATGTGGAAAAAAATATGTATATGTGTTTGTGTGTGTGTGTGTGTGTGTGCACACATAGCATTATCACATCTCAGTAGTAACAAACTCTTTTATGATGTTGTGACATTTTAATGCCTTTACAGAAAGAGATGACACAGCGTCTTCTGCAAGTTGTTGTAACATTTCAATTTTATACTTTGGAGATTTCATCTTTTGATGGAATGACTTTTATAACCTGACTAATGTAAGGTTATGTTGTCTCTCATTACCACCTTTGATCATCCTCTCAGCAGAACAAGGCTAATGTTACATCATCATCATTAAGCTCTGGAAGAATTTCCTGCTGGGTTTTGAGATAATCACAATATTTTTCATTTTATGAAAAGCATGAAGAGAATTTCTGCTTCTCTCTTTTTTATTTCTTACATTGAGTGTTTGGAGTGGAGGCATAAAGGAATGATAAAATGAATATCCTGAATAAAGCAATTTTAACTATACTCCTAAATTAAATTTTCTCCCATGTCTTTTGTCCCCTGTGTTTTCTGGTTGGGCCTCTGCATCAAAATGAGACTTCAAATTTAGGAACCAGGTTAGATGTTTATCTAAATTGTCATATTTTAACTAGATTTTTTAAACCTTTAAACAAGGATAGCAGCTAACAGAAATGAAGCGTGAAACTGGAAGCTTATGGTTTTTAGTATTTGGTCTGCTGTCCTGGACTAATATTTGATGCCATCATTCATTCCAGTTAAGCTATTGAGAATATATTGTAGTTCTCTTAATACTGTCTTTTCAGTTGTTTTGGTTGAGCTTTTTAATAATTGGAATATGATAAATATTATGTGAAATTATTTCATACATACAAACCATAACTGCTGTGCTTCACGTATCGATGTCAGAGGAATATTATTAGTATCTGCACTGCTCTAGAATGAATCTGAATAATTAATTGGCTGCTGAAAGGTCAGCTTAACCACTTCCACAAACATTTAGGAAGGCGCATTATGTTTCAATCATAAAGTACTTAACCATAATTTTGTTATTTATTTCTCACCACCATTTTATGAGGTCATTAAGAATTATCTTTGTTACTATGATTCTATGACTAGAGAAATTGAAGGATGTGGAAATGGATACAAACTGTGGTTAAGCCAGTTATCTCAATTTGTAACCAAGGTCACAGATACAATAGAAATCTCAAATTATATGTCTAAGCTCCTATTTTATGTTATTTCATTATTCAATCGAAGGAGGCACATTACTTCTGAGATGTGGTATACTTGCAATTTTTAATCTCCGAACAAAACAATGTATTTATATAACACCTTTAAATTTCATCTCATCCAGTCATTTAGCAAATATTTCTTTAGTGCCTACTACGTGAAGGAGTGTTTTCATTACACTCACGTTTTCTGTCTTCGAGCGTCATATATACCGTTCTTAACATAAGACACGGAGAAGGGAAAGACACATAATAACTGTTGAAATGAAATGTGGGTTAAATATTAAAGTGCCAAAGTTGATTTTCCTTCCAAGTATCTCTTAAATAATTTTTTGCCTTCCAACATTCAAAAGCAGGTCTGTGTCTGGGGTGTGTTGCCACTTTGACAGCCAAATTATTTGTCATACCTTCAAACTGATAATCTTTCAACACTTGTTTAACACTTAATTTGAGTGGATTAAAAAAATAATCTCTTATTTACTAAAGATATGAATCTTTTTTAGTTTTAAAATAAGCAATTTATAACATTCCAGAATTGAATGACTCTTGATTCATAATCTCAGATGTGAGGTTTAAGGTTTAAAATTTTCAGATTTTCCACTGAATTTCTGCTTTTGAAGCCTTGGTTACCACTAGACTGATCAAAACCTTTGGGACTTCCATGAGTTTCTGCCATCCCAGGTTCATGCTGTGGTGACACGAGAGGGATAGAATGAGTTAGGTTCTCAGGTACTGCTACAAACTCAGTGTTAACAAAAGAAACAGAAAAATAGGAGCAAAGTGTACATAGATTAATATTTCAAAATAGTATCTCACTCACATTCTGTTTCAGTAAATTGTTGTGTAGTTGTTAGGTAGAAATGAGAAAATGTCGGAGGTGGAGGAGGGTTGGGAAGGGGTCCATGGTGCCTACAGACAAAGCTCATAAATAGCTTTGATAAACTGCCTCCAGCCACGTATCAGTTTCCATAACAACAGATGATGAGAGGTGGTTTGGAGCAAGATAAGGAACAGAACTCCACCCATCTTAGAAGGTCATGCCCTCCCATGGAAGAGCATGTACCACCTTTAACGACCAAATCAATATGTAAGTCCCTCATCCCACCCAGCAAACTATAAGTCCTTGAGACGAGCTCTCTCACCCTTTATGCGCCAGTTCTCTCTGACCCTTGCTATCGCCCCCTTTCTCTCTCTCCTTCTTTCACCCTCTCCTCTACTCCCTCCCCTTCCTCCCTCTCCCTTTCCCCCTCTATTCACCTCAGCTAGGCCTGTTCTCTTCCCTGAGAATGTATCACTAATAAACCCTGCTTGCATATTAATCCGCTGCTGACCTTTAATTATTCACTGCATGGGCAAGAAGAACCAAGACTCCTCTAACATAGTCATAAAGTATTCTTTTCTTTTCTCAGAGCTATCCAAGATCAGACATGACTTTCTGTCCCAGTCACTTTCAGGCTTTGGGAGTTGAGTAGGGTTGAGTAGGTTCCTTATTAGGAGATGCAGACCCATTCACCCATGAGATCCTCTATTCTCCCAGCACTGGGCCCCTACTGTCACCCTCTTCCTAGAGCTCAGTGACAGGCAAGCAGAATTCCTCTTGCAAGACTGGACGATCACAGCTGTCTGTAGTTTAAAGCCAGCCATGTGGAAATTTTAGGCATTAAACTGACAAAGTCATTATCACTCACCTAAAATCCTCCGCTCATCTCTTCGTTATCGGACTTACCATTTTGCACCTACTCTCTGGACTTCTTAGAATGAGACATTACCCCACACCTCTTCATCTGAGTTTAAACTTGCCTACAGAGAGCCCTGGAAAAGGAGAAGAGTTGACAGACATATGACCAAGTCCTTACACCTCCCTGTTTCCATCGAGGGTGGATGTTTCTGCCTTTTTTACTTCCTGGCCCATGCCACTGTTACTCAGCACTAGTGGAGAAATTCCAGTAGAGTGAGACTAGACCGTTATGGATTAGTTTCTGAGACAACCCCTAAAGGCCTTAATTTCCACGTCATTACTATGGCCCACCTGCCCCTGTGTGCAACCCGTTAAGCAATGATCTACTCCACTGGCAAATCAAAGAGGAGTCCTTCTGTGTTCCTAATTGCTAGATGCTGCCCTAGGTTGTTCAGCCTCTGAGGCCAGGCAGCTTTCTTTGAAACTTGTCTTATGTGGGCTTTCTTTTCTCAGCACAGCCTCCTTTCTGATGCCTTAGGCACATCTCTGCTATGTTACAAAGCCAATTTCATTGGAACACAACTGGTGATTCTAGTACTCCCAGAGAAGCTTTCTCATCTTCCGTGTATAAATCTCATCCCACAAGCTCAAGTTTTCAATCAATACAGCTTTTTTGTTCTCTAATTCAACTAAATTTTTGGCTCTAGGCTGGCAGAATAACATTGGTCCTTCCTCAAGGTTTAACCACCCAAATTATCAGGAGGATCAGGGCCTCCAAGGAACTACAAGAGAACCATACAGGTAACTGAAAAGTGGCAATGACTGTTTAAATTGCTTCTTTAGATATGTCCATGTCATTCTAGGAGTTTATTTATTTATTTATTTTTCTAAAACTGGGTCTTCACTGAAGAAATATCCCCTACATTCAGAATTTATAAATTCAGAATCCACAAATCTCAATGTCTTTCTCTTCATTTTTGGCAGTAGCACTTTTCTATATTAAGAAATTCTACTCCCTATAAGAAAAAAAAAAAAAAAGAAGAAGCATAATATGAAAGAAAATACCATGAATGAAATCTCAGAATATTATTCTAAATACATGTACACCCAATTAAACATGTTTTTTTCCATTTCAATCTTTGTTGATTTCATTTATCAGATACATAAGAAATGAGAAGGCTATCTAATACCCCACCCCACCCTCTTTCCCCCCCCTTTTTTTTCTTTTTCCCTTGTTAGCAATTTTTTTCCACTACTTTTCTATAGGTTTTGGTTCCTCTTCCATATTATTTGGCAATTTCTTTAAATATCGTGATTTCCTTAGAAAGCATATCAAAGATTTTATTTAGATAATAAAATAAATCTTTCAATTTGTTTTATGTATACTGTGATTTTATAATTTCAATTTACTACAATTTCTGACTCAAGGTTTCAGGGCTGGTCGCTGGACCTACAATTTCATTCCCCAGTTTGATCATCTCAATTTAAAAACAAAACAACAACAACAAGAAAGAAACACTGGACAGACATAGGAGTTATTGAAAATTGTTCTCTAACTCAGAATGGGCATGATCAGTGTGCATTTTGCCATTTTGTTAATAGGCTATAAAACTTTTCTATTTATCTTATCTCATATTTTCTGTCCAATGATTATTTTAGCACCTTTTTATGTTGGTACCTCTAGCATTTGTCAGACCGATCCAACCTGTAATCTGACAGTTTGGTCTACCCATCTATTTTGCATGCACCACTGTAATAGCCATTTAATTAGACTCTAGTCTTACTTTATTCCAGTCATTCAGTCACAGGGAAGTCAGTGGTGTGTGTCTAAAATATAAACCTAAGCATATTACCCCCTGCTTAAAACCTTTCAATAATTTCCCAGAACGTATTACAGTGAACTATGTAAGTTACGTGCTTAGGGTCCCCTGGAATGTCTTTAAAAGTGCAGAATACTGGACCCTACTTCACAAATACTTATTGAGAATTTTTTCTGGGACTAGGAAGTCTCCGGTGGGGTATGGAAATTTGCATTTGCATTTGAGCAAGAACCTGGGGAAGTTCTCATGCCTGACAAAGTTTAAGAATGTCAAGTTTAAAGACAGTAAAACATAAAAGTCAGAAGTATGATTGCCTTGCTTATCCTTCCACTATTATTATGATTTCCCTGTCAAGCTATGCTTGATTATGTGTATTTTCCTGTTTCTTTTATGCCTTCTTGGTTTTGCACAGCTATTTCTTCTTTTTTAAATACCCATTCTTATCTCTTTAACTGGCTAATTCTTACTTGTTCTGTAAGAGGCAGTTGGAACAAGTCTTCATCTATGAAGCCTTCCTTGACCTCCCACCTCCCACAGGGAATCATTCTCACCCCTCTAGGGGCTCCTATCACACTTAATAAATACTATCATTACAGTGAGAAAGAGTTCAAGTTAAAGTAAGTGGGCAGCTGTGAGTATTGTGACCAAAGATAGGGCATGAACTAATGCGCCTGACTCTAACTGTGAGAGTGGTAATTATATTTTATCTGTTTTGACATGAGCATTCACTATACAATGGCTGTCGTATAGAAGGAATTCAGAATCTTTTTTGGAAAAGTATATTAAAAAAATGTGTAGTAGGAAATACGATAGGACTTTTTCTGTTTCTTAGTACTTAACCATTCAAGTTAAAAGCTTGAAGGCCACAGCTGAAGAAAAAGTCACTAAATGCATTCCGTTCTAAAGACAGCTGCCAAAAATCAGTGCCATATTTTTCCTCCCAGATTTTACTAAGTGCTATTGGAATCAGTCCTCCTTTTACCACTTACTACCTCAATCTTATGTCCTGCTCAATATATCTAAGGAGTGTAGGAAGGCAGGAGATAAAGGGAGTGTTAGCAGCATGACTGGCCTCATGGGAAATTAATTGTGGCTGGTGAGAGGCTTTCCATCATGAAGTTGAAAGGTGGGCATTCTGCCACCAATTCAAATGATGGAGATACGTACATACACTACAGTAAAAGAGACTGGTGTTCTTTCCCTTATTTGAATATACACTTGGGCAGTGCATTTCTGATTGTCCCTCTGCCTATTTGGGCAGAGGAAAAAAATGGGAGAGAGGGGCAGGGTGGGGGTGAAACAGTCTTCACACTTACTGGCATGGTAAAGAGGTGCAAATTTCCTCTGTGTCAAGCGCACAGTGGGGAAAGTCACTGGTTCTTAGCCATCTTTGTGGGAACCAAGTTAGGAGGACTGATGACCATGGAAGGTGCCTTTACACAAGAGTGGAAGCTGAGAAGTTCAGAGCGAAAGAGGATGAACTTGAACTCCTATGTCCATGAACCGCACACCTGGCAGCCAGAGGCCATCAGTCAATGTTGGCTAGAAAATCAGCTGCAGGCACTACAGAGAGAATTTCAGCTATTCCCAGTTAAGTTATGCTGATGGTCACCATTTTCTTTTCCTTTATCCTTCTCCTCATTATTACAGTAACTCCTTCCTGGAAGAGGGAAAAAAGAGAGGATTTAAAAAGAATATATATCTTCTGTCCTATTAATGTTTCTAAAGCCACAATTGGAGCCAACAATGGGGAAAGCTTTAAATAATTCATCATGTGGAATTTTTAAAACTGAGATTGACTGACTATACAGTGAACAATATCCAGAAAGCTATAAATGCTTCCTAAGGTGGTCATTAAAGATTCTGCTTCCTAGTGGGGAACAGGAATTCAACAGAACATTTTGGAAGGCAGTGATTAAAGGAAAATAAACCATTTTATATATTTTTTACCACCAAGTTGAGCTTTCTTTTTCTCTTTTTTAAAAGTCCAGTGGACTTGAATGAAAATAATGAACACTAGAAGGCAAGAAGAGCTCACCAAGGGCTAGTTATATCCCAATAATACCATTTCACTTTCTGAAATTATTTTTACAGGGTTAGAAATACCCAAGTCCAATCAAGAAAAACAAGGAAGCCCCAGGATAAGAATAGAGATAAGGAAACTTGTAGTTTGTACAAGTGTCTAAGGGAATAAAGGGTCAGCCAGAGTGGAGTGATAAGTTTATATTGAGTTTAGAAATGGGAAAATAAAAACAAAATTTTTTTTGTCAATTTTTACTTGGTGTTCTGCATTCAGAAGAGGCATTGCACTGAAGTGGAGAGATTTAAGAGATTCTCATGGAACAGGAAGTTTTTAGGTTGAGCTTTGATGTCAAACAGGCCTGAATATGTATCCTGATTCTACCCCCTAAAGCCATGAGACATTGTTTTGCCTTCAAGTTTCGTACTAGTAAGTGAAAATACTATCACTAACCTCTTTGGATTGTTGTGCAAATAAGAGAAATTATTTATGTGCATAATATGACAGCAGACACAGAGTAAACCCTAACGAATGTAAATTTCTTTCCCTCCAAGAGAAGTCTATTCCACTGCTGGAGAAGATATAATTAGTGCCTGACATTTTTCTAATAGATGAAGCCTATTTTAAAAATATTCAACTTTTTTTAACATGGGTTCAACCTCCAGGAAGCTACTTTTAAATGATAAATTCTGTCTTCTAGATGCTTTGATTCTGATGATGGGTGATTTGAATGGAGACATCAGTGTAGCTAGCTTTATGAAATTCAGAGCTCCATTCTATGCTAATGAATCATCATTCTCTTGTGTGTTTGCTTACTTGTACCCTGCCTTGATTCCCCAAACCCTGATCAGTTTTGGTGACGTGATAAAATTAGATTTGTGGAATAGCACAGCTGAGGCCTAGCCCTTGGAAAGTGGTGACTACATGAAGATGTGACTTCCCACTCTCTAAGGACCAGCTAATCGTCATATATCACATAGCTGCTACCTCTCCTTTGAATTGCTCTGTGGAACTGCATCATGACCTTAAGACTAGATAGGTTTGGAACAATGCAACTCTAGAATGTGTCATGAAACTACTGCTATAATAGGCGTGCACAAAATGGCTAGCTCATCAGGCAGGATAGTTAGGCAGATTAAACAGCAGGTACACTCATCTCCTCAGAGGAGAAAATGACATGAAATTGCAAGCAGGCATTAAGGAAAAAGGTTCACAGTGGCAAAAAATTGTTAGCCACCTGCCAGTTCAGCATGACAGTAGGTATACATGTTAAATGTCCACAAAAATCAAAATGACGTTTTGAAGTTTTTGTGTGGTTATAATGTCACTTTTCACCCTTTGAAAATAAGACAATGCTGGGATGCATAATGTGTTTTTAAGTCTTTGTATTGAGAAGGAATTATACGTTTTTTATTTCTTAAACTGAAGATAAAATGCCAAAAAAACATTCTGAATAAATCCATGGAGGTGTGTTTTTACAATAAAATTTCAAACTTTAACCTTTTCCCTCCATCGTAACATTCCAAGAATATTAGGAATTATTTGATTAACTCTGCCATTGCTTCTGATTTTTTATACAAATAATTACTTTTACCCAAATTGCTGCTTGATAGTTTTCTGCTGGCAAGGTGTATTATAACTGTTACCTGCAAAATTAAACTTTCTGAGATATTCCCTGTCATTATATTTTGTCCCTTGTCTGATTGGACTTTGCATGCACACCCTACATTATCATAGTATCTGACACATAGACAGGCAATTCATGTTTTCTTCAATCAATACGTTAATTATGCTGTTTAATAGATTTTACAGCATGCCTTTAGGAGGATAAAACAATTGGAGTTGAAAAAAATCATAAAATCATAGACGTTTAGCTTTGATAAACGTGTCAGGGGCCATCTATTTCATGTCCTTCATGTAAAAAACAAGAAACCAATCACCAAAAAGGTGAAATGACTTGTATAACATTATTGGCTAATCATTTAAAAAATCCAAATGTAAAAATAATTTTTATTTAAATATATAATTCTTTAAGCATATATTCGTCATCTTACTAATTCCACTTCTATTTAAAGAACTTAAGAAACATATCTTTTTTAAATATGTTTAATTGACTGTGCATGATGCAGTTGTCCTCTGATTTCCATTGGTGACTTATAATATCAGCCCAGAAACCATTTAAGCTCAACTGACTAAGACTTTTCTTTAATATTTTCACTAAAACATTTTTTTATAATAAGCATACCTCTACATTCACAACTAATGTGAATAAGATATTTTTAATACTATAAAATAGACCCTCCAAACTTTAAAATATTTACATATGGCCCTTTTTAGAAAAAGTTTAATGACCCTGCTCTAAATTTCCTTCCCCAGGCTAAGGAGAGCCTCTGCCTCTGTTGCTGCATTCCTTCCCAAAACCTGCAGGGGAAGAGATTCCATCTATTTATATACATATAGGTTTTGTCCCTTGGGGAAGTACAAACATCCTGAGACTTATGGTCCAGCTGTCTGCAAGCAAGGGTGATTGGCTTAAATCAGTTTCCTATTGTAGTGTATGGAATTCACAGATCCTGAGTTTGACAAGCTTTATCTCCTTTACTTCCTCACCTAACTAATAAAAGCTAATGCTGAGGAGGCCCAATTAGGCACCACATCTCAGACCTTGAGGCTGCCAGGTCCCTTGGCCCTTGCACTTTAACTCTATTCATGGCTACTGTCTTTTCTTAACCCTGTGCTGCCCTCCTAGCTCCCCACAGCCCTCGTCGTGCTGGACACGACAAGTAAAGTGACAAAGGTTTCAAGTGTACAATTCTACAATACATCATCACATTCTTTAATACATATATCACATTGTATATTCACCACCCAGAGTCAGTTCTCCTTAAGTGTGATGGTTTTGAACTAGGAAATGACTTGATAAGATTTATGCTGTAAAAAGACTATAGGGGGACCAGAGTAGAAACAAGATGTAGAGGAGACTGCCAATTGCCTACCCAATATCCATTCTCTCTTATTTCCTACTAACATAACCACACTTATTTTTTTTCAGGTTGCAGTATACTCAGGTGAAAATCAATATTTCTTAGCCTCACTTGCAGCTTGGAATGGTCATGTAATTGCTATGGCCAATAAGAGATAAGCTGAAGTCTCTCAGTGGGACTTTGGGGAAGAAGTTTCATATATGGAGCTGACTAAGCTGACAGGTGTTTTCCCTTCTCCCACTGCTTCTTCTTCCTCTCCAGAACGTAGAGATAAAGGATGGAGATACAAGGACCAAATTACAATTCTAAAGAGATCTGGAGGGTGGGAGCTATGATCTGTGGACATCTCAGGGAGAGAGAGAAAGAATGGGTTAGGGAGTATGGACTATTGCACAAGACCTGGACCACTACATTCCAACTTCTAGTTTCATGAGAGAAAAATCACCTTCAATTTTATCTAAACCAATCTTATTTGAATTATTTTCTAATATGCAACCAAACTCATTCCATAAATTGAAAATAGAGGAAAGTCAAAAGGTTATCAAGGTAGTCTAAGCAAGAGAAGATAGTGGTTTGGCTCTACTACAGAGATAGTAATTCAGTGGAATGCTGGCTTGGAGAATGTACTCCATAAATATATACTTGAAAGAAACAAAGAATGAATAAATGAATGAATTGAATATTTTAATTTACTAAAATGATAATTAAGGTAGTCAAAAGACTATAAAACTAAAATTCACCGTGATTGTAATTGTTAGAATATATATAATAAATTAAGTAATGTACAAAAGGGAACATAATTACATTGATCTCTATTAATGTCTTACTAGTTAAATTTTTTTTAAAAATGACTAAGAAATTAAATTTAGCTTCCCAAAGTCTCATTTAGTCATAGGTTCATCTGGAAAAGAAAGTAAATTTAAACCATCTTGGCTATTATATATAGACAGCTTCCCAGGGACTGATCAACATTTACATCCTATCAGATGGGCAAACCTATGCCTTTTGCTGAACTCAAAGGAGGTAAAGTTCTTGATATTTCCCTCCCAATCCTTACTGGTTTACACACCTCATTTGCCAGATTGAAACTTTTGGTGGGTTCATTAAGGACTTTTTTATATCTCCTTTTTGTGAGATCAATGTAATCTCTATCCACTGCCTGCTTTTTATACATTAGGAAATTCTATAAACCAAGTGAAAATTCAATAACAGTGTGGCTGTTGCCTGGATAATTTAGAGATGCAGCCATCTGACAGCTGATTCTTCAGTGACTCTACTTCCACTGACAGATGTGAAAGAAAATGCTGAAGTTGTCAGTCTGCTTCTATTTTTTATGAGTGAATTTTGTACTTTTTGGAGCTATGGGATGGTGGTGCATTGCAGGAATGAACTTCATGTGCCAATCTGCAAAGCACTCATTGCTCTCTCTTGTGATGGGAATAACACTTGTGGAACATTTTTCACCTGAGGATGGCACAGCACCTCATTAAAATGGATTTATTAAACCTCCAGGGCCCTCTGTAGAAGAGGGATGGTCATCTGCTGTTTTATCAAATGGGAAACTGGGGCAAAAAGGAGTCCAAGTGACTGGATTATAGTATCAAAATTTGGCAAACTTTCTGAGCTTTCTGCCCTGGTTTATAACTGAGGTCAGCATTGCCATGAGGCATGTTAGAACTTTAAGCACCAAGAGGTACATAAGGAAAGGAAAAATGCTAGATGAAGGATTTTTCAACCTCAATGCTATTGACACTGTGGGCCAGGTAATTCTTTATTGTGGTGTAGAGCTGGGGGTCTGCCCTATGCATTGAAGGATGTTTAAGAGTACCCCTGGCTCCATTCGATGCCAGTAGCATCCCCCATTGTGGGTACCAAAAGCCACCTCTGGATATTGCCAATGTTTCCAGAGAGACAATATGCCCACCCTTCCTTCATTAAGAACAACTGTGCTTGATATAAACCGAAAAGGAGGCCTAAAAATGCATCTAGGTTCTAGAATCTGCAATTTAGAGGAGCTTCCAGCTTCACATATAAAATGTCCAAAAGTGAGATGCAAACTCAAGCTTTACTTAAGCAAACATTGTAATAAAACAGTGGGATGAGTCAAGTCTTTGGGTGTCAAGTAGTATTAAAGCTATTAGAGTAGGCAAGAGTGATTTAATTTGAGTGATCCATCCATTCAGTCAAAGTGTAAGAAAGCTGAGAAAAGATTGGTGAGGTCTCAGGGCCACACAGACCAGACTGCGATACAGGGATGGATGAGTTGCAAGCGAGAAACTGAGACCTGACTAGTGTCATAGAATGAATCAACAAAGTTAAAACAAGAGTTTTCCCTGTCACTTCTAGATTGTGCCAGACGATAACGTCTGAAGCTCAAACTGCCTTGGTAACTTCCTTGGTAAGTGGGTGGTGCTGATATTGCTAGGGAAAGGCACCGATAATTATTGAGAGGGGCAAGAGAGCAAGGTGATCATTGATGAGAGTTTCAGTCCTCTCATAATCACTGATTAGTTGCCAGATGTTAATTTATCACCTAAATATGCATTAATTCATTTTGAAGCTATAATAACTGGGAGAAGTGGTAATTTTTGTATATTTAAATATCCTTTAATTTTTTTAGTAGCAGCTATAAGAAGCATTACTATCATTGACTTTGTCATCTAGTATCAGACAGAAAGACTTCCTCTTTAGGGCTGTCAGTCCTTTCCACACTCTGTGACTCATTGGGAGCCATCTTTTGAAAGTACTAAGATTATTTTTCCCATCATAAAATATACTCAAACCAGCTTAGAATTTACATGGGGCATGGTGATTTTTACAATAACTTGTCATTTATTAATTCATCCATCTAAATAATCAAACTACAAACATTTTTGAGCATTTAATGGTGTTAAGAACACATACATCTAAATATGGGACCAGCAAATGTAAACAAATGTGGTCCTTGACCTTAAGTAGATCACAGAATCTTAGGGATGTGATACTTAATTGTGAAAATATCAATTCATAGTAATTGCAGAACAGTACAGGAAGCCATGGAAAATATATAATATTTCAGTTAAAAACCTAAAGAGTTATTGCTGTTTCACTGGATGAAAACATGGATTTTTAGACATAGAACCAGTAGAGGATACAGAGGTGAGAAAGAATGTTATGACCAGAGAACGGGAACACAATTGACATGAGAAATTGGATCTAAGCCTAGAAACGTGGTTAGGCACACATTTATTAATATTCTTGTTTGGTATGGTAAGGGATATAGGCTTTGACATTTCAGCAGACGACTTTTACAGCAATGGGGTAACTTGACCAGGTTTGTGTTGTAGAAAGATTACTTTGAAGGCAGTGTGGAAGATTTATTAGACTTGAGACAGATTAGTAGGAGAGAAACCAAGAGAGACAGATTAGCTGATATTGCAGTAGTGGACGTGACAAATGATGATGACCCGAACTGAAGCAGTAACAATGGGATGGAAAGAAGAAAATTGGTCTGCAGTATATATAGATGGTAGAACTAAATTGATTTGATAATTGGGTTTATTTTATATAAAGATATTAGACACTGAGGAACCAAGAACTAGTGGTCACTGTGTCTGTCTTTAGGTCAACATGGCCTGCCTGTGAAAGTTTGACAGCTCCTATCAACCACAAACCGTGGACATTCCAATACCATTAGGAACAGTCACCTAGGATTTTTCTGGGTAATTTTTCCATCTGCATTTTTAAAAAAAAATCTTAGCTTTAATTTAGGACATTCCTTTTGGTTTTGCTCCAGGCTCACCACTATTTTCCTCTTGACTATCTGTAGACAGGATCACTGATCTCTCCCTAGCTTCTCAGACTCAAACTCTAACATGGATATACCTTATCTACTCACAGAGCATTATGGCAGGTTTTTACATTGGAATGACTTGATTAATAGAAATCCTTTAACTGATGAAGGAAAATCCAGTTGCACACGTCTAATTCTAGTTACAAGTTTACCTGATAGCTTATGAATCAGTACAGGGCAAAATGCAAATATGAATATTCTCAAGTTTATATTTGGCCATTGAAATCATGGGTATGAATATAATGTTAGAAAGAAAAGTATAGAATATGAGAAAATTAAAGATGGGAATTAGGGAACAAAGTATTTTAGAGCTGAATAAAGAGGTAGGGTAAAATGAAGGAAGAAAAGGGAATTGTCCAAAGAGTTAGGAAGAGAACTATATCCTGAGGTCAAGAGGGAAAAAATATTCTTAAGAAGACAACAGAGGCACATAACTCTGAGAGATCTAGCAAAATAATAAATTTAAAATAGCAGATTCTGAAATTAAAAAGTGCTTAGCTATAATATAAAAAATCATTTTAGTAAGTAATGAAGGCAGAACACGTATTTGTGGATTAAAAAAGGAAAATATAAGTGACAAAGTGAAGAAAATAAATAGTCTGTTTCTTTTTCAAGGCCTTGGGTAGTAAAGTGGATTATAGAGCAAAATTATGCTCTGGGAGGAATATATGACTGATAAAATATCTTTAAATGGAAGAGAATACATATGTTTAGTATGCTGGGAAGAAAAGTGCTAAATCCAAATGAAAGGGGTCGTCATTAATCAAGCAGAGTTCCAGATGGAGCAGGAGGGGAATGAGTTCATTAACATAGATGAAGGGTCTGGTCTGCCTTCGAGGTGAGGTGGGGCATCTTTTGAGACATAAAGGAAAAAAGAAAGGATTGGTGTGAAGAAAAATGTGGGTCAGTAGATAGGTAGATAGGTGAGCTTGGATGTGAGAGGAGGGAAGTTGATAGAGTTCATGTTTCATAGCCTTTTAGATTCTGACAGGAGGATGAGGCAAGATAATTTTCTAGGATTGAGAGGAGCAGATTAAGACTGGGTTGTAAAAATATAACAAGGACTTAGAATAATTAAAAGAAGAGCTGCTAAAGAGAATGGGCTAGAAAGCAGTAAAAGAAACTTCAAGCTTTATTGGAATTGTTTAGTTGAGGCCAAATATATGTCCCCTCCACCCCCACATCATAGTTTGATAGCATAATTGCAGAAAATGACATGTTAGTTGGCTAGGTCTTGGGATGGGAATAAGCACTGAATTCTTCAGAAGGACAAAGAAACAGAAGGAAGAAAGATGGAATTAACCTTTATTTAGCCTTTATATCTATATCTACTCATTTAGTCATCAAAATGTTCAGAGGCAATCATTGCCATTTTACTAAAGTAGAAGCTAAAGTTGAGAAATCATAGTGCCTCAGAGAAGGTCCCAGGTTCTAAATGGCAGAAACAGGACTTTAACCGGGGTATGTCATATTTTATATTCAGTCAAATTATGCTACAGAAGAATTAGGAATTACCTGTAATCATTAACCAGTGAGTCTAGATGGAGTGAAGAAAGTAGATTAAACGCAGACAAGGCTTCTGAGGAAATATAATAGAGAATGGTAAAGAAAAAGTCTAATCAAGCATCATTGACTCATTGGTGCATTTGAAGCATAGCCATAGGGGATGAAAAAGAAGAGAAGGCTATAGCCAGAAGGTGGGAACTGGAAAATTTACATTTGAAAGATGAAGGATATCCAAGTGATAGAGAATCCTGATGTGAGGCCCTAAGAGTCCTTCCTTCCTTAAAGTAAAGATAAATTATGCTGGATTCCACCTGTCAAGGAACATTGATATTGGAACATGGATTAAGTTAACTAGTTAACCACTTGAAAGCTGAAATGGTCCTAATGATGGAAGGGTTTAGGTTGGAAAAGAAAAGCATGAACCTCATAACTGAGGTATCAGAGAGATAAGGGTTAAAATTATCACTTGGCCACTTTTAGATGTCTTTGTATTGAGAGACAATCTAAGTATTGAGAGACAGAAGCCTAAAGAATAGATGGAGGAGATAGGTTTTATTTTAATCAGCCTTTAAATTCTACTCCCAGTTAATCTTTCATTAAATTCACAAAATTACACTCTTTTTTAATCTTTTAATAAGTTTGTCTAAACCTGAAAACTTTTTTTCCGCCAGAATTAGTGAGTGATTTTTAAATCTCTCTAGTGCACTTCAGGTAACAGCTATTAAAGCAGAATGGCATACTTCAGGGGGGAATTGGAATATCTTGCTCAGTTGTCTTGATTTTCCCCATTTATTTTGAAGTACAGAACAGTGGGATAGATTAATCCTGCTCAATGTATAGTGTTGCATTATTAACCAAAACTTATTTTTTAAGTCTGTTGTAATTACGTCTCAACAAACCACAGATAAATGGTTTTACTGTAGGGGATCTGTGAGTCAAATTACTGGGAAGGAGTAAAATCTCTGTGCCTTTAATTACAGCACTTCCCATTATTAGTAGAGAAGATGATTTCTCTAGTGGGTGCCAAGGATATGAAAAGCATTTTTATTCTTTCTGTAGCAGAGTCAGAAAAGAAAAACACTGAAACTTTTAAATCATGAAAGTTGAGGAGTGGCCCTAAATAAAATTCCATAAACGAGCCTTATGACCAAGTATCAGTAGTTACCTCCCGCTGTGCTACTCTTTCAAGACAGGCACACATAACTCTAATGTAGTTGTTTTTTAATCATCATCACTTGTTATTGCCTTCCAGATGTCAGCTCCTGCCAGAACTAATACTACCACTGATAATGTAAAGTAGGATATTACAAATTCATTTGGTAAATGGCATTTATAATGGGAGCTAAGTTTTATCTTTTACAGTCAGAGCACACATTAATTGCATCTTTAGGAAAAGAGGATGCTCTTAATCTCCAAATCTCCAATATATTATTAATTCATAGGTATGACCTTCAGGTTCATTTTTGTCCTTTGGATTTACTCTTTTTTTTTTCCTTAGTCTTATTCAATATATTTTCTAAAGGTACTATAGTGGACCATTTATATCACTATTTTTGAAAAGACTGCTTCTTCGGATTTTGTTTATCGATATTTTTGTGTTACTAGTGACTAGAATGGGGAAAAAAGCAAGTTGAAGAGCATACGAGTAAATTTAGAACCTTAATGTTTTTTTCTTATACTGTTGTAAAAGACAAAGGGAAAAAAAATCAACACTTTGAGTTGATAAGCGTATGAAAGAAAATTTCAGTTTCAAACCCATATAACCATTGTGAGGCAGTTTTGAGTATGAAAGGGAACAAGGTCAGCAGTTATGCCAGGACAACAGGATTAATCCACAACTGTCCGGAGCAAACCAAATGCAGGTTACCCTGCTCTTATGCCCCTTATACCATTCCATGCTATTTTATAATTTTTTTTAATGAAGCTGCTTCATTTATTTTGGGTGGATTTCAAGCTGCCTGAACATGGTATTATTTCTCTCTACACACCATTGTGTTTCCCACAGTGATTTGTATGTATGCATTGTCGATAAATCTTTTCCTAATAAATGATGAATGTTTGAAGTAGGCATCAGTGTCCTCTAATACAATGTGGCCAACATGGCCCACAGCCAACTTCCGTTCACATGAAAGAGCAGTTTCTGATATCCTGCCTCTTTCCTTTGTACAATAGTCCCTTCAAAATTTTTATCACCCTCCAGAACTCTGTCCTAATAGTTTTCTTAAACTCATTTGAAAATAATAATTCTGTATTTTACCTGTAATTAGATGTATGTTCCACTTGGCTTCCAGTTGTTGCGTGTACGAAGTCCCATCCCAATCTACCCAGTTGACACAAACTCACATCCTTGGTAATCTCTGTACAACATTTTTAGTCTCTTCTCTCAGCTGTAGCTGATTCAATTCACAGAGCCATTACAAGTGAAAAGATATTTACTTTTCAACTGCGTTTGGACGTTTCCTAGAATTCTAAAACTTTTTAGAAGGAAAAAATGTTATTTAAATATTATAAGTAATAATATTATAAGTCAACCACCTCACTTTTGGATGCTAGGATCCTGAAAAGTAAAATCAGTTGTCCTGGGTCAAGTAGCTGTGGGACAGAGACTAATGTCAATAAATCATATACATTTATAGTTTCAATCTGTATATGTGGAATGTAAAGATTTTCTAATTTGAAAAATAAAAGAATCTTTATGGACAGTGAGTCACCTGCAGTGATCAAAAGTTTAATTTTCATGGTTTAAGCAAATAAAAGCTTATGTTTCTTAGATAAATAAAAGTCTGTAGATAAGTGATACGATGATGGTACAGGAGCTTTAAAGCTAACATTTTAAGCTCCTACTGTCTTTCTGCTGCATCATCCCTACAGTTTAATTCTCCTGATTTCCTCTTAATTTCAAAAAAGCTACCCAATTTATAGATTTCCATCAAATTTTCAGGCAGGAAGAAGGATGAAGGAATACTGATGAAGGACAATACCTATCTAAGGAAGACAAATCATTCCCAGAAGTCTGTAAGAGACTTCTACTTAAATCTCATTGACCACCCATAGCTGTAAATGGATGGGAAATTAGGCTATGTTTTTTAAACTGACACATTACCACTAAAAACTCTCTACAACATTTTCCTAATAAAGGAAAAAGGAGAATTAGGTGTTCAGTAGGCATCTAAGCCTGTCTGCTACGATTGGCTTAAGTAAGAAGGGAATTTATGAAAGTATTTTAGTATCTCTGGGAAGGTCAGAGAGTCAGAGTAAAACCACGGGACCAGGAATGACACACAAGCAAACCTCAGTGTTATTCTGGGAGAGACACCATTCCTACTACTTGACACAAACATCTCACCATGCAGGGACTTGATAATTATCCACTATGCACCTGCTTTCCTTAAGGAGCTACACCCAGCATGCCTGACTTGCAACTTATTTTCCTGCAAACATTCTTTTTCATAGTGATTATTCACAAAACTTATATGCTGCTGGTTTAACATAATGTATCAACCAGTCAAACTTGGTTGATAATGATTGAAGATGATCTGAGGCTATCTTGATATATTACTACTTTTGCTGACATTCTTACATCACAAGTCCTTATGTGCTTTTATGTAAGAAAATTAGTGATGTGGATGGAGACTTTGTGTTCCACAGCAAGGCATGAATGACGAGATATCTTAGGAGACAGACACTTTTCTCAAGTTCCTGAAAGAACATTAAGCGGGGAGTTAACCTTGGTCATGTGACTTATCATAGGGAGAGAGCACATGGTTTTGTTTTTTGAAGTCAGAGGTTCAGATTAACATCCAGACACTATGACTACTGTAATGTAAGTTTGGCCAATTGTCTTCAACCAGCATTTTGGAGGTAAAATAGGGGAATTCAAGTCTTCCTCAATGGGTAGTTCTAAAAGTTAGAAAGAAATATGTATGTGATGACACTGTCATAAAATATAAAGGGCTATATGCTCTTTATATGCTAGGCGCAGGAGCTCTGAGCTTTATTTTAAACACTTGCGAGATTCTCCCGGCTGCCTCTGCTGAAATCATTTAACATTTTTGGGTTTCAACTTCTTCATTAGTAACATAGACATAGAATTACTTGCTTTTTTTTTTTTTATTACAAGAAGGATGTGATGAGATAGATTTTGAAGAACAAAAAACGGAAAACCTACTGGTTTCCTTGGAGCTGCATAGGAAAAGGTATTTCCATTGGGAGAGGAACAAAAAGCCAAGAGAATGGAACCAAACATACCTGGTCAAATCATAGAGGTCAAGGACACACACTGGAAAAAAAAATTGAAGCAAGAGATTGAAAACGGGAAAGCTCTGTAGACCTTTAAAGGGTAGAACCAATGGCTTTTTCAGGTCAAAGCAAATGGCAATCGTGCAGACCAACATCCCCCTCCACTAGATTGCAGTCATAGGTTTTCAAAACCAATTAAAGGAATTTTGTGTCTAACTTTCCTTTGGCTGCATTCAATTGAAGGTAATAGAGAAACTAGGATATTTTTGCTGCTTCATAGAGTATTCTTTGGATGGCTTTTCACATTTCCTCCTTCATTGTCAATATACCTAATTTATAAAATAGAAGTCATATTTAAAGGGAATGTGGTCAATATAAGGAGAGACGGGATTTGTCATGGTAACATCTTGCCAAACATTTAAACTTCTCTTTTGTTCTGTTCCTTATTCACCACGATTTTAAATGCTCACTATCATTGGATTATCCTTCTTTCACCTTAGATCTATTAGATTAAAGTCTAAGTTTTTAGAACTGTAGTATGTCTTGGGGCCTCAAGTGTGTGACCCAACCTAGGCGATCCTTTGTCATATATCATGGCAAGCAATTGATTGGAAAGGAATGGTGTCTATTGATTGAGAGGACTAGAGTCGGAATTTCATTGTGAGCTTCCTGATGTTTTTGCAGCTTTACAGACAGAAGTGAGGAATGGCAATAATTGATTTGTTGTATGCTATATTTTGTTGAGTGCCTACAGTGTGAAAACCATTAAATACTATCTTTTCAATTTTTTTATTACACTTACAATGTAGATATTCCTCTTTTGTAATAAGGTAGCTGAGGCTCAAACAAAATAAGTAATTCACCTGAAGTTACACAAAGAGTACAGAGTAGAACTAGGGTTTAAACCCATGTTTGGGTGACTCCAATGTTTTTATAGTGAATGAGTGCATTATTCTGTTTATTATGACATTTAGAATATCATTTCTATCAATCATCAAAATTTAAAAAAAAGTCATGCACTTCCAGGAAGGTGTTACCAGTTTCCTTAGAGATGTAGATCCCTTCTCTACATTTCTGATGCAAATATGTCACCAAACAAACAAAAAAACCTACTAGTATGTAGGCAAATTCAGTTACTGATAGAAATTGGAAAACAGAGTATGTAGACTTACTATAGTTTCAATTAACAGCAATTGATATGTTTGCTATCAAGACGTTAGAAATCTAACCACAATCATTGAAAACACGTTTATTTTATTTATGTATTTATTTGTTTTCTTAGAAAGAAATCTCGTAGGAGGGCAGCATATTGGTACAAGAGAGATTGGCATTTAGAGAACACATATAAAAAGAGGACGGTAAAAGTTAAAAAAAAAAAAAAAAGAAAAGAAAAAGGCAGGAGCAGAGAAAACATTTCATAGTATTCTAGTGTCTTTGTTTCATGAAAGAAAGCCCTGTTTATCACACCAGCAAAACACTTTTAATTAAGGGTGTATTAATCTTCAATATTCAGCAATCTATGAACCATTCCAAATTGCATTTAGTTATAAATAAGCGGAATTTTCTCAGACTTTTAATCCTCTCTACTGACTCACACGATGAAGATTATCCTTAGGTGCTGCTGCTAGTATCTAAGGAAGATTAAAGATTCTACTGCATTTTTAATCCATGATTGTTTATAATTCTGGCTTTTCAAGTATTCTGTGAAGAGCTATGGCTGTCTCCTGAGGTACAGAGTCTGGCGGTTTGATTAACTTGTCCCACAAAGTGTATGTAAAAGCAGGAGGTAAATTGCTCTACGCCATGCCCCAGAAGCAGTTTGCATCATATTTGAGGCTGCTGTCCTCCCCCAGTGAATGAGAAGCTCGAAAAGGATTTCTCAGACTGGAACATTACAGAAGCTGTTGAACAGCTGAAGGCTCGAGTGCCATTAAGGAATGAGATATGTTTAAGTTACCCTATCCTCCTACTCTGCCCAGCTTAATTGGCATGTCAGTCAGCGGATCCATCCTGTGATAAAAGGCCAAATGTCTACTGGTTCTACCAGCCTGCCTAGCGAGTTTTAAGGGGCTCTGCAGTGCTTATGGGTATGAGACCAGTCAGTGAACCTTGCTATTGAAGTTGACAAAGAAGCCAACTGAGTGTAGGAAAGTATTTCCACACACATTATTCTAGTTGTCAGGAACATTATCAAAAGACAATTGGAGATGTGGGACCACTGGCTTATGTAATGCCTTTCTTTTCTTTCCTTTTTCCCCTTTTAAGAACAGAGCCATTAAACGTTAACTATAAAATGCAAACTTTCTTGGATAAGGCAAGATTTTAGTTTATGAAGTTGGCAAAAGTTTGAAAAGAAGAAAAATACAGGTCTAAAGTAAAAAAGTTTAATATCCTGAAAGCAAGCTTTCTTTTCCGTTTGTGTTTTTGTTTGTTTGGCCGTGCTGACATTCTCTCACTAACAAGGTATCCTCCCTGTTGCATGTGTTTTGCAATAGCTTCTGTTGAACCTGCTATGACCTGGTAAACTGTTTTGACTCATAATGAGTTTCAATGATAGGGTTAGACTGTTAACAAAAGAAGTATATTAAGTGGGATGTTAAATAGACCTTTAATCATGGTTGGAGGCACATTTCTTACAAGAAAGTAAGGACAGCAAGCATTTCTGGAAACATTATGAAAAGCATCAGAAACATCCCTGCATCCAGGGCTATTTGACCAGTTACAGAAAACGTACTTGGAGCCTGTATTGAGTTCAAGTGATTGAAGAAAAGGATGAACAAATGCCAGTGAAAGATGCTAGGATTGCATTGCTAGAGATGAAATTGTGGTGCCTTTAAATAGCCCTGATTCAATCATCCCTCCCATTTCCCAAAACTCATATTCCTGCCATATGCACATCTTCCTTTTGAGAAATGGTTAACTATTATTTATCCAACTAAGTTCATATCTTGATGCCTTTTAAGCTTTATCTTCTATTGCTCCATTTACATTTCTTAACTTCCAGTCAAACTGAGTTATTGATGGTTACCTGAACATGTTTTCTGTTTCTGTCTTTTCTCATGCTGTTCTGTCAGCTACGAGGCCCTTTCTTCCATTGTATTTCCTCTGTCAGACCCTGGCTACTGTGCTGCCTCTTCTCCGAAGAATTTTCTGGTGTTCCTAGCCAAAAGAAAATCTCTCCCTCCTTTGGAGTCCTCTTGTGCTTTTTTTTCTTTAATCTCTGATGGAATTCATATTTGAACTTACATTATGATTTTCTCCCCTATAGTAGAAAAATCTTGTTGAGCGTCCCGTTCTTAATAAGAAGCTATACTTTAATAACCTAGTTGTAATTTCTATTTTGTTAACAGAAACCAATGTAAGAGAAAAGAATGAAGATTTTTCCAAGATGTTATTTTTGTTTAATTTTTATACTATATTTTAAAAAGTTATGTAGTGGCATTCTGAAAGGAGTGTTTGTATAGTGATGATGAAATAAGAAGCAGCTTAAAGGAGGGAGGATGTAGTTAGGAAATTGTGGATACCTGGCTTAAAATGTCATTAACTAAGCATTCAGTACAACTTTAGTCATTCTTCATTTTATTCATTTGCAAATTTATTGGAGAAATATAAGTTGTAAGACATTTCTGGACAAGTTACTCAGAAACCATAATATGCATGGCAACATGGTAGAGATATAATACGTTATCTCAGATCCTTACAACAATGCATGATAGATATTATTATTTGTTTACATATGACAAATGAAAATTTATGAAGAGGAAATGACTTGCTAAAGGGCACACAGCTAATAAATATATCTAACCATACTAAAGTCTGGCCTTAAAAATGCCAATCTTCAAAACTAACAAGAGAGATCTCAGTAAAATAAAAAGACAAGGTAGCTACTGAAGAAGAGGTGTATTTCTGCATCACTTATCAATTGATTTATTTATTTGATGATTATTTTTTAGCCCTATATTAGCCACTGTTCTAGAGGCTGGGCGGTTGCAGTTAACACATTTATTTGGTCACAAAAGAGCTGCTGAATCTCTGCCATCACATCTATATTCTAGGCAAAAGGAAGAGAAAAGGAAGGAGACATATCCTAGTGTCTTCCTTTTAAAGGAGTTTTACTGGAAGTCATTCTTAAAACTTTTTCTTACAGTTACTGGCCAGTTACTTAATCATATTGCCATCCCTGTCTGCAAGAAAGTCTGAGGAATGTAGTTTTCAGTTATGCACATTAGTACTACAACAATATGTAGTTAGGGTTATATTAGTGGAGAAAAAAAATTACAGTGGCTACTTGCTAGCTGACTCTGACACCGCTCTCCAAAATCATTATACACACAACAACCAGGGTGATCTGTCAGGACTGTCTGGTTGTCAACTGATTTAGCCCAGGACCTAAAAAGCATTCCTAGCCCATAGTCAGTGTGCCTGTTGTTCCCTTTTTATTTATTTCTCTTGTATTTCCTCTTTCAGTCCCTCTCAGGTTCATCATAACTTTATACAAGAGCATGGACATTCTCCTTCACTCATAACTCTCATTTTGGCCCAAATAAGTTGTGAATATTTCAGCATAATCAAGGACAAACAAAGATGCCTGTGTAGGTACACAAGAGACATTAATTACAGGAGAAAGGGAAGAAAGAAAGGGAAGAAAGAAAGGAAGGAAGAAAGCAAGCAAGCAAGCAAGTAAGCAATACGAAATGAAAATGATAACATAAAAATGGAAAAGTCTATTTAGGTTAAATTTAAATAATAGCCAAAGGATAGGAAACATTTATATTTAATTGTTCAAGTCACTAAGAAGAATTTGAGAAGTACTTTGTAGCCAATATAATTAACTCATTTATTCATTCTTTTCAAAGATGGTGATAAACAAAAGATTGCCCCATTTCTTGAATAACTCATTATTTTAGGGGAAAATTTTTACTTGGAAATGGCAAGAATAAAAAAAAAGTTATCTTCAAAAGTGAATGTCATAATAGCAGTATAGGGAAAAAGGAAGTCAGAAGGTATTGAATGTCTTTTGGATGTTTAAGTTAATATCTCTCAGTAGCTGTTTTGAGGAAATAGCCGGAAGCTCACAAGTTTAAAAGTAAAGGTTTAGGAGAAAAAATAGAACCAAATAGGTAGGATGTGTTGATTATTACCAACCATCCATAGTTTATATTGTGTATTTTAAAATGGATTTAAATAGTCTGGTGGAGCAGTGTTCCCCAGGCCTTGCTAATTAACCGATGAAGCCCCATCACTCCTAATTTTCTTGAACAGAGTAATTATTACAAAAATGAAACAGTTGCCGCTGAAGGGAAATCCAATGTTTCTTAAAAATAGCAACAGTTGGACAATGTAAGCAAATGTGTATAAGTGACTCACATGGAGGAGCTAACTAATCTGATTTAAGTTTGATCAAAGAAAATGAAACATCGATAGGAAAAAAATTAATGAAGAATGATGGGAGCCATATTTGTGTGCACATATGCATATATATGAAATATACACATGTAATTATATTCATGCCAATATTTTTATAATTGATTGCTTAATTAATTGTTTAATATCTGCCTTCCAACCAAAAAGGAGACATCACCTGGCATCTGCACAGATATAAAAACCCAAATTAATGTAAATTAGAAATAATTATGAAAAAAAGTAAAAGCAAATGTGATTATTAAACAATATTTCATAAATATCTATGTTTTCTTTAATTAAAGTTTATTGGGTGTTAATTGTTAGTGAAGTTACACAGATTTCAATTATACAATTCTGTTTTACATCATCTATAAATCCCATTGTGTGTTCACCACACAGAGTCAGTTCTCCTTCCATCACCATATGTTTGACCCCCTTTACCCTCATCTACCACCCCTCCTCCCTTACCCTCTGGTAACCATTAAAATATTGTCTGTGTCTATGAGTTTTTGTTTCTTCATTTGTTTGTCTTGTTCTTTTGTTGTTTTCAGTTTTATATACCACATATCAGTGAACTCATATGGTTCTCTACTTTTTCTGTCTGAATTATTCCGCTTAGCATTATAATCTCAAGATCCATCCATGTTGTCTCAAACGGTACTATTTCACCTTTTGATAGCTACTGGTGATAAATCTGGTTCTTCTAGCCAATGTAAAGAAGGAGATCAGGTTAGCCACATAATTCACTCTGTCCATACATTTGAGAGCAATTCAAAATTTTAGGAAAGACACATCTATAATTAATTCTAAAATCAGATATGACTTTCTTTTAAAGGTTCTCATATATACGTTTGTAGTATGAATAACAAACAGAACAACATACTCATCAACACATTTTTAGAATATTTCAGAATGAATGCCTAGTACATACCTATGGGATCACATTAAAATATGATTTAGTGTTCTAGAATTGATCATCTTTTCATGTATTTAGCATAAATCTGGGGTATGTTTTAGATTATTTGGGTAATGAATGAACTGGACTTACCGAAGACAATCCATCTGGAGATATTGGTCTACTCAGTCTATTTATGTCATCAGAGATAGTTGACAATAGAGAAAGGGTATTGATAAGCTACAAATTGACTATTATTCATTAATAATAAACAGATTAATAGATTTTTGAGTTGGTCAGTTTATTCATAGTCTATTTTTTTTACTGATTTCTTAAGGGTTCTTATTGAGTAGAGAAATAAATGACCTGATGATTAGCCTTTGTGGAGGCAGAGGTGAGAAAAGCACACCTTTACTAGCTACCGAAGATAAGAACCATTTGGTAAGTTATGCACTTTTTACATGTAGAGTAAAAATTCAGATAACAGCATACTGATTTTCTTATTGTTGATGGATATTAGCAGTTTTACACTATTGTGCCACAATAAAAGGTGTTTGAATGAACACTCAATTGGAGGCACTTGTCCTCAGGTTTTACTTATTTATTTATTTTTCATGGGAAAAAACACATCACCAAGAGATATGTAGATATGTACAGTATGCTCCCAGATGTGTTTTACAGAATGACTTAACTGGATGTTGAAATGTTAAAAAGATATTTCTGATTCTGACTTTAATTTCCTTCATGATTGTTTGGTCTTACAGTGTTTTTTGTTTTTTTGTTTTTCTTTTCTACAATATACAAAAGTCATGGAAGGAAATGAAGTATATATAAAACGTCAATGTGGCTAGATTAATCCCAATTTATATAAAAGCTATAGGTTTGCATATTAGGATTATAACAGAATACTAAAAGTTGTTGAAAGTCTGAAAAATCTGAATGAATGATTTTTTCTTGTGCTAAAAGAATGGAGTCATGAATGTATTATTGTTTTAGTAAAGCTTCAGAGTGATAACAGAGGCTACTCATATCATGCTTCCCTGAAAATAAGACCTAGCCGGACAATCAGCTCTAAAGTGTCTTTTGGAGCAAAAATTAATATAAGACGTGGTCTCTTATATTATATTACATTACATTATATTATATTATATAAGACCTGGTCTTATATTATAGTAAAATAAGGCCAGGTCTTTTATTAATTTTTGCTCCAAAAGACGCATTACAGCTGATTGTCCGGCTAGGTCTTATTTTCTGGGAAACATGGGTAGATATAACATTCTAACACTTTAAATACTCTTCTGCTATTACCCTCAGCTACTTTGCTTCACTGTCTTACTAGTATGGGGACAAGAAACAAATTACTGAGTTAAGAAAGATAGCCCAGATATCAAACAATTAAAATCAGAAACATTTACTAAGTTATTTCAAATAAATTTTGTGAATAAACCAAGTTCTCACTATGCATCTATTACTTCATACTTACACTGATGAGTCAGTCTGGATTAGTAATGCTAAGGGGGTGTTAGGAGGAGCCCATATAGAACATAAACTTTGCATAGAACAAGGTATCACTTGAGCTTCAGCCAAACAAGAGATAACTGAGAAAAGAAAACATCAGCAAAGGTGAGTGTGGAAAAAATAAAACATTAGATAAAACATTAGATATCCTTTTCACTCCTTTATTACTCTGAGAAAATATATAATTTTATGTTTTATAAAGATTCATCCTAGTTGCAATGACAGAAGTGTAACTCAGATGATTGAGGATAATTTTGGCATTCACATACTAGGAAAGTCCAGGGATAGAATTAAGTTCAGTATTTCTGGATCCAGAAGCTCAAATATCAAGAACCTGCTCCCCTCTCTATCTTATCTTCCTTGGCTTGGATCTTTCTCATGCAGACTCTTCCTACATAGCTCTGAATGTGGTCCTAAGCAGATTCTGGATTCTAGTCAACCAGTTTGGCAATTCCAGTATGTTTATAGTGTCTTTAAAAAATAGCACAATCCATCATTAGTCACGGTGGCCAAGACCTGAAAAAAACCGAAACGTCCTTCGATAGATGATTGGATTAAGAAGATGTGGAGTCTATACACAACGGAATGCTACTCTGTCATAAGAAAGGATGAAATAATTCCATTTGTGACACGATGGATGGATCTTGAGATTATAATGTTAAGAAAAATAAGTCAGACACAAAAAGTCAAGAACCATATGGCTTTACTCACCTGTGGGATATCAAATTGAAAGTAACAAATGGAAAGGCAAACAAACAAGCAAAAACTCAAAGATGCAGACATCAGTTTAGTGGTTACCACAGAGTGGGGTGTAGAAGATGATAAAGGGGGTCAAATATATGGTGATGGAAGGAGAATTGACTTTGGGTGGTGAACACACAATGCAATACGAGGTCTGACAAGTAAGTTCATGAACTAATCCTAGAAAAAGTGCTACATACCTCATTGCTAAATATCACTATGGTCACCTTTGAAGTATTCCTCTTGGGAAGCTATGTACTGATGCCAGCACCTAGTCTAACTTTCAAAGCAATTTTGGAACTCTTTTTGTGGAATGGCCATCAGAGCTGTCATCGTATTACCCTTGATGCCCTGAATGTCATCAAAATGCCTTCCTTTTAATATTTCCTTTATCTTTGGGTAAATAAAGAAGTCATTGGAGGCCAGATCAGGTTAGTAGGGAGGCTATTCCAGTACAGCTATTTATTTAATGGCTAAAACCTCCCTCACAGACAATGCCGTGTGAGCTGGTGCATTGTCGTGATGCAAGACTTTTTGTTGGTGAAAAGTTCAGGTCGTCTAACTTTTCCATGCAGCCTTTTCAGCACTTCCAAATAGTTAACTTGGTTAACTGTCCAGTTAGTACAAATTCATAATGAATAATCCCTCTGATTTCAAAAAAGTTTAGCAACATCGTTGCAACAAGTTCACGAACTTAATTGTCAGACTTCATATGTAGATGATGTATTATAGAATTGTACACTTGAAACCTATGTAATTATATTAACCAGTGTCACCCCAATAAATTTAATAAAACAGAACAAAGCAACACAACCCGGTGTCAACTCCATAACCAAGCCTCATAGAGAATTAGAGCAATGGTTCCTTGTTTTCCAGGATTCAGCAGCTAGTCTAGTGGTTGACAATAGACCTAGTCCACGTAACCCTCAACCTTGGCTCTACATTGGAAATAACCCAGGGAGCATTTTTACAAACACCGAGACCCCATATCCTCAGATTTTCTAAGGTGGGCTTCAGGTCAGGTATTGGAATTTTGAAAAGCTTCCTGAATGATTCTGACGTGCAGCCAATTTTGAGAATCACTGCTCTCTCAGTTCCATCACCTCATAATCACCACAGAAGCGAGGGCTGTTGTCACCTGTGTGCATATCTCTGCTATGATTGTGACTCAGCTCTTCTTTGCTATTAGTTTTCCCTGCTGCTTTTGCTTTTGTCAGCCTCTCTCAAGACTTTCAATTCAGAGCTCTGAAAATAGTTCAATACAGAATATCCCTTTAGACAAATGCATCATATGTAGCCTCCTCAAAGTTTGCTCTGGTCTCGCAGGTCTGGCCTATGGCTGGTTGTCCTTTGGATAGGGCACTGGACTCGTGGTCCAACCATATGTGGATAAAGTCATAGTGGTGTCAGATACAGTCTCAAATGTTAACTCCTAGCAAATCCAGTTTCCTCTTTCGATTGATTTTTTTCAACAAAGTTCATTGTGTTGTAACTATTTATCAGTGTCTTTTTTCCCTCCAAGTAGATTGTAACGTTCTTGGTATGAGGGATGCGTTTCCTTACCAATTTATGTGCCCCATATACCGCCCCCTCAACATGAACACACCCATACAACTCACACCCAGTTATCTATTCTCAGTAAAATGTGCTCTTATATATAGAAGTCAATTCGATGCAGCAACAAACTGTTTTCACCATGACTGTGGACACTGATGAAAAACAAGTGTAATAAAGCTTTACTTGTAAAACTTACATTAATAAATCATTTTTAAACCTGTTAGAGATAAGCAAAAGGTGTCAACCATGCAATTATCACTACCTTCAATATGCAAGTTTCTTCACCTGGGAGCTCTTAGAAAGGTAAATTCTTAGTCTCCATCCTAGACCTACTACATGTGAATGTGCATTTAATGAAATTCTCAGGTATTCATATATACATTAAAGTCTGAGAAGCACTGATTGAGTTCTCAATCCTATCATGTGGGTTTGAGCTACAAAATACAGATGTATTCATAGGCACATGAATTTCACATATAGATTTTTATTGACCTGTTCTAATACGTGCTATTTTTTTTGGATTTGGAGAATTTTTAGTTTTTTTTTTTTTCCTTCACTGTAGTAAAATCAATAAAAATAAAATAATACTGAGTTAACAAATGCAGTAAATTCAATGTCTATCCAACATCTTCATTTATGGAGCTTTGACTGGTCTTTTTTCATCTACCTCTCTACCTTGGGGAGACACAATATATTGCTGGAGGCTGCAATGAGTTATGGAATTGACTCTCCCACAACAGGGCATCTCGTGACATCTCTCATCTGGCCCTCCAGTTTGATTTCATCCTATGGAATTTGGGAAGCTGACAGCATGTTGATACTGCTTGCATTATCTGTGTAAGTAATAAACTGTCACATCAATTAAGACCTGTTGTGGCCTAACGGACGTAATCTATGGCATAATGGCAAGAACAACCTAGCAGCTGCCATTTACACGCTGCTGAACTGCTGCACAACACCACCTTAGTGAAACTTACATATTTTACAGTTGAGTTACAAAATGTTGCTAGATATGTTTTCCTGCCTCTATTATCTCTGTAGAATAGGAAATAAGGCATTATTGACCCAGGGATTTTATATAAAATTACAAAAATTCTGAATCTCTTACTGAGCAATTCAAAGATTAATTTCAACTTAAGACCAAACTAACTTTTCAGTAGAAGTGGTAAAAAGTTGGTCACACATCATCCTGTGTGTGTTTTTACCTGACACTATTCATAGTAAAGCCAAAAAAGTGCATTTTAAGAATTTTCTCCTCATTTCCTTTTTCTCTGTGCTTTTTTCTTAGGTGTGTTTCCTCTCCTCTTTTTCAAAATCAGTTATACAGTATTAAGATACACAAGACTAACATAGCTTATGCATATACCTACCCCAAAGATATGTATAATTTAATGAGACAAAAGTCTAAAGCAAGAAAAATATAGCACCCTTGGAAAAATGTTACATTAAAAATAAGTGAAAATTTGAACAGACATTTCTAACATAGCTATTTTTATCTTACATATTAGCTTCCTTTCCCTTTCCACCTGCCAACATACATTTATATGGTTATAATCAATGTACACACCATTTTCATTCTACTTTTAACTCCTGACATTTCTTATTTCTGTATTATCCTCATAATGATGACTAAACCTAGATACTGTTTTGTATGGGCATATCTCTCATTTTTATATATATTGTTACCTTTTTGTAACAATCTAATATGTGAAATATAATTAATACCTTTTTGTTTGACTACCTTTTTTTTTTTTTTCCTTTCCTTTTGTGGCATTATTTCTTTGGGGCTAGTTCACATGGAAAATGAATTGTTAGTTCTGGATGTAAGCCCTGGTTCCCTCACATACAGTATGTATAATTTTGCAAAATCTCGTGTCATCTGTAAAATGAGGGTAATATGAAGGCGCTAACTTCATTGGGCTTATATGGAATTTATATCAGGTATTATACAAATCTCATAGTGCTCCATGATAGAAAATGCTGAATAACAATTACATCTAGCATTATTATTTTTAGTCCAATGTACAAATATTTTAAAATACCAATTTATTAATTTAAAATTCCACCTAGTGCTTATTATTTCACTTTAACCACACCAGCTCTGGGATTAATCATTTTAAAACATAGCCATGTACACAAGGGATTTTTGCTAGTTTAGCACTTATAAAATGGTACCTTACTTTGTTCTAATGACACTTCCTTTAGCAAATGAGAATTCATTTTTTTCTGTATGTATATTTACTATTACATATTTTTCTGTGAATTACCATTCATTTATCTTTATTTCTTGAGGTATTGATATTTTCTTAAAATTTTGAAAATTCTGTACCATGTTTGATGGTCCCATTAGTTAATTTTATTCTTTTCCCATAGCACATTTATTATTTTTATGTTTCAATTAGGCAAGCATTCGCTCTAATATTTGTTTCCTCTCTATCTTTCTACAAATTGTTGAATATGAAAAATAAAGTCTTAATTATTATCCTATGATGTTTTGCATTTCAAAGGACATAAACCAAATAATTGTTGCTGTTTTTATGTGCTTAAAGGGCTGACTTGTCGAGAAGAGACTATATATTCCTTCTCCCGAGAATAAAAAAAGACTAATGAGCATCAACTTTGAAGGGACACATTCCATCTCAATATTTTTTCTTTTTAATTTTTGTTTTAATATCAGAGATAGCCAAAGAAGGAATTAGAATTGCTTGTCAAATACATAAACACTCAATCTCTAGCAGAAAGCACTTAATACTTGACAAACCACATGTGGTTCAGTTTATTTTAAGAAAAGGCTTATGAGACAATAAACTATCTTTCTTTCTCATTGATAGCAGGAACCGGAAATAACATCTCTTAAGATAATGAACATACTAGGGAGATTTTGCTAAGATGTATTTTAAAGTTGTAAAATCTTACTATATAGAAACTTCAATGTGCAACCAAAAATAGAGAATTCCATTTTAAAGTGTGCTAGTGAAGAACTTACAGGTGATAGAGAACCAGGAAAATATTGCTGAATAAAACCTGGAGAAAGCTCATTGAATAGGACAGTCTGACATATTAGGCAGATCATTTCAGTGAGGGTTTGATTCCCTAAGCTTCGGAGAGCTACTTTACCCCATGCTGTTCCCCTTCCCACTGAAGCTCAGATCAGTGCCCAAACTTTCGGGGATTATAAAGACCTAGCTATCTTAGCCCAATTAAGGACAACTTTGAAGGGCATTCTAGCTCCATAACTCCCTGCTTCACAATTGTCTTGCTTGGGCTGCTATAGTGAAATACCATAGACTGGGTGGCTTAAATGTAAGACATTTATTTCTCACAGTTCTGGAGGCTAGGGAGTTCAAAATCAGGTTCTGGGAAATTCAATTCCTGCTAAGAACTCTCTTACTATCTTGTAGATGGGCTGCCTTCTCAATGTGTCCTCATATGGTAGAGAGAGAGGGAGTTCTAGTCTCTCTTCTTCAAAAACACAAATCCAATCATGTGGGCTCTACCCTTGTGACCTCTTCTCAAAGCCCCCACCTCCAAATATCATCACATTGGTGGTTCGAGTTTCAATCTATGAATTTGGGGAGAATAAAAAAGCTTAATTCATAACAACAGCTCAACATTCTCCCTGTCCTATTATGATTTTTTTCTTCTTCTCTTCATCCTTTAACACTATGGGCATGGAAATCCTTCTCAGAGTCAGAGTCTATATTTCAGAGAACAACCAACAATAGAAGTGATTATTGTTTTTGTAGAAAACACTATAAACAAAAAAAGCCAACTTCAGACAATACTGTAGAGAAATATCAACTTAAAGCTCTTTTCTATTTTAACGTGCTCTATAGTATCCATGATGTTTTTGATGACAAGGCAAGTTTGTAAACTTTATATATATTATGACAATTAAAATGTTCATATAGCATAATCACACTTTACAAATTTATTCTACTTTTTCCCTGTTTAGTTATTTTTGATAACGGCACAACATTTAATGGATATTTTATTATAATTCAGTTCTATATTCTTCTCTTAGCTCTATCATTTGTTACTGAAATTTAAGCTAACCTCTGTAACAACATTTCTGATCTATAACATGGGAGCAGAATGAGCTTCCTGTCTTTTTTGTGTCATTTCTGGATTTGTGAAACTGCTTCATAAATTTTAAAACCCATTCAAGTATACGGAGGATTTTCTTAACAATATAGAAAATATTTATTGTGAAAGCTTACTTTGAAGGAATTCTAAATAATGTTAAAAAAAATATATGAACACTGATGCAAAAATTCTCAACAAAATACTAGCAAATTGAATTAAATAGCATATTAAAGAGATTATGTACCCTGACCAATTGGGATTTATTCCTGGAATGCAAGGATGTTTCAACATACAAACGGTAATCAGTATAATATACCACATTAACGGAATGAAGCGGGGGAGGGGGAGATCATTTTGATTGATGTGGAAAAATCATCTGGCAAAATTGAATATCCTTTCATAAGTAAAACACGAAACAAACTAGGAGTAGAAGAAAGCTATCTCAACATAGCAGAGGTCATATATGAAAAACTCATGGATAACATACTCAAGAGCAAAAGAATGAAAGTTTTTTCTCTAAGATCAAGAAGAAGATACAAATACTTTTGCTACTTCTATTCAAAAATAGTGCTGGAAGTTCTAGACAGAGCAGTTAGGCAAGAAGAACAAATAAAAGCTATTGAAATTGGAAAGCAAGAAGTAAAATGATCTCTCTTTTCAGATGAGTTGATCTTACATGTAAACAAACAAACAAACAAGCAAACAAAAAAACCCTAAAACTTTCACAAAAAAATGTAGAACTAACAAATTCAGCAAAGTTATAGGATATAAACTCAGCATAAAAAAATCAGTTGTGTTTCTACACAGTAATTAACAACCCAAAACGAAAATTTAGAAAATGGAAATTCGTGTTCATTGATTACAAGACTTATTATTAAGACGTCAGTACTACCCAAAGTGATATACAAATTCAGTTCAACTCCTATCAAAATTCCAATGACTTTTTTTTTGTACGAATAGAGAAATCCATCATAAATTTTATAAGACATCTCAAGGGACTCCAAATAGTCAAAACAATTTTGAAAAAGAAGAACAAAGTTATTCCTGATTTCAAATCTTACTACAAAACTACAGTAATCAAAACAATGTGGTACTGGCATAAAGGCAGACATATAGACCAATGGAATGGAATAGAAAGCCCGGACATAAAATTTGAATATACAGTCACATTACTTTTGACAAAGGTGCCAAGATCATTCAATGGGGAAATGATAGTCTTTGAACATGTGGTGTTTAGGAAAACTGGATATCCACATGCAAAACAAACAAACAAACAAAACCCCAAAGGATCCTTATCTTACACTATGTACAAAAATTAACTCAAAATGAATGAAATACTTAAATATAACAGCTATAAAACTATTAGAAGAAAGCATAGAGGGAAATTATTTCTTAGATATGACACTAAAACCACAAGCATCAAAGAAAAATATAGATAAGTTGGACTTCATTAAAATTAAAAACTTTTGTGCATCAAAGTGTCTTATTAACAGAGTGAAAGACCATAGAATATGTAAAAATGTTTTAAATTACATATCTGATAAGGGATTAATATCCAAACTATGTCAAGAACTACAAATGTATAACAACAAGCAACCCCTTCAAAATCCCAGTTAGAAATGGGCAAAGGACTTGAACAGACATTTCTCCAAAGAAGATATACAAATGGCCAGTAAGCACATAAAAGTTGCTCTGTATCACTAGTCGTTAGGAAAATGCAAGTCAAAACGACAATGAATTACTACTTCACACCCATCAGGAGGGCTCTTATAAAAAACAGAAAAACAAAATAACAAATGTTGGTGAGAGTATGGAGAGATTGAAACCCTTGCGTGTTGTGGGTATGAATATAAATGGTGCAGTCCCTGGGGGAAATGATATGGTCATTTCTCCAAAAATTAAACATAGAATTACCCTATGATCCAGAAATTCCAATTCTGCGTATATAGCCCAAAGAATTGAAAGCAGTACCTCAAACAGGTATTTGTACTCCAACGTTCATAGTAACGTTATTCATAATAGCCCAAAGATGGCAGCAATCCAATGTCCATTGGTGGGTAAATGGATAAACAAAATGTGGTATATACATACAATGGAATATTATTCAGTCTTTAAATAGGACATACTGACACTTGCTACAACACGGATGAATCTTGAAGACATTATACTAAGTGAAATAGGCCAGTTACAAAAGGACACATGTGATTGCACTTATATGAGGTATCTGAGTAGACAAATTCACATAGGCAGAAAGTAGTATGTAGGTTGTCCAACGGGGGGCGGGAACTGAGAGGTTATTGTTTAATGGCATTTCAGCTGGGGAAGATGAAAACGTTCTGGAGAAGGATAACAGTGGTGATTGTGCAGCAAGCTGAATGTACTTAATGCTGCTGAACTGTACACTTAAAACTGGTTAGCATGGTAAATTTTATGTTATCTATTTTAACACAAATTTTAAAATGCAGTTCTATAAATATATACATTTCTAGAACCCAGCCAATCTCTATTAAATCAGACTGTCTAGAGTTAGTCCCCATAATCAATTTTTAATAAAAGGGCCATGGGTGATTCTTGTGCAATCACATTTGGAAAGGTCTACGAGGGAATGCTTAGCAGAATTCCTCAAACTCTGTTGTGCCTTACATCCATTCTTCTAAATAGCAATATATCTGGAATAAGTTTAAAAAATTCCTAAAAGTGGAGTTAGCTGGACTTCTCAAATCATGCTTTATAGTAGTCTTTGTTATATCTTGATTCATAATTTAGTATAACATTAACTGTATTGCGAGAACAATTTAATTACTTGATGGATCTCATTTTAATATCTTATCATGTATAGTATTGGCTGCCTGCGGTTAGCTTTAAAGGACACTTTATTATATCATTTTTATGGTCTGGGTAAAGGTGACAAAGTGATTATCAAAAAGTACATTTATTCACATATATCTATAATAAATTTATGGTAAAATATAGTTTTAAGATAATAAAAACATTATAGTTTGACAAAAAATAGGAAAAAGTAGACTGGAATTTAGGAATCTTGAGTGCACCACCCTTATCTCTACCACTATAAGGCACACAACCTTTGGTAAACCACTCACTGACGTGGTACTCTGCACGTGTATTCATAAAGGAGGGTTTGGTGTTTCTTCTTTCATGGCTCCTTTATCTCACATTCCATTCCCTTCCATTTAAATCCCTTCCAGTTAATATTACCACAACTGTGATTACCTCTCAGTTTCACTGCAAGTTTCTCACTGAACTTTGTGGAACCTCTGTGAGCAAACTCTGCAACCCCAGCATTTCCATACTACTTCCATTAACCTTTGTTGAAATCCCTTTTTTTTCGGCTAGTGATAGCATCTGCTCATGAACTCTTCATTAAGGATTGCTCCTCTTCTTGCTCGTGCCTGTTCACTGTGATTCACATGGTAAGAGCTCAGTGTGTTTATCGATTGCTCAGGCGGTCACCACAGGCAGGTGGCGGAGGGCCAATCACCTGAAGATGACGCGTTTGCTCTTCTGCAGGTTGTTAGCTTCCAAAGGAATGGAAAGTATGGTGTTCTAATTTGAATTACTTTCAATATCAAAAAGTATGGGAATTTTCAATTAAAAATAAGAATTTCCAGCTTTTCTTTGAAATTGGAACATTGGTGAAAGAACACCTGAATTCCTGTGTGGCAACAGTTACTTGTGACTCGTAGCAGCTATCCTCTGCTAATGAAGCTTAACCTTATTTACTTTACTGAAGTCTGTGCTATTTTCCATTCCTTCTCTGTGAACAGTCATTTCCTATTTACCAGCTTATATTTTGCTCTTCTTCATTTATGTACATTTAAGTCCAGGCCCTGTAGGCATTTGAGTTTCAAACTTTGACCCAAATCCTGTTACTTAGTGCCACCATTACTCCATAAAATTGTCATTTGTACTATCCAAGTCACAGCCTCATTAGTGCACTCTATCTACTAATATAAAAAATATATGTATATATATATATATATACATATATATATATATACACACACACATATATGTGTGTGTGTGTGTGTGTGTATATATTGACATTTTATATATGTATTCCTGTTTTCTAAGCTAGTGTCTTGTAGACTGTGTTCTGCAGATGATTTTTCTTTTAGGTATTAATAGCTGTTCCTGTAAAGCAGAGGAACATAAATATACTTGGAAAATACGAGGCTCAGCAAAATTGAATGGTCTTTGAATATGGGGCTTTAATATGCTACTCTGCACTGTGGATCTCCCAGAAATAGAAGCTGTCTGCAGCATTCCCTAACTAGTTAGACCATAGAAAAAACTCTGGCATCATTCCTTACGGATTCTTATCAATTGGAAAGGTGTTGCATTCATGTCATCCAGTTCCTGATTTTACAGATGAGAAGCTGGAGGTCTGAAAACGATAATGGATATCTTGCCATGTTTATATTTGTGGTGATATTAACTTTATTTTTCATGACTGTCCAACCTCATGATCTTCAACTACTGCAAGGTCACTGTCCTTCATCTCCCCTTTTTTCAACTTATCAGCCTTGTTATGAAGTGAAACTTTACCTCACTTGCTACCCTGCTTGGAAAGGAAACCATTTCAGCAATACTCTACTTAACTAATCTAAAGAGTAGTTTTCAAGGAGGGTGGTCTAGAGAAGGAGGGGCACCAACACAATCAAAGTCACTTGGGCAGTCTAGGGACTTTATAAAATACACGTACTCCCTCTCCCCAAATCTTCTCAAAGACATACTAGTTCCTGAAGGTTCTGATCGTCTCTTGAGGGGTGCCTGGTCATCAATGTTTTTGCTCAATGTTTATTGTTTATAGACATGAGTATTTTGTCTAAAGAAGCATTTACTAGAAATAGCCAATTCCACTTGATTTTGCTATTAGTTTAGTCAAATGTTTCTTCCTAATAAAAAACATAATGTAACAGACAGCAGATGGATGGACTTCTGGACTAGACAGATATTCAGAAGAATCAGCATTCTAACCTAGCTTGATTTGTGTGTGACATTAGGATTTATACTAAGCTTCTATGCTGAAGTGTTTCTCTTCGGAAATGGGTGTTAATGATTTCACAATTGTGTTTTAAGGATTATATTAGAAAATATATGTAAAATGTTGACTATGGAGTAGTTTCTTTCTAAATGCTATTCCCTTTAGCCTGCCAATTACAATGATTAATGAAATAAGTCACTGTTAGTTTCTTTATGGGAGGAAGAGGTTGAGGATTAGGGCAGTTTTTTTTCCTGAGAAAGTATTACACTTCTCTGGAATGAGGTGTTATTTGCCAGTAAATGATGACTTGTTGCTTTAACAGTTCAGTAGGGGAGAGGAGGTCTTGCTTCCTCTCAGCCATCCATATCAATCCCCATGCCTGCGTGACAGAATACTGTGGTACATAAATACTGCAGGATGGGTGTTGCTCTATCATTTACTCCTTCTGAAGAGAAACATTGATCAAATCCAGCATATCTGTACTGGTGATTTATTATTTCATTTTATTCTCTTACAAGAGGATTGATGATTGAGGTAAAAGTTCGTTCAACTATTAGAGAAATAAACATACGTGCTACTTGGTTACTTTCTTATACTAAAAGAATTTTAAGTATTTAATGTTGCATTGGGTTTAAGATAACTTTGAGAAAGACATTCCAAATTTTCCCAAGAGTTTCGACTGAGGTGATCTTTCTATTGAGGTGTTTGTTTGTTTGTTTTTGTAATTAAGGCATATTAGTTTGAGTTCTAAAATTCACTGCTGATGTTTAAGGCTCATAAATAATTCATGTTAGTAGAAGTACTTTTAGGCATAAACACTGGAACTCTGATTCAAAAAAGAAAGAATTATTCCCACATGAGGAAATAGAAGGAGGACTAGAGAAACCTCATTTCACCTTTGACTTGAGAGAGGACTTTGGGGGAACCAAAATCTACCATGAAAGAGTGAGGCAAACACCTTCTGTTCTTTAGGTTTTACCTTTGTTGCAGCAGTCAGTGGGTCTATAATTCATCTTGTTACTTTAGACATGGCCCAATGCATCTGGGGATGGACACTAAATATTGGCCAAAGCCGCCCTGCCCTTCTTATTGCTGCTTCTACGTCTCCTCCTTGGTCTCAGAGTTATCTGTGTGCTTCATTTCCTCCCAAATCTATCAACCACTTTCTGCTTTCTCCTCTTTCCTGTCTATTCTAAACTTAATGATTAATCTTTTAAACTACACTGTCACCAACATATGCGGTTCTCTTGTCCCCCTAGCTTTCCTTCTGACCTTGTCAGAAAAATCTTATTTCTTGGACAGTGCTGTAATTCTTGTTTGTTTCTGCACCTGAATTTTTATCAGCTATTGGAAGGGAAAAAAAATCTCACCATTTTGAATTCTGTTGCCACTAAGTATTCATGTCCTTCAGCTTTAGCCGGACCCAAGAACTGATCATCTGTCATTTTACATGGACTGGTTAAGCTTTTTTTCCATTTTTATTAACAATCTTCCCCTCGCTCTTCAGTCATGCTTCATGAGACAATCCTGCACTCAAGGCAGCTAGAATGCCTTCAAAATTCAGCTGGGTCTAGCACACATCGCAAAAAAGACTTACCCTATTACTGGGGGGGGGGGCAAAACCAAATTCAAGCCCTATGTGCATTTTTGTAAAGCATATGAGAGCATTTTTAAAAAGGGATAAATAAAAACGTATAAAAATAGTAAAATAAATGCTTTTAAAAAACATTCAGATGTGGTCTTTATCTACTTTTCCATATTCTCCCCCTTCTCCACAAATACAGCCACATCCATCTTCACCTTCTTTCTTAGTTTCAAGAATTCTACAGACTTGAGATTTTTATTTACCCTGTTTTATGTATCTGTCCTGTCTAATCACTTTGGGATCATCTTTGTCTAGAAACATATCCAAATATTTTCCATTTCTCAAAAGACCCCTGCTTATGGAATGTATCCCTTTTTAGTTACCATATAATTCCTCTTTCACCTGTATCACCCAAACTTTTTAAAAACTGGTTAGCACTCCTTTTTATCCTTTCCTTCACTCTCCAATCCACTATAATTTGCTCCTTGTTCTTAGCACACTACCAAAATTGTTCTTCCCCAAATCATTACAAATTTACTAACTGCTAAATCCAAAGGACATCTGTAATAGTTGAGACTCTTAATCACAGTATTCATAATAATATTCAAATGAATGCGGACTAACATTTCCTGGCATTTTTTGATATGCCTTGATTATACTATGTGTTTTATACTCATTATCTCATTTTATCCCCATAGTGACACTATGAAAGAGTTACTATTGTTATCCTCATTTTAATGTCAAGAAAGTTAGGAGTCAGAGTCTGTAAATTGTTTACATAATCACACTGTCACTTCAGTGGCAAAGCCAGAGCTAAACCTACATCTTCTTAAAGCTGCATATTCCCTTATTTTTTGGGACACTACACTCTTTTTTTTCCACTGACCTGTCCAACTCTAACATTTATGTTTTCTTGGCAAATACCTCTCTCATTTAAACCTTAAAATGCTGGTACTCAATTCTTTTTGCACAACAGAATTAACTGAAGATGTTTTTAAGACTACAGATCTTATAGATCCACCCCAAAGACTGAATCAGAATACCCAGTATTGGGATATTATGTATACCTACAAATGTGCATTTTAGACTCCCACACTGATTTAAAAACTTGAATCTCCCTCAGGTTTCAAAATGGTTTCAATTGTGCTTCACAGGGAAACCAGTCAACAGAAAGCCCTGAATCTGAATCTAAAGTAGGTTATTTAACACTAGAATAGCTGAGCCCAGCCGTGATCCATGAGTATGCATGTGTAAAAGGAGGGTCATATCTTATAGTATAGTTTAACAGCAACAGGTACACAATATTCTTATAACCCCATGCAGTCTCACAATTGTGCCTACCACTTATGAACTGATATTCCCAAATGTATACTCCCTGGCCAAATGTCTTTTTCCTTTTCCATATATTCAGTCTCTTGTCTCCCATATCTTTCTGTCTGCTGGACAACTGAATCTGTATGTTCTGCAGGACATTCTTCATGTTGCCCCTGAAACCCTTGTATAAACCAGGATGTATTGTCACTCTCTAAGTGTTCAGATGATTTCCTTTACCTGCAAGGTAAGATGTGAGGCTTTTAACATGGTATAGATAACCCATGATAATTTGTCCTCTGCCTACTCTCTAGCTTTTTTTCCTCAGTAGTCCATAACTCAAAATTTCTTATCTCTTTTTCTAGAGTACTTATAGCCCTCTCTGTCTCTGTCTCTGTCTCTCTGTGTCTCTCTCTGTCTCTGTCTCTCTGTCTCTCTGTCTCTCTCTCTCTGTCTCTCTCTCTCTCTATATATATATATATATACACACATATATATATATATACACATATATATATATATACGTATGGTTACATCTCTCTCTATGTATATATATGGTTACATCTCTATATATATGGTTACGTCTCTCTCTCTATATATGGTTACATATATATTGTTACGTATATATGGTTACATATATATGGTGGTATGTATATACACATGTATATATACATATATATGTATGTATGTATGCATATATATATGTGTGTGTGTATATATATATATATATATATATATACACACACATATATATATATATATGGTGTTTTCTGCCTCTTCTGTCTTTATGCTGCTGCCTGCCTAGAACATTTGCCCTTGACTCTTTAGCCTGGCTTACTCCTGTCAGAATCATATAGGTACCACCTTTGCCTGGAGTTTTCTATAAATCCTCTTCTCCATTAGTTACACGTTTTAGGTAAATATGCCTCCTCTGCATAATACCCTGTGTATACTAACTGCTGTACCACTGTCTGCTGCTGCATTGAACTGAAATGTTCGTACCTCCTAGTACATTGTTGCATGCTGGAACCAAGCCAGAATAGCCCTACTCATTGTTTGGTGGTTGGCTGATTTCTCTCTTAGGGCTCAGACGTTGATTCAAGTCAGAGTCCCAGACTAGATTGGGTAACACCCTGCCTTACTTTTCTTCCCTACTGGACCATGCAGCTGAGTACTCAAAGGGCTTTAACATGCTGCAATTATAACAAGCTTAAATTCTAACCAGTGAAGTGGGCAAATATAATTTATAATTGAAGATGATAAAATGCCATAGCAGAAGTATACAGAAGTATTAAGGGAACACAGAGAAACCAGTCTTTGATTTTGCTACTGAGAGGTGTTAGGGATGTATTCCTAGAGTAATTTAATATTGAATTGAGTCTTATTTTATAAGCGTAGTTACTTTAAGTTTCTGGAAAATTTGAATCATGCCAGAGATGCTGTATTATTTTTTTTAAATGAATTGATTATTGTCGTTTCTTTCAAACACTGATTATTTCTTTATCATTCACCTACTGTATGAATAACATCCCTTGAAATGATACAGTACCCTGGCTGAGGGAACCTGTAAGTAATTTTATAGAGCATCAGCTATGTAGCCAATTGTGAGCTAGGTCCCCTATGCCCTTGGAGATGCAAAAATGAGTATTAGATCTGTTTTCCTGAATCAGGGATTTTTCGGCAGTGTTATAGAAACAAACTTTACATATGTGTGTGACAAAGGGCAATGTACTGCATTATATAAACATGTGCTGCATTATTAGACATAATGGGGATTGCTAGAAGGCAGAAGTGAATGTAACCTAGAACACTAGCATATTCTGGTAAGTCTTTTGAAAATAGAGTAGAGTGTAGATAATCAGAGAAAGGAGATCAGTAATGTAGCACAAACTAAGGCATGGCATATGAAATTGCATAGATAATACTAAAATCTGGAGAGGAGTTCAGAAAATCTCTCAAATTGTTTCTTTGTGGTCAGCGGAGGATGCTGAAAATGCTCTCACTAACCAAGGCTAATGAGATCAGTGCTTTGTTCACTGGTTTATTCTTGTTTCATCATTTAATATTTTACTGTCTCATAATAGTATGCAGGTTTTGATGAAGAACCATCTGCAAGGGCAAACCAAGTAAACTTTTATAAGGAGCAGTTAGTTCCTTTCTTCCTGGCATTGATTTTATTTACTCAATTAATTATTTAATCTTAACAAGGAACATAGCTTCCCTGTGCTCCCTTCATGACTTTGAAGTAATCAGCAGTGAAGGAGGCAATGCAGTGAATGGACCCTGTATGGAGGGATAAGAGAACTGTGAATAACTGTTTTAAGTATCATAACTGTAATAGCAGTAGCTTGGTAATGATAATAAAAATAATAATTTATATTGAGTGCATCTTATGAAAGGTTATTATGTAGAGAACAATGACTGGTTGTTCTCCATCCCAAGCAGGCACAGGAAAAGATGATCTGGATTTAAATATTAGTAGACTATATTATATTGAAAGATGTAGTAATATTTTTGTGGTAAAGCTTTAACATAAATAACAATGGTTACTCATCTGTCATAAACATTTTAAGTTGAAGTCTGTATCCCTAGGGGAAGGGATTCATGACCTATCTTGTAAAAAGGTTATCACTGCATATTTTAATGCATGTATGATTTAGAATCCTACAGAATTGATTTGTAGGATAATATCATACGTTGTTTAGATAGCACTTTACATCACTATTTTGTTTTTGTTTTTTTAAGATGGATACTCAACTCCCCATTTTACAGTGGAGTAAATACACTCTGAGTGATTACAGAACCTGGTCAATGTCACACAGTTACGTAATAATGGGGAAGTAATGGGGAAGTAATAATGGTGAAGGAGCGCAAAACTAGGTCTTCTGACACCAAAGTCAATGTTCAAATTGCAGTTTTGCCATGAAGAGCTTTTGAAAAACATTCTATAATGACTCAAGTTATAGATGAAGAAACTGAAGCCAAGATAGTTAAAATTATGAAAGTTTAAAAGGAACAGAATTGGATTGTTCTCTTTTTCACACAAGTGTTCTTTCCACAAACAAGGACTGTACTGACCTCTCCTATATATACAAAGGGAAGTATGGATGAGTGCTTATGCCTCCACATTCCTCTTGTACACCCAATTATTAATAGCAGCAGGGACACAAAGCTCCACCTCTTTCTGCTGCTTTCTGTCCTTTTATCACAGGGTAAAATACACAAGTCAAAGAATTCATAATGCTTCCTCATCTCCTGTCTTCTAAAGATATAGCATTATTTGTGCTGATAAGTCTCCCAGGCTTTTGCTGATAGTGTTAATGAAGACAGAGGAAATCTGGAAGGAACTAGACAAGAACGTTAGTTAACTAACATTTCCATCAATAAAAGCATAGAGTGCTTTACGGAAAGAAATAATATTGAAGAGCCTGGAGGAATGGGTGGCCAAAGTAATGGAGAATGGGGTGGGAAGGTAGAAATGAAGAAGAGATCTACTTATAAGCAACTGCTGTGATAAGAGGAACATTCAGAAGAAAAATGTCTACAGAGGATTTTTAAGAAATTTTACTGTGGTTGTGCTATTTAATCCTCACCCTTCTTTCTAAGCCTTTACAAGGGAATTCAGTAAAATTCTGCATCGTTCTTCAATACTTTTAAGTCAGAATTGCATTTTTGAGGTAATGAGAATATGTCGTTGGCCACTTTATGTGATCAGGAAGGTTAATTCCTTTGGCTTACTCTTATATTTATATCTTTAAACACTGACTTTCATGCCTAATGTTAAGTTTTTATTATAATGAAATACTAATCAATTATATAAGCTTTTATGTATGTACATATACATGTATGTATGTATGTATTTTTACTTTAGAAATTGAAGATCCCATGGTTTTTAGCTAGAAAAGGGTATTGTGGTTTCTCTTTCTTTAGTATCTTTCCCATTCCAGTCATTCTTCCTGTACCCTGTCTGTTAATTTTCTGACTTTACCATTCAATGCTTAAAAGCTACATTCAAAATTAAATCTATATTCCTTCTATGGCATATAAAACCCTTCATTATCTAACCATCATTATCTAGACACTGGTTGCGGTCATGGCTACTTCTTGTGGATGTGTGCAGAGTGTGCTGCATGCATGACACATTGCACCAGTTTAATAATTCTGCTACTCTTTCTTTGTGCATTCACTCTTAGTATCCTTATTTCTGTTTGGCTTTTCTTTCTCTTTTTTCTTTTTTTTCTGTATGATGAATATAACTTTCATGCAGGTTAAATGACATTTCTGTTATTTTCCCTGTATTCCCAAAGCACAGAAATCTCCTGCCTTCTTTGTGTAGTCTAAGGATTTTGGGTGTCCCTTTGTTATGGAACATACCACAGTATTGTGCAGTGACCTTCATACTTACCTGTTGTTGGTTTTGAGGATAGAGACTGTGTCTTAGTAACATTTATCTGCTTAGAACAATACATGGCATAGTGTAAGTGCTAATTAAAAGTTTGCTGAATTAGTCAAATTGAATTTGACTAGAAAGTCAAAGAAACTTTTTAAACATATGACCTGCTATTTCTACATGGTTTAAATCAGGGAACTTCAAGGAAAAGAAGAAACATGCATCACAATCCTTCTTGGGGCATCTTCCTCCATTCCTTCATTGATGCAAATACAATTGATGGGCTCCTCACTGGAAATATTAGGCTAGTGCAAAACTAATTGTGGTTTTTGCAATTACTAACCATTTAAACTGCCATTACTTTTGCACCAACCTAATAGAATTTTTTTTAATAGAATTTTTTTTTTTTTAAGACTTGTCCCTTGTCCCATTTATTAGTCCCATCTATTAGAAAAGATGGCTGATAGGAGTCTTATTTACAGAGATCCAGAGTTTCTGAGATTTTTTTCTTGTGACATATTTTAAAGAGCGGGCTGCCATCAAATGGGGGTAGAGGAGGAGCAAAGGGAGCAGGAAATCCCTAGGTTATATGGTGCTGAGCATTACATGGATGATGGAAAAAATGGATGGATAACACCAACATCTGTAGAACCACTACTGATTTCTAAATTACAACTCATTTGGATTCTAGAATGCTTGCTATGTGTTCTACTGGTAAGATGACCTAGAACAAATCATTTCATTTATTTTAACACCTCCCATCTAACTCTTTAAGGAGGTGAAGACTGGTTAACATGAGCAATTAAATAGGGTAAAATAGGGCAGTTTGTGTAGGTTAGGAAGAGAAAATGGAAGGGGAGGTGGTTATCGTGTGTGTATAATGTCTCCATTGTGCCTGGTTTGTAATGTTGTAGGTCTGTTTTCGCATTAACTGTCTGCAGCATTCCTTTCCCCTAGCCACTGGACGGCCAGAGATATTTTCCAGGGCCCTCTTGTAATTTAGTTCCTAAACATGGATGGCATTTTTGTGGCATTTTAAGGACAGTTTACCTTCAAGAACCAGAAAAGGAGAAGTGTGTCTTATCTTCATTGCTGACGTATTAATTTCACAAATCTAAAGCTAGAAAGCTGTAAGAAGTAGTAAAATTCCTTCTGCATTCTCTCCATTATCTATAGCAGAACATTACATGTTTCTGCAGGTAACCAGATACCTGTTTATAATGTAAAAGACACTGCAGCATGAATCTGACAACTGTTCTAAAAGAACAAACAGCCATTGAAGAGTCATTTGCTCAGGGAAATTTTACTTTGCTTTTGTCAGTGCTTCAGCCATAATCTTATGCTCTGGAAGTTGCCCGCATGCTTAGAAGAATCCTTTGTTGCCAATGTGTTACAAGCTGATAAACTCAATCCTGGAGGCTTTTATTATTTTGTTTGTTTGTTTATGTTTGATATTTCATTAGGCAGTAGAGTGAGTGACATTGCTTTTCTTTTCTTTTTTTTTTTTTCACTTTGGCCTCTGATGGTGATAACAGGTATCTTTCAATTTAAGTACAATTGAACTTGAGATCGGCTTCTTACAGATGTGGGCAAACCTTGATATGTGTTGCTTAAAAACAAATTACAACTTCAGTTTGAGTAGCGCCTTCCACATCAGTGCCACAAATTGCTTCACAGTGTTACATCATCAGTATTTCACAATATGGCATCAGTGTACAATGCAGCATATTCAGTGATTCAGCCATCACTTTAAACTAGCGAAGCAACAACCAGAGGAAAGCAGGTCTTCTTTTGTACCATACAGTGGTATAGATTGAATACTTTCCAAGTGTTTTATCCTTAAATCATGTTTAGAAGAACAGTCTAGCAAAAAGGTGCAAAACTGCTCCAGAGACACCATTAATATTTGCATCAGTAAATCCAAATCAAATAAACAAATCCCTGCTGTATACATAAGTATATACCTGATATTTTATTTGACAGTGCCACTTTGAATGCAGTCAATGAAGCAGTTTTTAAAGATTAAAATTGTGCTATTTTATTTGAAAAATTAATTTATGAGATAAATGTCTAATTACTACCCAGGAATGCAACTTGCCCAAGTTAGGAACATGGACAGTCTTGCTGGATTTCTTTCTCTGCTTTCTTACAACATCCAGTACTCATCTTAATGCCTGTAGAATCCTTTCTTTTTTTTTTTTTCATTCTATTGTCATGTCCATAGTTCAGTTCCTCATTTTTTACTTAGATCATTTCAGTAATCATCTGACTGGCTTTCTTGAATCTAGTTTTGTCTGAATATCCTACCGTACCACCCTGTATATTGCTCATAAAAAGTGCCCGAGTGAACTTTCTATAATGAGAAAGGACAATGTCTCTCCTTAGCTAAAAATATGCTTTAATGATTCTCCATAGATTTCAGAATGTTTAAAATCTATTGTATGGCACACAAGAACTTTCATGAATAAACCTCTGCCTACATTTCTACCAGTCTCCTTTTAATTACAAAATGAGCACCCATGCTTCCCTAACACATGAACTCTTTGTAGTTCCTTGAATATGTCACCTTCTTTGTCATCTCTGGACCCATGAATGATTTGTATCTCTCACCAAAAATGTATAATCATCTGCTTACTCATTTTCTCCCTCACTGGTGCAAGATCTATTGCATTTAGTCATTAGTGCTTGATGGCTGATAATTAATACCTGGTTTTTGAATTGAATATAATTTAACAGGAAGCAATACAACCTCTGTACCACTCACATTGTCTATTTATTGCACGAAGCCTGACATGAGCTACAGTGTCAAATTTTGTAATTTTTAATATTTTGTAAAACTTATGAATCTCTTTTAGAATTGAAGTGCTAAGACATTTGTGCAAATTATAGACTCTCTTAGGAGAATAAAAGGCACATATACTCTTGCATACACAATTTCCCATGAAACTTCTGAAGGTTCATAAACACTGTGAATTCAATTTATGGATTTGCAGCTAAAACCCCTACTCTAAGGCATTCCCATACGTATTGGTAAACATCCATTGGGGAATTTCTTCATTTGGGTTACTTTGGAATCTCAGGATTGGCAAACCTTCACAATGTTATTAACCCAATTTTATATCTATTATATGAAGCATCTCTATACTATTTATGTCATACACTCTTCCCTTTTATGTTAAATATTGTTATCCAATGAGAGTGAAGCCACTATCTCTTAAACTTGACCACATCTTCTTTGAAAAATCCTGTCCTATTATGAATTATCCAAGACTTCTGGTTTAAGCTCAGACATAAGTGCTTGGAAATCATTGCTCTAATTCTTAAAATAAGAAAAAGCAGACAAACTGATTATCGATGACTTTTCTTGGACCCATCAGAGAACTGAGATTGAAAGGAAAACTGTCTTCTTAAAGTCTGCAGAGACAGGAGTATATAGTCGTAACTGAGATTTATTTACCTGGAGCAGAAACTACTGAAATCATAAACTGGTAGGAACAATCAAATGCTAATTTTGATGGATTTCTGGAGAATGAATATAGGCTAGGCATGAGAGTGAGAAACTGGAGACCTTAGCCTGGGTGGGGGGATTATACTATTAGGAGTTTTACCTCCAGAAATTCTACAAGGTACCAATGGTGAAGCTCAATGAAAAAAAAGCCTTTGTGGTTATGGCAGAATAGGAGAAGAGCAATCATTGTGAAATACACCCATAGCATCCTTCATAACCAAGGCTTACTCTCTAGGGAAAAATACTTTACTAGAGGCTTATTCTTCTTGGAGATGGACATTGCTTCCACCCCAGCCCCATTTAACTTCACTGTTACACCAAAGTGTGTGTGGGGGAAACAGACTCAGTAGGTGTCAGGGTTACAAGAAAATATACTGGGAACACTGAGGCATGAAAGATAGGGGAGAAAAGCTACCATGTTTACCTGAAAATAAGACCTAGCCAGATAATCAGCTGTAATGTATCTTTTGGAGCAAACATTAATGTAAGACCTGGTATTATATTGTACTGTAATATTATGTTATATTATATTATATTATTTTTTATATTATATTATATTATATTATATTATATTATATTATATTATATTATTATACCTGGTCTTATATTATAGTCAAATAAGACCAGCTCTTATATTAATGTTTGCTCCAAAAGACGCATTAGAACTTATTGTCTGGCTAGGTCTTATTTTCTGGGAAACATGATATGTATCTCAGTTACTATTACACAATACAGCATGTCTGGCTTTCAACAAATTATTACAAGGCATGTCAAAAGGGAAGGGGGAACATAATCTGAAGAGCAAAAGCAAGCACCAGAACTAACTAGCTATGACACAGATGCTGGAATTATTAGATAGAAAATTAAAATTAACAATGATTACAAATTTAAGGGACCTAATTGGAAAAGTAGAAAATGTGCAAAGACAACTTGGTAATGTAAAAAGAGAAAGGAAATATCTAAGAAAGATTCAAAAGAAAATGCTAGAAATCACAGACAGTATAACAGAAATGAAGACTGCCTTAAAAGGGATCATCAGTAGACTCGACACAATTGAAGAAGGAATCAGTAAGCTTGAAAATAGGTCAACAGAAACTTCCTAACTGATATGCAAAGGGAAAAAGAGAACCAAAATTACATAAAATTACCAGAACAAAGCATTCCAGAATTATGGAACAATTTCAAAGGTGTAACATATGCATAATTGAAATACCAAAATGATAAGAGAGAATGAATAAGAAATATTTGAATTAATAAAGATTGAGAGATTTCCAAATTAAAGAGAGATACCAGATGACAGATCCAGGAAGCTGAGAGAATATTAAGCAGATCAAGCAGAATAAATACATTAAAAAAAAACCAAAGAACAAAAATACAGAAACAAACAAAAAAACTTGACATATCATATTTGAACTGCAGAAAACTCGAAAGAGAGAAATTTTTGAGAAAATACAAAGGAGACAACAAAAGTACATTACCTAGTGGAATAATGGAACAATAATGTGAATTATGGTAGACTTTCAGAAACCATGTGAAAGAGAAGAGAGCTGAGTGAATATTTAAAGAGTTGAAAGAATAAAAACACTAATCTAGAATTTCACATTCAGTGAAGTTATATCCAGTGAAATTATATCCAGTACAATTACACCTAGTGGAATTACATCCAGTGATGGAAAAATAAGACTTTATCAGAAAAAGAAAAAAAAAAACTGAAGGAATTTATTGTGAGCAGAACAGCCCTGAAAGAAACAATAAAATAAGCTCTTCAGGCTGACGGAAAACAACATGGGTCAGATACTTGGATTTACATAAAGAAAGGAAGAACATCACAGAAGGAATGAATGAAGGTAAAATAAAATCTTTTACTTTTCTTATCCTATATTAATTGAAAACCTAAACCTTTAAAGTGGCAACAGTAATAATATATTTACTGCTTACAGTATATGAATAAGTGAAATGAAGGACAGCAATGACACAAAGGAAGGGAGGAAAATAATTGAGGATACATGTTTCAAGGGACTTGCACTAAATGTGTAGTGTTTTTTGAAGATGGATTAAAATTAATTAAAAATGTATATTGTAAACTCTAGAGCAATCTGTCTTTAAAAAAAGTATAATTGATACACTGAGAGAAAAGATAAAATAGAATTATATAAACTGCTCGATTAAAACTAAGGAAGAACAGAAAAATGCGGAAACAAAGAAAGACAACCAATGGAGAAATGATTGTCTTATTTACAAATTGTACTGGAACAATTGGATGTCCTTATTAAAAAAAAAGAACGCAGACACAAACTTTTCATATTACATACAAATCAACTGAAAATTCATCATAGACCTAATATAAAATATGTGGAAGTAAACAGGAAGACATTGACAGGACCTTAGGTTTGGTACCAAATTTTTAGCTATAGCTCAAAAGAATGATCCATGAAAGAAAAGAAAAAGGTAGGTTCAATTTTACTAACATTGAAACTTCCAATTTTACTAACATTGAAACTTCTGCTCTGAAAAAGAAAATAAAAAGATGTTAAGAAAATGAAAGAATGAGCATCAGATTGGGAGAAAATGTTTGTAAAGCAGATATTTGGTAAAGTATTTGTACCGAAACTATATCTTAAAAGTCAACAATAAGAAAACAACCCAAATTAAAAATGGGCAAAATATCTGAACAGACACCTCACCAAAAAAGTATACATATGCCAAATAAGTATATAGAAAGATGATCAATATAATTTGTTATTAGAGAAATGCAAATTAAAACAATAAGATACCACTATACACAGACAGGAGTGGCTAAAATTTAATCTGGTGGTACCAATTGTTGTGAAGGTGTGGAGCAACAGGAACTCTATTTCTGGTGGGAATGAAACTTGGTACTGCCACTTTGGAAGACAGTGTGGCAGTTTCTTAAAAAGCTACGTAAACGTAGTCTTGCTATGTGACCCATCTATGACACTTTTAGGTGTTTACCCAAGTAATTTGAATCCTTATATCTACACAAAAACATGTACGCAAATGTTAACATCATTATTTAAAATTGCCCAAAATGGGAAGAAATCAAGATTTTTTCAGTAAGTGAATGGATAAACACACTGTGGCACATCCATGCATTGGTGTACTATTTAATCATACAAAGGAATGAATAATCAAGCCACACAAAGACGTAGATAAATCATTAATTCATATTGCTAAATGAAGGAATCCAGTCTGAAAAGGCTGCATACTACATGATTCCATTTAGGTGGCATTCTGTAAAAGAAAAGTGAGTAAGGTTATAAAATGATGTGTTTGACAGTGCTTTGGGGAGAAGTTAAGTAGGAGAAAGAAGTACATTTTTTTTAAGCTGGTGAAACTATTCTGTATGATACTATAATAGTAGAAACATGACACTATTAATTTGTCAAAATCCATACAACTTTACAGCCCAAAGAATGACCATTAATGTATAAAAGTTTTTTTAAAAAAGCATTTAGGAGGTCGAGAAACGCATGATGTGACGAGGGAATCTATCTGTAGCACAAATGTATAAAATTATTCACTGCTGTTTGTAGGGGAAAGATGCTGACATTGCTACTTTGGAAATGAGTGGAGTTTGTAAATCTAAAGACAATGCCCTCTAGGTGATAAAATTGTTTCCCATGGTGTATAGTTTAACGATTTAACAGCTAAGTAAATAGATGGTGGGTAGTGAAAGCCAGGTAACCACTGTTGGAGTGGGAAGTTACAAATAACATGTACAGGAAGTTAGAATGATCCATGTGGGAGTGAACTAGAGTTTGAGACATCAGTATGAACTTTTGGCTTAGAATAGACAGATGTGTGTTTATATATGAGTTCATATATTCCCTTACTTGGAATATATTCATATTCATATATTCCCTTGCTCTTTCAGCTGAGAGGCATTAGAAGCAATGATACCCCAGTAACAATGAGCACACAGAGTACCTAAACTTGGTTTCTAATATTCTCTACTGTAGTGCCAGAAGGTAAGAAAATGCACATGGGCATGCGTGCTCATGCATACACACACACACACACACACACATACACACACACACACAAGTAGGGTATGTCAAAGCGATATAAGTGCCAGCTGAAAGCTCCCAATTGCCAAAGCTGAAACAATCTGAGCATCAAACTAAATAAAGTAAAATTGGATTATAAATCAGAATATATAATAAATATCAATGAATCCATACCGATGTAAATAACTAACTAAATAAATAAATGTGAGAGCATAGACAAATCTCTCATGCAGAATTCCAAATAATTTTATAGACATACGTATTCTGCCCTCAAGGAGGTAGGCTGCACACAATGACTTCCTCCCAAAGAGTACAATATGGAAAGGGAAGGAACAGTAATTTGGCAAGGAGAAACCTGGTAAACACAACCTCAGCCAGAGGCAGATGATCAAGGTGAACATCAACAGGGATAAGTCATGTTAATAATGTATACCCGTAATAGATGTGATGAGAATGGCATTTTACTTCCGTGGTGTTCCTTTCCAAAATTTATAACCATACCTCTAATCATGAGAAAAAAACATCAGACAAATTTCAACTGAGGGACCTTCTATAAAATACCTGTCTAATACACCTCCAAATATCGAGGTTGTCAAAACAAACAAAAAAATCTGAGAAACTGTCACAGCCAAGGGAAACCTAAGGAGGTTTGACAAATAAATGTAATGTGTTTTTTTTTTTTGGATGAAAACTTGGAACAGAAAGCGATGTTAGGAAAAAACTAAGAAAATCTTAATAAAATATGTACTTTAAAAATAATAATGTATAAATATTTGTTAATGAACTGTGACAAATATACCCTACAAAAGTAAGATGATATTATAAAAATAAGGGAAGTTGGGTGCAGGGTATATGTAAGCTTTCTGTATTACTTTCACAACTTTTACATGAATGTAAAGCTTTTCCAAATTAGACATTTATTTTAAAATGTAATCTAATGTGGTAGATTCCTAGATGATACGGATATTATTTTCTATAGTTGGGTTTACTAACAAGTTATTCTTTACTAGGTAAAAATTAAATCCAGAGTAGGTAGTTTTTCTCATTGCCCTTCTCATCTGTTAAGAACAAAACTTGGCTGAAAGATAAATAATGCTTTTTGTTTGTTTGTTTGTTTATTGGATGATGGGCTTTTATCAGAATTAGAATTAGATGTCTGAGTAGTGGCCTATCCTTTTGTATATCCTGATTTAGTACCAATTTTGTGATTTTTGTATTAAAAACAATGTGTGGACCTACATCCTCTATAATGTTAGATAATTTATTGCCTGTTCTCACAATATCACAGTTTTATACTCCTATACTTTATCATTTCAGGTAGTTTTTTAAAAAATCTTATTTCTCCTGTGATTCAGCTCCTATCTCTATATGTGTTATAGTCATATGTTTTTCTATCACATTTAATTATGAGATGCCTGAAGGTATTTTGTTGTTGTTGTTGTTCTTGTTGTTGTTGTTGTTAGGAAGTATTACAAAAATATCATGTGACAAACTCAAATATTCAATCGCATCCAACAATAAGCACTTACTTATTCCTGAAGATGGAAGTTGTCTAGGGGTCAGCTTATCTAATCAGCGCTTAGCTGGGGGTACTTCTCAATGTGTCTCTTTTTCTCCTACTAGATTTGCAAAACTAGTCCAGATGTGTTTTTCTTATTGTGGGCTAGAAATAAAGAGATCCAGTGGAAACAGGAAAGGCCTCTTGCATCCTAGGTTTGAAACTAACACTGTCAACCCTGCCTGCTCCTTCTATTGGCCAAATCAAAGCATGTACGTGTTTCCAAAATCAAGAACCAAGGAAGTATTCTCTATCCACAGTGGAGGAACCCTAAAAAATTTCAAAGGATATGGTAACAGAAAGAGAAGAAAATTAAGACTAGAAACATAATTAACAAGTGTTTTTCCCCCCTCACTTTCCACTCCCTTGCTCCTTGAACAATGACTGATACATAGTATTCATTAAATTTCTGTTGAATGAGTGGATGAGTGAATATTTGGCTAAGTGGATAGATCCTTCAGTTTCTGAGGTTTTTAGGTACGGATACATGCAAATGCATTTTACATGTAAAACTTTAACGACATAGGACCATACTAACATTATCATACTAGCTTTATGATTCCCAATCAAACAAATCTTGGTGATGTCTACAAAATATATTAAACTTCAAGTGTTATGTTCATACTTTTTGTATGACTATACAGTCATCTAGGTTAAAAAGTTTTTTGGTTTTTTATGACCTTTATTTTTTGCAGTTTCTTTTCTCAGAAAGTCTGTGTATATTAAGCTTTTGTGTTTTCTTGAGAGATTTGTAAGGCTTCTTTCTCTTCATGTTGCATGACCTTTTTAGAAAATGATCATACCGTTAATGAGATGTGAATTAGTAGACAGCTTAGATGGATTTATGTGTAAGACACGTTTTCTTATATTGTTCTCGTTTTCTGTAAGTGTAAGAAATAGTAGCACTGTTCGAATTGCTGTATCTTAAATTTCTCTAAATTGCATTTTGAGATTTTGATAGCAAACATCACAGAAATCAAATCAATTAATAGAAATATGTTGGTACCTCTAGGACCTGACAAATATAAGAATGATACTAGGGCCCAAGGTGCTATCTGAGGAAGTATCAATTTGTAGGTTTTAAAATCAGAGAAGTCTGAGCGGTAAAACAGCAATTATACTTTCGTTATTGGTAGTGAGTATGGTGGCGCATTTATGAGATCCTCCCTTGAGGACTGAGGCCATTAATTCTCCTATTGGCTGATAGCCCACACACGTGTCGTTTTCTAGGCATGCCCTCTGTAGAAGGTGATGCCTCCCCAAATGTTCTTTCTCCTCTCCCTTCGGGAGTCCTGCATCCAGTGACTGGTTTACACAGGGCTGCAAATTCCTGGCATTCCCTTTGAGATGACTCTGAAAATCCCAGTTGCCTGTGAAAACACCTGAGGTCTCTGCTGCAGTTGCACACAGTTCAGCCCTAGTGTCTTCTCAGTCTTGCTTCCTTCTCCTCTTTCCAGGCATTGTTCTCCAGACTGTTCCTCAATAAACCTCCAGATTTCCAATCTCTATCATAGAATTGGCTTCCAGGGAACCTGTAAGCCACTCCCTGTAAGAATTAACTCACTTCACATGTTGAGATGTGAACAACTTTGTCCCCTTTCGTTCCTTTCTTGTCACGTCACATGTAGGATACAAGAGAGTGTATGTTCTCTGGAGAGTCACTTAATTGAAAAGTTTCTAGCCTGATGCACATGGGCTGTAGATATTCACACAAATGATATTCAGCTACAAATATTCAGCACAAAAGAGAATTTAAAAAATTGTTTGCAACTTCCATACTACATAGGGAGATTTTTCTCAACAATGGATGATTGTGCACAAATGTACAGAATAGGAGAGAAATGATATGCTCATATATTAAAGAATGTAAATCTATGTCTTGATCAACAGGCTTCTGTAAGTCTTAATAATAACATGGCAAAAACAAATGCTGCAGGGAAGTTGAATTATTGATGATATCCAGAAAGAGAGTATCAATTATGAATTGTGATATTATTTCCAGCTATGTTTTTTTTCATTGAATGTCTTATCAATAATTACGATGTTTGCATATGTGTAAACAGAGAAATCATCAGCTTTTCAGAGAAGAAAAAAAGTTTGTGTTGGACATAAGCAATAGTTATATAAATGTCTTCAGTCTGGAATATAATCTGAAACAGTACGTAACATTGTCCTAATGAACTAATACAACTTCCAAATTACCAAAACCATTACTAAAATGAATCTTTAATCTCATAGAATCTAGTTTAATAAATATGTTTTCTCCATATTAAAATATGCATAACATTTTAATATTACTTTGTAAACTTGTGGGGAAAAATTTATCACTCTTCTTGATTATTCTAAAATGAAATTGTGGCTTTATTTGGCATTAAAAATACCACAGTGCTTTAAAGAAAGCAAAAAGAAATCAGGCTCTAATATAGTGACATTACATTTTACTGAGTTTAAAATATAATAGCTGTAAAGAATACATGGAAAATTTTTGTTTAACTGCAGAAACATGGCTTATATGTACACACACATACATGCATAATTGCCTAGGCATAGATTTGTATGTGGTTGTATGAGCATGTGTGTATGTGCATAGTCATGTGAGGTGTGTATACACTGATGAACAGTGAATTATGCTGTACTGGGCAGCAGAAGGATGAGTCAACATACTCTAGTCTAGGATTAAATATTGATTTTCCTTGAAGGTAGTGAATGAGAGAATGAAAAGATATTAAAATATAAGTACTGTCATCAAGCTATCAAATACATTTATTGAAGGTGCTTTTATGTATGTCTTTATACAAAACACTTCCCTAAATAGCAAAAGAGATGGATCCTACCCATGAGAAGTTTATATTCTAACAGAGTCATAAGCATCCTGATTTATATCACATTAATTTAATGTTAGCATCATAAATACTTGAGAGCTCCTTAATCCAAGCTTTACTCCCACAGCAACCGGGCAAATATTTGAACAGAACATCTGCATTCTTTTATTTTCAGAGACTGTCAACAATCACAGGAAAACAAGTTAGTTCTGGTGCCTTTACTGATCACGTGCAACTTCTGATAGAATTATTTGATCCTCTGTCTGTCTCTCTCTTTTTTTTCCCCTCCTGGCCTTTCAAGTTCTTTCCTTGTCTTTTCCCGCTTTGTCTCCATCTTCCCGTTTCTCTTCCTGAAACAATTACTTCCATAGAATTTTCCCCCTAACATCTGCTGTCGGGGAGAAATTGTATAAATTGTATAAATTATCCACGTAGTGAATGTTACAATAGGGTATTTAATTCATAAATGGTTGCAATGCTGAGCCTGGAATGCACTCTTGCAGATCTCCTGGCTATATCTCTGCAAAGACGACAGCACTGAGACTCATTTGGAGGTCACCTTCCACTCTTATACTAACCTCCACTGAGGCTCCCTTTCAATGGTGTGAACGTTTGACACCAAATTTATGTCTGAATGACTATGGCTACCTAATTCCTCCTTGCCTCGTGTTTTTTTCTTTCCCTTAAGCATCCATCTGAAATATCATAACACCCTTCAATCATCCTTTATCTTCCTTATGCCTATTTCTATACTCTTCTGCTCTTAAAGTTCTGAAACTTGATTTATGATCCCAGCACCTACTTTCATAATAAGCAGCCTTGTTAAGTCTTCAGCCTCTTCATTGAACTATTGAGCTACCTCTTGCCTTAATAAAGACTCTTTGATATACTGATGATATTATTATTATTATTATTATTATTATTATTATTATTATTATTATTTCACACAGAAGTGTACATTATGCCATACCCAACAACATGGTCAAAAGCCTGAAAATGAGGTCAGCATTGTTTTACCTCGTCATTGTCTTTTCCAAAGCTTTACTCTTCTACCCCTGGGAGGAAATTCTCCCTTCTCTGTGATTAGTGCTGTACGTCAATGCCACCTTGTCTTTCTCCATTGCAATCACTAGCCAGCATCTTAATTCTTCGTATCTGATAAATTCTTTTGGGATTTTCTTTCTACCACATAATTCTAAGCATCAGCTAGGGTGATTTCAGTATCCATGTTGATAATGAATCTAATACCTTAGTTCCTTCTGTTCCATGTGATATCCTGTATTCAATCCTACCCTAAACACCAACATACTCAGTAACTCTGTGACTCTGGTTATTATTATAATCAGAAACACCCCTCTCCAATACAGTTATTAACTAGTTAACAAGGAGGATAAGTTCTGAAAAATGCATTGTTAGGTGATTTTGTCATTGTGTGAACATCATAGAGTGCACTTACACAAACCTACATGGTATAGACTACTATACACCTAGCTAGATTGTATGGCCTATTATTCATAAGTTACAGTTAGAACACAATGGCAAATATTTGTTTATCTAAACATATCTATCATAGAAAAGGTACAGTAAAATGCAGTGTAAAAGATAAAAAATGGTATACCTGTATAGGGCACTTACCATGAATGGAGCTTACTGGACTGGAAATTGCTCTGAGTGAGTCAGTGAGTGAGTGAATGTAAAGCCTGAGACATTACTGTGCAGTACTGTAGACTTTATAAACACTGTACACGTAGGCTACATTAAATTTATAAAACAACACAAGATTAAATCAAGCACAATAAAAAATGATGCAATCAAGAGATACAGCAAATGCCCAGTATATGAGGCTGCTTCTGGTGAAATAGGACATAGTGTTTTACAACAAACTTTATTTTTTTAATAAGTGTTGCGTCCCGTACGACGAGGGTTGTGGGGAGGGAGAAGGGTGGCACAGGGTTAAGAAAAGACAGTGGCCACGAATAGAATGAAAAACACAGGGCCAAGGGGATCAGCCTCAGGGACTGAACCCCGAAGTGTAGTTTTTATTGGTAAACTTCTAAAGAGGTAATGATCATTAATCTCAAGATCTGTATGTTACTTAGCCTGCTGGCTGTCTTTCCGAAAGTTCCCATTGTGTTCCAGCTTGTACTTTGCCTTCACACACACCCATCTCCAAGGAATCCATTGAAGGGGAGGGACCGATATAATTCCATCGGGTCTCAGTTTGCTGAGACTTCCCCTCAAAGGAGCTTTTCCGATATCTCTCCAAGGGGCTTCAGTTTGCTGATGCACTCCCTTGTGAAATCCTGGTAAGAGTGCAGGGGAACAAACAGTCTGGCAGCTGCAAGGCAACAAATAAGTAGAAAGATTACTCCCAGAAATAATAATAAAAAGTATAGTATATGCACAAATCAGTAACATAGTCTTTTTTTTAAATCATTATCAAGTATCATGTACTGTACATAACTGTGCTCTACTTTGATATGACTGGCAGTACAGTAGGTTTGTTTACACCAGCATCACCAGAAACACGCGAGTATTGTTTTCCATCACAAAATTACAACAGCTACTGTGTCAGTAGGCAATAGGAATCTTTCAGCTCCATAATAGTTTTATGGGACTGCCCTCGTATATGTGGTCTGTTGTTGACTGAAAGGTCGTTCTGTGGCTCATGGCTGTATTCTACTTTGTTTGTAGCCTTAATGACCTCAGTTATTTCACACCCTCAACTTCAACTATTTTTTTGCAATTACATAGGCACTTCTATTTTTCGATGTCATTGCAATCACATAAGCACTCCTTTTTCTTGAGGTCACAGTCTCTCAGTAGTTCAGCTCTCTTTTAGATTCACTTTTGTTGCTCTGAGAATCTTTTATGGCCCTTGATCAGTACCATCTACTATGTTGTATCCCTGCCTGTGTTTCATCCTTCCAGCAAAACTACAACCAACCCTGGGTCCATGCTGCAGACTTCCTGGAGCTAAGGGAGTTTGAATAAAACTCTCTTGTCCCACTATTACCATTCTGCTTAAGATTCCCATCTTCTCTCCCCTGCACTGTGAGAATGGTATCATAAATAGTCTCCATGCATTCATTCTTTACCACCTTTAATCTATCCTTCCTGCTCTATTCAGAATAACCTGCATAAGATATGTCTCGCTACAGTCATCTGCTGAGCACTCTGTAATTACTTGCCTATGGAATGAATGACTAAGTCCTGTCATGATTTTATGGCTCTATACACGAAGATCCTCTGCAATCTCAAGTCTTTCCACTCCCCGTCTTGCCTTTTATTCCCTGATAATGAAAAAAAAGTCCATATCTTCCACTTATGCCATTTATTTTATATTTTCATTTCTTTATACAGATTATTCCTTTGCCTGGAATACCTATCCATCTTCCTTTCTCTTGATAATTGTATTCATTCTTCAAGACTCAGTTTAGGTATTATATTCCTCAGAGAGGCTTTCTAGGATCCCCAGTTTGAGCTAAGTGTCCCCTTTTTTGCTACCCAGCCCCCCCCCCAGTAAAAATCTCTTTATATCACCTATTGAACTGTATTATCTGTGAAAGTTCCTCCCAACATACTCTGAGTTTTATGAGAGAAGGGCTATGTTCTTTTCCTTCAGCTTCTCAATGGCTTGTTACTGTTCTGAGGGTAGATACAGAAATTGTTAAAATGGCCTGTAAGGCTGAGTAATCTTTGTGATGTCCTGTCTCTAGGATTTTGCAGATGTTGGTCTTCACTTTGGAATGGCCTCTTGCACTCTGCCCCTCCGCTTGCCTTTCCTCAAACATTGACATGCACATCCCTTCTCCTTGTTCACTTTAACTCATCCATATACTTCACTTTAAATTCCATTTAATCAGGGAAAGCTTCTCTGACCCTAAAATTAGGTTAACTCTCTCCTTTATATTCCCCTAGATAACCATTTATACTGCATCTTCATAACAGTTTGTAATTATAGATTTTTCTGATTATTTGATTCATGCCTATCTTTGTCCAGGTGGATATAACTCTGTTGGCAAGGATTGTGTTTACTTTGCTTCTCCTTTTACTGCCCAATGCTTTGCCCAATGCTTGGCACTTAAAACACTTTTAATGAATAAATAGGTTGAATAAGCTCACAAATGGTTAACTTCCTTTTAGGACAACACCAGTGCTTGACTCAGTGTTTCATGTATAACGAACTTTCAAATATACTTCTGAACTGAAATTAATGTAGCAGAAGGCTGACATTTGTGAGCTATTAACAGTGAAAAAATGAAACTACTAGGAAACATACAGAAGTTATATTTATATTTCAATTTTTAATTTGCCACGGAATTATTTTTATTGACAACAAGGCATATTTAATTTATTCAGTGTTTGAGACCTGTCAATTAGACAGACGAGGCTTAGATTTCTATAGATGTATGAAAATATCCATCTTCCTTTTGTTCAGCAGGCACTCCTCTGTGAAGTCTTGATTGGAGTCCCCTGACCTGTCATGTCTGAGTAAATCAACTCTGTCCAGATGGGTTCTCTTTCTGTGTGGAACCTGTCTCTATCGTCTCACTTGAGTATATTAGGTTATGTGTTTACATGTCTGTCTCTTGTGCTGGAATGTGGGCTCTTTGGGGAAGCAACTTTGTCATTTTCACCTTCGTATTCTCAGTATCTACCATGGTGTCTGGCACAAACAGGTTTTTGTTCAATGAACAAATGATTCAATTAATGAGGATCTCAGAATCACTAAATGCTTTTCATAATGGAATTATAAATAATGGCTTAGCCTAGAATTACTTCATCTGAAAGAAGACATTTTCTTACAATAAGTAAGCCAAGCAATTAATATATGTGTTGAGTTTTCTTTCTGCTTAATGTATTTTATGCATTCTGTTCATTTATTCATGTATCTTCTTCAATGTGCTATCTTGTGGCAAACTTTTACTGATTTTGAATAAAACTCAAAGTCTAAAATTGAGTATTAGGACTATTTAGTATAATTAAGGGAATGTAGTTCTAATTATATTATCAGCATAATTGTAATTGTTCTTAAATTTTCATATAGCAACTTCCTTTGAGGTCTCCAAATACTTATATAGAAGGAAAGAATTCTCAAATTTGTGATCTACTTCTTGAAGTGTTTATTGTGGTCAAAATCCTTCTCCACAAATTATAATGATACAGTTAAATATAATGGAAATAACAATTACAGTTATATATCTTCCATTAAAAATCTCATTAGTACTCTAAAGATATTTAGTTTATTTTACAGTGTGTGTGAGCCACTGCATGTATATACATTATTATTATCTGTACTTTTTTTCTCAGGTTGGATTGATGATGCCTGCCAATGGGTCTGTACTTGTTTTATATTACTGAAGGAGACTTGGTTTAGTGTACAGTATAATGTGCTATTATACTATATACTGTGTGATGTTATGGGATATGTGATACAGGCCATATTCTTAACTTCAGGCCAGGTTTTTGAGTATCCCCAAAGCTCCTGAAATCAGCCACACAATGCATTTTTGACATTGTCATCCCTTGGAGAAGGGTGGTTTATGAATAAAAAATTAGCAATTCTGAATCCCAGTTCTCATGACCAGCTGTTATTATCCTTCCCCTAGGTAGATGCCAAGGTGCCAGTACAGATCCCAATTCTGAGACCTCTTTGATTTAGCTAGCCTGTTACACATTCCATTAACATAATGATTTTTATCTCTCAAATAAATTATTTATTCATTAGGAAGTTTGAGAATTATGCCCTTTAAAGGAGACAGTCAAAATACATTGACTGTTTTTGTTTTTAATGCTTACATTTTTATTTTTAATTTTTTATATAAATCTCAGCTAGTCAACTCAATACAGTCTGCTAAGCGAGTGGGATTCTAATAAATAAAAGAAGTCTATCAGTTGTCAGATGGTAGCACACAAACTAGAAGATAAGAGAGAAATGATTGAATATGTATGACACCCGACAAGCCCTGTAGAGTGAAAAGCCTTTGCAGACTGAGGTGTTAACTCTCATTTCCTCTGGGATAGGGCAAGGGCAGCATTGAAGACATACTAACAATGTTAGAGCACTGCATAATAATAATATTTATAATAATAAAAAACCCACCAAAGTGAAAAGGGTAAAAATCACATGTTTCAGTAGTTACTTACTTCTGTGTAACCAGTTGCAGAGGCTTATCATAATTATAAAAGAAAAATGTAAGCAAACATAACTAAAACATAGCTTAATCATTTCCTCAATAAGATTAGGTCAAATTCAAATGAACCAACAAACCGAAACAGTTAAAGAGAGAAGACCATAAGAAGATTGCTTATGGTTATTTCCCATGCTCTGCTGGTTCATGTTTTCAACTGTTGGGACTTGTCACAGAGTGTCCTAACGTGATAGTAACTTTGATAACATGAGCAAGCACAAACAGAAATAGGGTAGCAGCAGCAAATGGGCTGATTTACACTGCACTTTCTGGCACTGGAATTAACGTCACGTGAATTTCTGCTCCATCTAGGCCAAATGCCATTTCAAAAAGCAGTGTCATTTGAAGCTTTACTGTACTTACTATGCTCTGGATTTCAGTGACCGTGAAAGAATGGAGGCTGAATACTACTGGGTGTCAAAATGTGTTTTCCAGCCCTATGTCAGAGTCCTTTAGCACCGCAACATTTGTAATTTCTGAACAATTCCCAGAAAACTTAGGGGTTGTTGACCTGAACTAAACTCCTATGGCTAGCAATGTCATTCTCTCTCTCGTTTCACTTTCCAGGTTGATAAAAATCAATACTTTCTCGCTCATAGAATTCTGACTTTCCAAGCAGTGTTCAGGTTCATGTGAAATGTGTGGAGCAGACAGAGGGACAGGAGCTGTTATTTTATCTTCCAGAGCTATTTCCTGAACTCATCCAAGCAGGGGATAAAGCTGGAAATGTTACACAAAGCAATTATTTTGAAATTAATCAGTTTGGGATTTTTTGATGGAGTTAATATAATTTTTGAAAAGAATTCACAGTGTTGTTAACATTTATCTTCAATCCAACTACTGTTAAAATCTTTGAGCTTATTGCCCGTTTACTCCAATTCTATTTGATTTCAGTTATTACTGATTCATTTTTTTTTCTTAAGGAAAATGAAGTTTACAACTATTGTATGCTTGAAATAAAAAAAAAAATCTAAAAAGAATATAGAACTATGACCTCCCGTTTTGTTTTACTTTACATCTCCCCCCAAAATAAGGAGAAATGAATTTGCATGGGACTCTTTCCATTTCATTCCTTCTGGAAGAAGCTCTTCATGGTGTGTAGCTTTCTTAAAATATAACTAGACATTATGAAAAGTGGTTCAGTTTCCTGTTATGTGGGCTGGCAAAAAATAATTAAGTCTCTTTCATATGATAAATCTACTTCTATGCAATGCTGTAAGTCAAGAGTAGGCAAACATTTTCTTTAAGGAGCCAGATAGTAAATATTTGAGGCTTTGCAAGTCCTATGTCCTATGTTGTAGCTACTCAGCTTCTGCCATGGTCGTAGTAAAAGCAGCCAAAGATAACATGGAAATGAATGAGTGTGGCTGTACTCTAATAAAATTTTATTTACAAAATCATGTACGGGGCCAGTTTGGCCCATCATGGTTTGCCAACCCTTGTTCCAAGCTAATGATTCTCAAACTTTAGTTCACATTGTAGTCATCTAAGAGCTTGGCCCAGACTTATATTGGAACCCTACCACATATCTAGTGAATAGAATGGATGCTTTCTAATTCCATATATATATATAATATATATGACAGCACAATTAATATATTTAATAAGCAATTCAGGTGATTTTGATGAGTCTCAAACTATACATCACAGCTCCAGGGCATATTATTCTTTAGAATTTCATTCCAGGCTTACTGGATCGGGGACTCGACTCGATTGTCCTTATTTTCCCTGATACTCAGGGAATATTCTTATGGATTTACACTAGTCTATTTCCTTGACACTTATCCAGATGCAGGGGTTTTTGAGTATCATAGTGGTGGAAATCTTCCTGCAAAAATTAAATGTCAAGATGTACACTCAACTGTCATAGAAAACAAATCCACATAAGTGATAGTTGAGAAACAACCTTGCCAAGTCTATAATTCTGCTGCTGAGATATCGTACAGCAGCAGTGCTCTGGAGGTCAGGGTATCTAAAAAGAATAACAGAATAATGCTTAAATTTTATTGAGTACTTATTATGTGCGTAAGCCACTCAAATCTTTGTATCTGTTAATCTATTCTTATATCAACCTTTTGAGATAGGTGATATTATTACCTTCACCACCCTGCCTTTTGGTTGTTTGTTTGTTTGTTTGCGTATAAGGAAAGAGAACCACAGAGAGTTTAAGGAGTTTACTAAAGTCCCACCACAGAAGTCACTTATCCTCTGTTCCAAGTTTTTATTATTAGGCAAGAAGAATGCATAAAAGAAAAAAAAATCAGCAATAATACATAATTCAGAGAAAAATAAGAAAATATTACTAAATCTATGTAATATTAGGTAGCTGACTTAAAATAAATATTTTAAAAAGTCATCTGGTGATAACAGCAAAGGGAAGCTAAGGAGGAGTTTGGGTTCCTGGCAACTTTCAGGTCATAATATCCTGAAGGAGAATTTTTTAGAAAAGACATATTTTAAAAAATCCAAATAGAGGAGAATCAACTACAGCATCTGATGTGGGGGAAAAAGAGCTGGAAAAAAGATCTACCATTAAACAGATTCTGAGTGTTCATACTTAACGTAATGAAAGAAAAAAAAACAAGGATGTTAGTCATGTAATGACTATGGTTTAACTAGTTTCATTTAATAGTGCAAATAGAGAGTTCTAAATAAACCAATGAGAAGTTCTTGAGAATCTAGGGAGCTACTTGTGTACAAAGCTGGAGGTAATTAATCTATTTTGCACCAGTGTACACACAGAAGGCTATGAAACTACAGAGACCTGTGAAATGGTGGTACTCAGAAAGGCAAGTTCAAAGCCAGTCTAGCATTTGTGCAACAGAAGCCAGTGCAATAAACCCAGAAGGACATGTACATTCCGGGGCCTGATTCCAAGAAGTATTTGGTATAAGAACTGAGCTCCGTAAGTGTATGTACCACATTTATGTTCTTTACTGTTACATTGCTACTGTGCCTGGTGCCAGGGTGATGTTCACTAAATCAGTATTGTCTGACTGTCTGACTCAGGGGACAACTAGGATGGAAATTATACCAGATTGGAAAACAAACAAACAAAAAAACAGAAAAAAATACCAAAAGACTTCAGGGTTTCTAATACTTGTGTTATAAAATGTAACATTTATAAAGACATCACCGAATTACATTTCCATCCCATGTAACAGGATTGAATGCTCATTCCACCCAAGAGTTTCAGGGCAAGCCCAAGTACTTATATTATCTCACGCAATTCAGAAGCTCAGAATATTCTATGGAGGTTAATTTAATTTAGAGAAGATATTTTTCCACTGGTATTTTATCTCATATTTCTAAGGAAATCTTAGCAACCATTAGAGACCAAACCTTGGTACTTATTTTATTTATATGATTGTGGTATGACTGACTTTCATCATTTTTATGTCTATAGCAGACATTTTATTTTTAGTTGATCAATTAATTTTAGGCTATCAAAAATGTAAAGAAGGCATTATTTATGTATTAGAGAAGAAAAGAATAAAGAAACATTCCTTTGCTAAAGCATGGCATATAGGAAATTTTTGTTTTAATGCAGATGTTATAATTATCCACTTAAAGAAATATAGGTTTTCTTAAGCATGCAAAGGAAGTCCCTTTGCAAATCTTGTTGTTGTTTTTTTTTTTCCTAAGAAGCTGAAGATAATAAAAGCTGGTAAACTACTAATCTGTTTCTTAATGCTGTTTCTTCAGTCTGAACTGAGTCTCGTTAAACAGAGATGACAAGAGTGCATTTCCTCAGCACAGAGCATGTCTCACCACAGACGCTTTCACTTCCTTTACTTCCCTGATACAATTCCCAAGACTCCCCAAAGGGAAGACACTGGGAAAAACTAGGAAACCCCTTATATGCACAGGGAAACAACCTGTGAGTTTGTTTTTACATATGCATGCATGCATGCCTTTGTGTGTATGTGTTTTATTGTAAACTACGGTGGAATGATTTCCAGAATAGAGTGCAAATATATGTATACCTTCTTTTTTTTAAAAAATCAACAACAACATATTACAAAGATCATCCATAGTAGTATATACAGAGATAGTTGCACATCATCCCATAGTGGGAATTGCAATAGTTTAGTCAACATTTTGAGTTTAGAAATGGTGCCCTTATAAACAGTCTTGAACATAACGTATTTTTTCATGTTGGTGCCAGTATGTGTTTTAAATAGATCCCTGAAAGTAGAATTGTAGACTCAACAAGTGAGGTGCATGTATCCATTTTGCTAGGTGTTGCCAAACTAGCTGTATCTGAGTGTTTGCTTTCCCACAGTCTCACTGAAAGAATATGCTGTCAAACTTTTCATTTTTTTCCAGTCTGATGGTAGATACGTATTTCAATGTAGTTTTCGTTTGCGATTGTCTTATTATGAGAAGCCTGAACATTTTATCTTGAGGTTAAGGTCCATTTGCATTTCTTTTTTGGTGAACTATTTCCATAATATTGTTAGCCTTTGTATTATCTGATTTTAAAACTCTTTATATATGAGGGATATCAACTCTTTGTGATATAAGTTGTCATTATTTCCACGCTTTTCATTATTCTTTTTTCTTTGCTTATGTGTGCTTTGCCATACAAGAGATTTTCCTTTTAAATTTTTATGTAATTAAAATTCATTTTTTCTCTTCTGATTTTTGATTTTGTATCATAATTTGTAAAATTTCCCCCACTCTCAAATTATAGGTAAGTCACATATATTTTCTTTTTCTACCTTTCACTCTTCACATTCAATTCTCTGGTGCAATTAGAATATATAAATTGTAGTTAATCCAATTGCACTAGCTTTCTCATACCAGGTTCTCCAGTTATATTAATACTTCCTACTTAAAAGAGTAGTTTGCCCCAATATTTGAGATGCTGCCATTATCGTATTCTGAATTTCATACACAATTAGACTATATCTGGATTTTCCATTCTGATCTATTCATCCGTCTTTTTATTAATGCATTGATACCAGATCCTTTTTATTTTATTCTTTTAATCACAGAGGCCTTATAGTATGTGTCAATGTTTTGCAGGACTATCCCCCCATCATTGCAGTGATTTTGTAATTTCCAGTGGTTTTTTTGGCTGTTGCTTGTTCGTTTTACATATGAATTTTATAATCAGTTTAGTTCCAAAAATATAAAGCGTCAACAACAAAACTGATACATTAGAATTGTATTGGTGTATAAATTAGCACAGGGAAAACCAGTATCTTTATGATGTTTAGTCTTCCTATTCAAGAATATAATTTTTAAAAAATTTATTAAAGCCTATATACAAAGGTTTAAAAATTAAGTTCATGAACTCATCCTACAGTGGTTCCCTGAAAATAAGACCTAGCTGGACAATTAGCTGTAATGCGTCTTTTGAAGCAAAAAATTAATATAAGACCCAATCTTATTTTACTATATTTTAGTATAATATAATATAATATAATATAATATAATATAATATAATTAATATAATATAATATAGCAGGTCTTATATAATATAATATAATATAATATAATATAATATAATATAATATAATATAATATAATATAATATAATGTGATATAATGTAATGTCATATAATATAATGTAATATAAGACTGTCTTATATTAATTTTTGCTCCAAAAGATGAATTAGAGCTGATTGTCTGGCTAGGTCTTGTTTTTGGGGAAACGGTAGAAAAAGTGCTACATACCTCAATGCTGAATATCACTATGGTCACCTTCGAAGTACTCCCCTTGGGAAACTATGCACCGATGCCAATGCCTAGTCCACCTTTGAAAGTAATTTTGGCACTTTTTCTGGAATGGCCATCAGAACTTTCATTGTATTACCCTTGATGTTCTGAATGTCATCAAAATGTCATCCTCAAGTATTTCCTTAATCTTCGGGTAAAGATAAAAGTCATTGGGGGCCAGATCAGGTGAGTAGGGAGGGTGTTCCAATGTAGTCATTTGTTTACTGGCTAAAAACTCCCTCACAGACAGTGCCGTGTGAGCTGGTATATTGTCATGATGCAAGAGCCATAAATTGTTGGCGAAAATTCAGGTCGTCCAACTTTTTCATGGAGCTGTTTCAGCACTTCCAGATAGTAAACTTGGTTAACTGTTTGTCCAGTTGGTACAGATTCATGATGAATAATCCCTCTGATATAAAAAAGGTTAGCGACATCATTGCAACAAGTTTGCGAACTTAATTGTCACACCTCCTATATATCTTTCAGGAGCATTTTATGGTTTTATAAATATATGTTTGGACATTTCCTGTTAAGTTTATAGACATAAACTTTTATTTTATTTATTTTATTTTTTTTATATTTTTATGTTTTATTTTTATGTTTACTATTTTAAATGGCATCTTACCTTCTATAATATCTTCTCATGGTCTTTTGTTTGTATATGAATACTGTTGATTTTTGAATGTTAATATATTAGCTATATACACACATATACATATATAAATATAAATAGGAGATAGAAGGTAGGTAGGTAGATAGACAGTCAGATAGACAGACAGGCAGATAGATAGGCCCATCATCTCCAAGTACAGATAGTTGTGCTTTGTTTCTAATTCTCACACTTCTGTTTGCTTTTTTTTTCTCTTTGCATTAATTAACATTCCATAACTATTTCAAATAATAGTGGGAATAGTGGGCATCCTTTTTCTTACTTCCTGTCGTTAGTGAGAAAGCTGTTATGTTTCCCTGCTGAGTAAGAGTCTGGCTCTTAGATTGATATATATACAGGTTGTTATACAGTTCATTACAATGACCATCAATTCCTATTTTTAAAATTTTTTAATATGAATGAGTGTTGTATTTTGTAAAATATCTTTTTCTACATAAATGCACTGTCTTTTCTAGGAACATTTGCTTTGCTTAGCTTCCAGAATGTATTTTCTCTTCTTGTCATCCTGTTTTTTCCTTCTTTTCCAGTCCTAAAATCTCTGACGTCCAAAATATGAATGGCTTGGGGCTCATTCTTCTATCATCTTATCTACTTGTACTCACTCTCTAAGTAATCTTATCCAGGCTCCTGATTTTACATAACATCTATACAGTGGTAACTGCCAAATTTATATCTGGCAGACTTAGATGAATATACCCATCTGCTTATACATCTTCCCTTAGGTATCTAATAGCTGTCTTAAACTGACTTTTAGATAGTCAATTCTTCACTTTCTCCACCTCAAAATTGCTTCTCATCCAGGTATGTTCCTATCAATTACCTTATTTTTAACAAACATTTAGATGGAGCATACTGTTTACCCAGAATTATTCCAAATGATTTACTTATTAATTCACTTAACATCCATAATAGCTCTGTGAGGTAGGTACTATTATTATGCCCATTTTATCAGTGGGGAAACTGAGGCATGAAGAACTTAAATGCTCGTCTTGTATTTTACAGTTAGTAGGTGGAAGCTCTAAGGTTAAATCTGGGCAGTTTGGCTGCACAGTGCATCCTTTTTACTACCACACAATGAATTCTTCTGCTTGCCCAGGCCAATGAACTTGGAATTATTCTTGGCTTTCCTATTTCCTTTATACCCCACAACTAATATAGTAGCAAATTTTAATGACTCTTTCAAGATATATTCACAATCTTAACAGTCTTTATCCATTCTGAACACCTTGGTTTAAACCACCATAATTTCTCACCTATTTTAATGAAATGGTTCTGTGCCTTTCATACTTTTTGCTTCTACAGTGTATTCTCTACATGGCCTCTATTGTTCCATTTAAAACATACATCAAATCTCATCTGTCCTCTTCTCAAAACCCTTCACTGTTTTCCCAAATCACTTAGTAGAAGTCCAACGTTCCTAAAATGACTTAAAAGCTTCTACAAGACCCAACCTTATTAACCTTATCACTTGCTCTACATCAGTCACACTGGCATTCATTTTTTTCTGTCTTTTTAAAATTTAAAACCATAAGCATACAAAACTCATTTTATAAGGTTGCATGTATGTGTATATCAAATATACTAGAGTGCTGCCCATGACAGAGGCTGGAAAGGGTGCCCACATTAGGGTTGAAGAGCAAAAGGAAAAAAAAAAACACCATAAAGAAATAACAAATCGAGGGGCTTGCATGGGCCAATGAGAGTGTACTGTGCCACCTGGCATTTTTACAGTGTCTTGAATACACCCAGTGTACTCTCAACTCAGAGTTTTTGCAATTGCTGCTCCCTCTGCCCAGTACTTCTTTTCCTTAGATATCAATATTTTGCTCTCGACTTATTTCTTTTAAGTCTGTAGTCATCTGTCATTTTATGAAGGATCTTTCTTAAATGTCTTTTATACAATAGAAATTTCACTCATTGCTCTCACCTGCTTTTTTATAGCATTTGTCATCATCTGAAATATTATGTATGTATATTTGTTTTGTTAATGTTTATTTCCAACATACTCCAATTAGAGACTTCAGTTTTTTTCAATGTTGGATCTTCACTACCTGAAAAAGTACTTGTCATGAAGTAAGTGCTTAGTAATCATTAAGTGAATAAATAAATCATATGCATATTTCCCTCAACTTAATGGGTAATAGCTCTTCTTACAGACCATTCCACAGTGCTGATATTCCATAGCACACAATTTAGGTGTGCTCAGAAACCATTTAGGAAACTGAGTTGAATACTAGAAAATGGTGTTTTATTTAAACTTGGTGGGAAGCACATAGATTTCTGTTTTGCTTTGATTGTTGACTAGCTAAATGATGACACTGAATAAAGCCCCTTTTCCCCTGCCTCTGTTTCTTGTGTTCAAACTGCATGTAGAATATATTACTTTATCATTATCCAAATTTAACCAGATTCTATGTTGTACTGAATAGATATCCCTTAAATATTGGTCTCCTTTTCTTTTCCCCTTATCTTTAATGTATTCACCAGGATTGGCTAACAGATTTCAACTTTTAAAACAACTCATAGGTTAATTTGAGACCAAGAAGAATTAACATATTGGGATGGTTTAGGTGGCTTAGTCAGGGTTCCAGATACAGTGTTTTTAAAAGTCACGCTTGCCTCGTGTCGGAAAAGGTGAGTGACAGCATGAGTGACACACACTTTTCATCTTTGACTTAGAAGGTAAGTTCCTTGAGAGAAATAAATTGTTCCTTTTTTTAAAAGATCTACTCACTATCTAACATAGAACATTGCTATTATATTGCACATAAATAGATACTCCATATATATTTATTATTTGCAGGAATTATTGTTTGCATGAATTATCTTGTGAATGCTAAAGAAACACTTATTTGTATCCAGAGCATGAATCTCATACCTCTGTTTCCTAGGCAACTTTTGCCTTTATAAGAGTAAAAGATCATTAATTTCTAATATATTGCTAGATAAATCTTTCTGTGGCACCCAAGTGTCACCTCTTTATATATCATAAAATAGAGTTCTGGAAGTTATCATGAGAGAGAAAAGCATCTCTTTTCGCTTTATACCTTTTTTGTGCAAAATAAAAATAATTTATATTTTTGGGGGGTTAACAGGTGTTGTAACACTCCTCAAAATAATTTATAAAACACTGCTAAAAATATTATATCAGTGTGAATTCTTCTTGAACTCAATACAAATTCACTTGTCATTTTCCTAACTGATAAAAATCATACTGCTGACAGGAATGAGAAGAGGTATATGTAGACAATTCATACTGCCTAATTTTTAAAAGAAAATTTTCCAATAGATTGTCTCATTCTCAAAACAAAATCATATAATGTACCAAAGAATAAAGGTACATGTTCATCTGTGTATTATATTTCAAGAGTCAGCTCTTGGCCTGTAGGACAGTGATTTGAAGTAGGAAATGAAAAACACTCAATTTCAAAGCATTTATCAAACTTCAACATGAAATTCAACTTTTTTTGTGTGTGTATATGTGAGTGATTGCTTCTTCTCTGAGTTCTCAGTCTAACTGTTGTTTTTGATGGTTTTTAACAAATTCCTTATTTACAGACCTTGTTTCTATTGTCCCTTTGGGTTTAATTGTCCTCAAAAAGAAAATAAATCATACATAATGGCCAATGAATGCCTGAACAATTGATTAGTAATTATATTTTTATCATTTCTCCTTTCTATTGAAGTGCATCACTCCAATCTATCAAGTCTGTCAGCCAAGCCACTAGGGATATGATCTAAAAGCTGTCCTCTCAAAATAAGAAACATCATATGAGTGTGGTGGTATTTTACAGGCAACCTGGTGTAATGCAGACCTGATTCTGTAGAACTCTGGGAAATATGAGGAATCTGATGTTAGCCATATTTGGTAGCCCTGGATTCCAATTCTAACTTAGTTATTTATTACATGACTTCTCCAAGTCTCACTTTCTTCATCTATAAAATGGAGAGAAAAGTAGCTAGCTTACAGAATTGTTATTTCCTAAAGGAACGTTTGACATAAAAAAAGAGAAAATCTACAGACTGCTACCAATTACTTTCAAATTTGGGTAAATAATTGGCTTTGCTTTAATTTAATGTTACCATTTTTGTATCAAGTCGTCACTATACCCTTTAAGTTCTCGTCCAGTGTTGTGTTATACAGAAATAAGCATAGAGAAGTCTGCACATGAAGCATGCCAGGAACCCTTAACAAGACTGTCACTATAACTTTATTACTTTCTAACTAATTCTCCATGTATACCACCAAAATGTTCTTTCACATTTGCAAAGCGGACTATGTTACCAGCTTGCTCAAAATTATTCAATGGTTCCCATTTATCTACACTAAAAACTAAATTGTATCCTCACTGAATATCTAACCACAATCAAATTTCTACTTCTGTCTCATTTCAACAACATTGCCTCCTGACAAACGCACCCTACCTCAAAAGCAACTCTCCATGACATATCAGGCAAACTTACGTTCTTCTTTTATTCCCATTCCATTCAGCCATTAATATTTATGTATTGAAGCACATGTGTGAATGCATGGATAGTAACTCCAGAACCCAGTGGTGAATAGTCACAGAAACGTATGAGCACCGCCTAATTTGTAAAACTATTACCAAATGGATGGAGTTAGTAGAATCAACCTTGTTGCACTGATCATCTGTGAGGAAGAATAGCACCTTGGGTATAGCTAATCATAACTTCCTGAAGGCATAGGCCTTGTCTTCATGATTATATACTGAGCATTATACATGGTACACGTAGACAGACAATAAATGCTATATATTAGAGAGTAACTGAATACTTTGTCTTACTAGCAACATGAAGCATAACCTAAGCAAAAGCATTTTTTTTTAAAGATTTTATTGGGGAAGGGGAACAGGACTTTATTGGGGAACAGTGTGTACTTCCAGGACTTTTTCTTTTTTTTTCCAAGTCAAGTTGTTGTCCTTTCAATCTTAGTTGTGGAGGTTGCCATTCAGCTTCAAGTTGTTGTCCTTCAGTCTTAGTTGTGGAGGGCGCAGCTCAGCTCCAGGTCCAGTTGCTGTTGCTAGTTGCAGGGGGCTCAGCCCACCATCAAACCAGCAACCTTGTGGTTGAGAGGAAGCACTCCAACCAACTGAGCCATCCGGGAGCTCAGCGGCAGCTCAGCTCAAGGTGCTGTGTTCAATTTTAGTTGCAGGGGGCGCTGCCCACCATCCCTTGCGGGAGTCGTACTGGCAACCTTGTGGTTGAGAGCCCACTGGCCCATGTGGAAATCGAACCGCAGCCTTCGGAATTAGGAGAATGGAGCTCTAATCACCTGAGCCACCGGGCCGGTCCTAGCAAAAACATTTTTAACAAACATTTTATTTATTATGAAAAAAATCTGGAGTTAAACCTGTCTTTCAAATTATCTACTGTTTCTTATATTTTGAACTGTGAAAAGACGCTTGGCTAATTTTTAAGTAAAGTCTATTTAACTAAACAAAATGAAAAAAAAAAAAACAAACTCATGCACACTCTGTATATATTAATCAAATAATTTTATATGCAAGCAAGTAGTTGAGTAAAGTCTAGCATGTAGACTCAATCATACTTCGCTGTAGAATAAGAACTACAAGGCCCATCATCTCTGAAATTGCCTTCTCAGTGTTCAATATATTATAACACAGATTTGAGCCCCAATGATCTGGAAATGTGATTTCAAAAGGAATTTTTTTCTTTATTTATATTAGTAAATTTTGGATTTCCAATGGGTCAAATAGCAGACCTCTTTCGGTTTTTGTTTTTTCACCTGGTATCAAGGCTGTGTATGTGTGCGTGCACATACACGTACTAGGTATATTTCAGGAGGTCCTCTCTACCCTGATCATATGTATAAGTTTCTTTCTCCAGAGTGTTGCAAATAAATATTGTGGGGTTTGGGGCCTCCCTCACAGTGATTGTTGCTTTATTAAGATTTAGGTACTATAAGCTTAAATTGGGTTGGAATTAACCCACTGACATGTTGATAAATACAATACCCAGTTGAACCCAGGACCTTTGTTGGTGTATTTCACAGTTGCTTACTAGAGTAACAGTGATGGGGGTCAAACAGTGATGGGGATAAAACATCCTATGCCATCAAATGCCATGGGTATTTTCTCCTATGACCCCAAAGATCATGGTCACTTTTTGGTGACAGAGGCATGAACAACAACAGTGGAAGCATGTAAGGCTTCCTTGGATCTCAGTTCAGTAATCTGGTTTTCGGAGTGTGGATGTCTTCTTTCACATGAGCAACTACTTGGTGGGCTTACGTATAGCACAGGGAATCAGTCTATCTGCCAAGAGCTCTGGAGAATGGAGACAAACGCCTGACTTAAAATAACCAATGGTCAGAAGATGAGGGTCGTTCTCCTGAGCATAGCATTTTAGTCACGGCTCATGCTGGAATCAAAACACGTGATCCAATATAAGACACAAGAACTTTGTAAAAGCAGCACAGCCCAGCTCAAAGCCCAAGCTTTCCAGCAGGCAGCAACACAACTTAAAGTGCAGACTTAGCAGCATGCAGCAGAGCTAGTTATCAAGTCAAAAGGAAGAGAAAGAAATCCTACAGGTGGTGGTGGGCATCTCCTGACCATCCTGCTCACAGCACCAGTTGTTTTGTGTTTGCTCCACGAAGGGTGGGATCAACGCTTTTTCCCCAAATTGGTTCAGATGTCAAAATAGATAAAGCCACGCATGCACCAAGAGGATGAGAAAAAGTTTATCTCTCACAAAATTGGGCTGTATGGGGGTAGGGGCAGGCCAGGAACCCAAGCTTGTCTGGAATACCTTGAGCTAAGTGAGAAGTGATGACTTTGGTTGTGTTGTAGTTAAGGGATGGGGCTGAAAGGAGTGTGTTTATATGTGGACCAGGGTTTGCATGGTTTGATCTTACCTATGGGTGCCATGGGAGGGAACACAGATATTCTTATACGGGGCAGGAGGGGATAAAGGAGGGGTGGGTCCTAAAAGCTGTCAGAAGTCAAACATCAAAAACAGTCAGACTCTTTAGTACTCAAGTTGATCACTTAACGAAACCTTTGATTTTTAATGTTTTCTCATGTTGTCCACCAATGAGTTTCTCCTTTCTGTTTCTCCAAACTCAAATGACGTCTGATCAAATACAATGATGTGCTTCTCCCTCAATTTCTCTCCATATTATATATAAGAATTAAATCAGTTTCCCAAATCTTACTTACAATTACCAGTTCAGTATTTTTCTTCATCACTCAATTATAAGCTCCTAGAGAATAGAAATAGCATTTATTTTTGCACTATCGGCATACGGTAGGCATCCAAAAAGATCGGTTAAATTAGTTACAGATATAGCACCCGTTAGTCACCCATTAGGTGGAAAAATTGCTAAGTGAATTTGCTGCAAAGAGAGAAGACTGCTCTCTTAAAAATTAATAAAACACAATGCAAAAATAAAACAAGCTCACAGATTTGCTCCTTATGTCCAATATTGCCTTTGACAAGACATATAGCATCTTTGAACCTCATTTTCCTAATCTGCAAAATGGGAAAGTCCTTTCCCTGAAAACTTGTGAATGTTGTTGTTGTTCCCCCCACCCCGAGGTTTTACTTCTGAAGGGAATCTAAATAATAAATTACTGCTTAAATATTAATAGGACTTTGTAATTATTTCAACTGAATAGTCATCTTCTATTAATAAATAATAACAACCTTAGGGTTTAGGCTCAAAAGTTGGATGTACCATTTTAAGAATGTCACTCCACCTAAAACGGAGTTCTGTTCACATAAATTGAGAGGTCCTCTGTGCCCTCTTAAATGTGCTTCAGAATCATTGCTTATGCACATCAACAAACACCACAGAATAATTAGGGACAGGAAAAATCATTATAATGTCAGCCCTTCCTATTATTGAATTGTAACCACTCAATATGGAACTGCCTAAAGCAATTGCTGAATGCAATATATCCAACTGTATCTCCTTTGGAGCCCACAGAACCATTCTACTGTAGCCTGCAGGTTCTACACAAGGCCCTTTCCTCAATTAGGATTTAATCACCTTGGAGAGCAGCTGAGAATTTCAATCATTATTTTTTTCCAAGGTCCCATCAATCTTGTCTATTGAAGTAATTTGATTTTTTTTTCCTTCCTCTACAAGAATACTAAATCTTCTTAGTAGAGAAAAATAATGGGGGGAGTAGAGTGGAAGAAACTAATTTTTGCAGGATGTTTAAATGAAACACCTAAATAATTGTTTTAAACCACTCCATTATATCAGAACTTTAATGCCTTGGGGACAGGAAAGAGTCCCTTGGAAGGCCTCATTTCTTATTACAGCAATTTGGGCCAAATTTGCCATTGAGTTCTGGAGGCAGCATATATTGTGGTTAAGAGCTAGGGATTTAGAGGCACATGGCTCTGGTTTCAAAGCCCAGCTCCACCTCTTATGAACCACATAACCTACATGACTTTATCACTCTTGCAATGCAGTTTGCTTATACCTAAGAAGAAAGACATAAAAGTACCTGTGTCAGATGAAGACTGTGAAAATTAAATGCAGTCAATGACCTTAAGTACCTAGAATAGTTGGAACATAAGATTATTTAAAAATGATAGCTATCCTTTTTATTTTTTATTCTCTGTTACCTTGGTGCAAATTTCTTTGGTCCCTCATGATAAAAATTATGTCAACAAATGAAATAAGAGGGACTTTCTGAAGATGAAGTTCATCATGGGGGTATCTAGAATTAGTCACCATTCTCTTTTTACGAAGCCACAGACTTTAGCATATCTACTAGGAGATGCCAAAATGGGTAAACGTTATCTATCTTTGCTTTTATCTTTGATATTTGGAGATACATTTTAACTGATTATTGAATATATTAAATATACCTAAAACAAATAGAAAGCATATTAGCATCCTGAGCTCATGAGTCATCTTTGTATCAGACAAGACTTCCACGGAACCCATAGCAGATACTTAATCGCCCTTTACTGAATGAAGAAGCAAACGCGTGGGTGAATGGGCAACCCACTGCTGTCAGGCCAAATCAGAACTTTATCCTTGTATTCAGAGAATGGTAGTTTGTGAAGGCCATCAGAGAAAGGCATTTCACAAAACTTTCTGACTGTGTTTAATCACTGTTTCTGTCAAGAATTTTTTTCTTCTCTAGACGTAATTGTGTGTACTTTCAGGACAATTTCTTGAACTTTAGTCTTATGTAGGATCATAGGACACATTTTTGGTTAATATAATAGCTCACATGTATTGAAGAGTATTGTCTTTCTTCTCTTACTCTCCAACCAAATCAGTAGTAATATCTTTCATTTTTCTCAATGTCATTTTTTCTTTTTTTTTTTTAATTTATTTATTGGGGTGATGATTGTTAATGAAATTACATAATTTCAGGTGTACAATTCTGTATTACATCATCTATAAATCCCTTTGTGTGTTCACCACCCGGAGTCAGTTCTCCTTCCATCATCATATATTTGATCCCTCTTACCCTCATCTTTCTCCCCCCACTCCCCTTACCCTCTGGTAACCACTAAACTATTGTCTGTGTCTATGAGATTTTGTTTCTCATTTGTTTGTCTTGTTTTTGGTTTTCTTATCTCCTAAAGCAATAATAAAAATATGTATTACTAACAATAATAATAATATTTAATAATATTAACATATACTAGTATATTAACATATAATAATTACCATGTGTTAGGTACTCATCAAGTGCATACATCAAATCATTTAATCTTCACACCAATCCTATTAGAGGTATTATTACTACCTACTTTTGACATCCGGGAAAACTGAGGCAGAGAACATTTAAATGTTTTGCAAAAGGCCACAAAGCTAATAGGAATCAAACAGTATGTAAACCCAGAATGTGTGCTTTTGCCTATTAAACCTACAAATTGTTTTCCTTGGAGCAAAAACTTATCTCTCCAGTTTATCACTTATTTGGAGTTCAATTGTGTGATACTGGTGCTGTCTGTGATAAGGACAAGTCATAGATGGTATACTCCATTTTGTGAGGGATACGGTAACACAGATATGAGGACTTCTGCTATTGGCCAAGGAAGATTAATTGTCATTAGGATTGCACTCCTTCCATACAACCAGAAAACTGGACAAAATATATGAAACAATAGTTGTTCAACATTAAACAACAGTCAATGCAGACATAGGATCTCCAAGAAGGTAAACAATACAATTGGCTGTGGTTGCCTCCCTCACTTCGTTGCCTGAAAGTTTCCAGGCTGCCATGATGGGAAGTAGGGAGAGAGATAGATCCTAAACAGAGCCTAGAAGTCACCCTGAGTTAAAAATGCAAGTCAAAAAATCAGAGTACCAGGGAGGCAGAGGTTAGAGTGTGTAGGGAATAGTATGGGAAAGGAGAGAGAAACAGATATGGAGATGTGGATAGAGGTAAATCTCTAGTCTTTGGCTGTGTACTCATTTGGATGTTCCTGAGGTGAAATGACACAAAACCATGGGGAAACAAAACAAAACAAAACACTAGAAAGTAGTAAAAACTTCCAGAACCTTGTCCTGTGTAAAAATAGTTTGTGTTCCCACTAGAGAATGGGGGGAGAGGTGACTCAAGAAAGCACTGCATGGCTTGCTGGGTAGATGGTCTTACTTTTAGAGAAAATGCTTTGTTGTTGTTGTTGTCGTTGCTCACTATGTCACCTATACTTACAGAGAAACATTCAAATTGAGTGACCTAAAGGCCTCTTTGGTGTCTACCTGTTGGGACAGAAAGGTCATAGGTTGCCTAACTGGCAGGGATTTAACTCTGAACTCTTTATTTGCTGCATTCCTGGGGATCAGTCACTAGCCAGGGCTGAGCAATGCAGCTTGATAGAATATATGATGAAAATACTCATAGGTCAGTAAGTAGATTGTTGGACACCTGTCCTTTGACAATTGCAAACATGCAACCCATGTCCAATTATAAATTAAACTTTTCTTTTAATCTAGTAAATTACTTTATTATTATTATTTTTCAAAGGAGTTTGAAATTGTATTTTTATTTTAGCTGTCAAATAGGGAATTCACATGGTTTTGGATGTTACAGATACATTTAACCCTAGAGCTAAGAACTTAATGTCAGAATCCTCCAACAAGAGAAGACCTAATGGATCTCTGTCCATTTCCTTAGAGCCCACTGAGCTAGGAGACTAAACCATTGGCATGAGATAATTACTTGATTATTGCTTTCAGTATTTTGGAAAGTTTAAATCAGAAAGTGGGTAGAGACTTCAATGATGAGTAGAAATAATAGAAGAGGATGGGAAAACAGGAGTGAAATAATTATTGTTTTTTTTGCTACTAGAAAATAGGCATGTTGAGTGGCACTTAGGAAACTATGCTCTGCTTGCATCACACGTGCACGCATTTTTGTTGTTTCAGCTACAAAAGAATCTGTTATACTTGGCCTTCTTGATGCTGAAACAGTGGTAAGGAAAGAACTATTCAATTTGCAGACACTGTCATACACACACACACACACACACACACACAGTGCTAATAAAAGTATACACATTTTAAGAAAGGAAAAAGCTGTTTTAAAATTGTAATACTCAGTATATATAGCGATAACAAAAGATGAATGCAAGTCATGCGTATACATTTTTTGGCACCCCTGTATATTCATTTCAGTACTGTTTGATATCCCTTACAATGAGACTGAGAAGCAACAGTAGACCATAGTTAAAGGCAAATAATCTTTTGATCTAGATTTCCAAATTTTAGGGTATAGTCAATTTGAGTCAGTACAAATATTGGAAGTATTCAGTTTATGATCAGTATCTCTGAGAAAATAATGGTCAATACAGGGCTGTGACTTATCAAAAGATCATTTAATCTCTTGGTATGACAGTTATCACTAGCTAGGTCAGGTTAATAATGAATCCTTTACTAACTGTATTAGTTGTCTATTAACTGCATAACAAATCATCACAAACATATCAGCTTTAAACAGCATACAGTTTCTGTGGCTTAGGAGTTTGGTCTCATAGTAGCTGAGACATCTGCTCAGGGTCTTGCAAAGTTGCAGTTGAGATGGGGCCCAGGGCGGAGAATTGGCTCAGTGATTAGAGTGAGGTGCTTATAACACCAAGGTCACCGGTTCTATTCCCACATGGGCCTGTGAGAAATAAAGGCTTGAGGTTGGAACTGAGCCACCGGTGGGTGGCTGGTTTGTTCAATGGTTAGAGTTGTAGTGCTCGTAACACCAAAGTTTCTGGTTCGAGTCCCACATGGGTCAGTGAGCTGCGCCCTCCACAACTAGGTTGAAAAACAACAACTTCACACGGAGTTGGTGGGTCCTGGAAAAACACACTGTTCCCCAATATACCTCGGTTAAAAAAAAAAGAAAGAAACGTGGCCCAGCTGCATTTTTATCTGGAGCTGAGGAAGAATCACTTCGAAGCTCAGTAAGGCCTGTTGACAGAATTCACTTTCTCGTGGCTAAACACCAAGAGCCCTGGCTTCTTGCTAGCTGTCTGCTGCAGGCTGTGTTCAGCTCCAACCAGCTGCCTGCAATTCATATGCCACTCACAGTTCCTTGTTATGTGGGTGTTCCATCATGGACCCTTACTTTATCAAACCAGCAAAGAGAGTCTTTTGAGAGATTGTTAGCAAGATAGAGTCTCTTTTTTTCTTTTTTTCAATTTAATTTATTGGGGTGACAATTGTTAGTGAAGCAAGATAGAGTCTTATGTATAATAATGCAGTCTGAGAAGTAGCAGCTAATCCCCTTTGCCACGTTCTATTGGGTCACTGTGACCGGCCCCACCCACGCTCAAGTCCTCTCTGTCCTTAGCAGTATGTTATTTCCCTTTGAAAATATAAGTTTGGTCCTCTTTCCTTTTGTTTATTACTTAGCAATCAGGAAGCTGGGTAGTTGCCTATAGGAAGCTAGATGAATTGAGAGTCTGATAAGGGTATATGTTTATGGCAATTTACACTATCAAACTTTATTTAAAAGTTAAATTTTGAAAATAGCAATAAAAGTAAGACTTGTGATTTCTCCAAATGAGTCTTATTTTTCCTTTTGAACAGAGGAAATAGAGCATTTAAATGATTAAACTATCTTCTACAATTGTAATAAGGCATAATATATTCTATTTTTAGTTTGCATATTTTCTTTTTATAAAAATAAAACTTTCAATGTTTTTAAATAAACAAGAAAAGCAAGAGAAAGAACCTGTTCTTTTTTATGTCACAATTTCCACTTTCATGGAAATTTGAATGTAACTTTTTCCCTCTTCCTTTTGCCTATCATTTACTCTAGGCACTGAAGACAGACCAACAATTTGCATTCCACTTATCTTTACTGAAGCAATACAATGTGCACACTGTCCTATTTGAAAACATTTGAGAAAATAGTGTATATCAATACCGAGTTCTACAAGAAAAACACTTTTTTCCTTATCATTAACTCCAATGAACTAAATTCAACTTCTCAATCATGCTGGGCATTCAAATGTATTTGGTATATTAACTTTCAGATATCAAAAAATATCACTAATAAAATAAAACACGTGTTTTGAGAATTTGCAAAATAGAAGGTGTCAAAGCATCAAATATGTAACAATTCTCTTTGACTCTAAAGCGCCTTCACTTTTCACTATGGCTCAACTTCCATAAACACCAAAATCCCTTGCTGCCTCCCTAAGGAGAACATTTCAATGAATTGTTCATTTGTCAACCAGCTTGTAAGTAGGGGACATATTGGCAGGTAGAATACAAAGCATCATATACAATGGATGCATTTTAGTAAAATATGATGAGTCACCATATAGTTAGTGCATGACTTATTCTTCAAACAGTAAAATGAAACTCAAATGTCAATTCGTGTGAGTGACAATTGTTTGAATCTGGAATGAAATGTTCTCTCCACTTCAGTTTCACTTGGTTGCTTTGTATTAGAAAGGAGGGAGGAATCCAGGAGTATGATTAAGAAGGCTGTTGAAAGAAATGTCTTGAGGAAGCCCAGACTATTATTTATGTTGATACAATGTTATTAAATATATAGCCATTAAGGACTAAGCAAAGAAGCAGTAAACTGCAAAAGGTGCAAATCTTTGTGAAGGGTATGGATAGAAATGTTTTCCTGGCTACTTACATGTAAATTCTAAGACTCTATAATTGATATGCTCTTGGAAAAGTGATGATGAGATATATTCTAATAATGACACAATTCTAATCCATCATGGCTGGTCATCCATCAAAGCTTTCTTTGTGACGCTTTGATTGATGGAATGAGAAGGAAATCATTCCCTCTTTTAACTAAAGAGTGAAGGGACAAATTTTATTTGAATATTGCACTCTGCTTTCAAGATATATATATATGTATATATGTATACATATATAGACACATATACACACATATGTATATATGTACACACATGTGCATATACATGCACACACATATGTGTATACACACATATGTGTATATAATATATGTACACACATATGTGTACCTATATGTGTGTGTATATATCTATACACACATATATGTGTATATATGTATATACATACATATATATGTATCTGAAATGGATGCTGTCAAATAATTAGTTAACTTATAACAGATCCTTAGGTCTTGTGATAGGAATGAATACTGCCATGAAAACAGGCACATATAAATACAACTATTAGATGACAAGAGTTAGTCCTCTGTGTGTAATCCCTCTTAACTGACAGGCCTGAGGCACTGATGAACAGATTCAGGAGTGTCTCAGGGCGTCCTGGGTGTGGACCACTGGAAGTCAAATAATGCTAACCTTGGGAGCCAGAGCAGTTGCTTCAAAAAGTCTTTTAAACAAAGTGTCTGGAGCTAAGATGGGGAGATAAGAGGGTTAGAAGAAGCAAGCAAATCAAGGGTAAGGTTGTCTGGGCTAATTCTGGAGATGGGGCTGTACAGTAGGTGAGGGAAGTTCCATTTAAGGTGAGCAGGATGAAATGGATACTTGTTCATGTTTATGGACTGTGCATTGTGACTTGGAGAAGAGCAGCAAACAGATATATTCGAGAAAAAAGGCTAATTCCATGAGACAAATATATCCACCTAGGAGAAGATGAAATAATTATTGGTGATGTATATTCATCCATGTTGAACAATTTTAGAGTAAATGCATACTGTTACTGGAATTGATACCTAAACACTGTGATTCATACAGGCACTTTTCATTTTATTTAGAATTAGATTATATTATTAGACACAAAATGAGAACTGTATTTAAAAATAACAAATGGTATTTTAATGGGATGTTAAATTAGAAAATTTGATCAAGTCACCAAAATCAAATAAGCATGATTTTTCAAAATGAAGAGCCAGAGTGAAATGGAAAAAAAAAAAATAAAGTTAAGGAAATATTTGAAAATCAATTACATGATAATCCCTTGCCAAAATTGGGAGTATAAAGGGTCAGGTTACTGGATATTGGGAAAGAATTTCCTTAGAAAAGCTCTACCATTGGCCCCACCTGTAGTTTTAACTTTGAATGACAAAGGAATCTTGGGTTGTTACATTAGTCTGGATATGCTAAGAAATGAACCAAATCTCTATCTCTTAATCCAAGTATAGTTTACACCTCTGGATATGGTGGCATGTGCCCTCTGCATTGGACAAGAGGCATAGAGAATAGCATGCATGATTGGTGTTTGCATCCACCAGGGATACCTAAATGATCAGGGATGAAATGGCTCTGTGGGGATGGGCCTGCGTTTCCTGAGCAAAGGAGGACTAAGGATGAGTGAGTGTTACTTGAACTTGATGTGGATAATGATGAGATCTCAAGTAAAATTACGTATTTCAAGTCCTGATCAAGTGGGTTGCCTAGAGGAGCAAACAAACTCAGCACAACAATTTTGGACTTGAATGGCCAGACTCTGATGGGCTGACGAAGAAGTAATGAGGTGAATGAACGACCTGAATCAAGAATTCTGCAGGTGAGAGGTCCTTAGCAACTGGGGCAGGATCAGCAAATGTTGCCACACAAGAAAAAGTCAGCTTTAGATAGCAGCCAGGTCTAGAGAGTCTAGAACCAGCTATGACTGTAGCTCACAATCAACTACAAATGTTCCCCTCTCTAATTAACATTTCTTCTTCCCTATGCTCCACTTTCAGAAGATTCAGAAACCATGGTTAGATATAGTGGAGGAAAACAGGAAGGAAAAAAAAAAAGTCAAATATGCGTTCTTCTTTGGCTCATTAATTTTTGTTATAGGCCCTAGCAGGGAGCATTACTAGTAATATGCAGAATTTTGGCTGCATGGGAGGTTGGGGCCCATAACCCCAACTTTGTTCAAGGGTCAACTGTAGTTGTAACTTTAAATGCAAGTAGAATCTTGGATTATTACATTAAATGTTGATATTCTCAGAAATAAACCAAATTTATACCTCCTTTGTTGCTTTAAAGAAACTTTGTATTAGCTAAGTTTTGAGCACTAAGCAACGTTTACCCAGGTTAGGAAAAACTAGTTTTTCTGAACAAAGGTAAGAAAACAGGGAAAAAGAAAATAAAGTGCCTTTGGGATTGGATTCCACTAGCCTTGTTTGTTCAATGTTCTGCCGTGTTATACGTTTTGGGTCAATTCAGATTTTTTTTAAGCAATTTGCATACATTAACCACAGATGCATGCTTGGTGCACATCAAAAATCCTTAGACATAAAAATGGAACCAGGACTTCAAAGGAAAATTAAATGAAGATAAGAATTTTTAAACGTTATGGCATTCTAACTTTCTGAGTCCCACTATGTTTGAGAATTCAAAGTAACCGTGACTCTTATTATCTAAGAGTCACTGTGTAAGTCCTGGAAGTGGATGAGTTTGCATCCAAGAGGAAGAGAATTTACCATACTACATGAATTTCAAAGAGAAATACAAAATGTAAAATAAAGTATCTTAGTGATTATGCACTATGTGTCATGATTGTAGGACCTACCAGTTCCAATAAAAAAAAAACCCAAAAAACAAAAAAAACAAATTCACCTTACCAGAAGCCATTCACAGAAAGACAAATATTGTATGATTCCACTTATAGTATCTAAAAATTGTCAAATTCATAGAATCGAAGAGTGGCATGGGGGTTGCCAGGGGCTGGGGAGTGGGGAAAATGGGAAGTTATTGATCCACAGGTAAATTTCAGTGAAAGCAAAATGAGTATGTTCCGGAGATCTGCTATCCAACATTGTACCTATGGTCAACAGTACTGTATAGTACACTTAAAATTATGTTAAGAAGGTAGATCTCTTATTAAGTGTACTTACCAAATAAAATTAAAAGGAAAGAAGAGAAAAAAAGACTAGGTATGTTACCCAGGCCTGACCCTTTTCTCTGCCATCTCCCACACCCCAGTGGTTCATTAAGGTGAGGGTATGTGACCTAAGCCAGACCTAGTATGTCCCTTGTGTCCCTTTTTTATCAGTCGGTGTTCTCCAGAGAAACAGAAACTTTAGGCGATAGATAGATGACAGATCGATCGATAGATAGATAATAGATATAGATACATAGAAAGATATTTATTATGAGGGATTGACTCATGAAATTATGGAGACTGAAAAGTCTCACGATCTGCCTTCTGGAGACCAAGGAAAGCCAATGGTATAGTTCCAGTCCAAACCCGAGAACCAGGGGAACCAAAATTGTAAGTCCAGGTCAGAATCCAAAGGTCCAAGAACCAGAAGTATCTATGTCCAAGGGTGGAAGATGGATGATATGTCCCAGCTCAAACAGAGAGAGCCAATTCTCCCTTTCTCACCTTCTTTTGTTCTATTCAGGAAAGCTGAATAGCCCATTGTAATTAGTGAGGACTATCTTCTTTACCCAGTGTACCAATTAAAATGCTAATTCTTTCACAGAAACACTCTCACAGATAGACCCAGAAATGTTTTACCAGCTATCCGAGTGTCTCTTAGTCCAGTCAAGTTGACACACAAAATTAATTATCACACCCCTCCTTGGAACTTTTCTTGAGCTGTGGGGAGGATACCCTCTTTCCTTGATTCTCAGGTGTCAGGATGTGAGTCTTGGGCAGGTGGATGTCATCGTTTCTGCCACGTTTCAAGGCTCTGTCCTGAAAATAAGGAGAAGATAGAGCCCTAATGTTCTTTAAACCTTAGAAACATGAATTTCTTGAAGCCCTGTGTACTCATTAACTTTTTGGTAGCATGAACTAAGAAATTCCTTTTGTCATTTAAACTAGTGTACATTGCCTTTCTTTTATCTTTCTTTTGTACTTTCTTTTTTGTCTAACACATGTACTAAATTACTGAAGTTTGTTTATAATTTCATGGGTTTCTAGATTCAAAAATTCATTAACCTCCCAACCCAAGTTAAGAAAGCTTCTCTTTTTGTGACTTATTGAAATGGACTCCTGAGGATTAATGCGAGAAAAAGAAAATATGACCAAAAAGAGGGAAAATGAGTATCTTCTAGTTCTTGGATATGTTCCAATTCCCTAGCATTTCTGCTTTACCTCCATCACCTTGAGAAAGAACATACGTATCTCTTTGGAAAGAGGCACATATCTCTTAAAAAAACCCAGCAATATGTTATTGTTTATGGGAGAAAGAATAGACAATATATATTCAATCATTGAATTTGTTTATACTTATAGCCAATTGTTTTCTAGAATGTCTATTTATATCTCTGAAAGAGCTTAGTACATAAAAGGTGATCAGAAATACCTGTCACATGTATGAGTAAATTAAGTGTAAAGGATAGTCATGAATGTTATATGTATTTTTACAAACCTGATACTGCTTCATTGCATTTCTTAGACTGCTATAAAATTTTTATCCTCATAAATACATGAAGTATTTTACTATGAAGAGTAAAGTTGTTGGTCATAATGGTAAAGAGAGGATGGTTGTGTGTATGTGTGTTTTGTATATCTTTGTGTGTGTTCTATTTGTGTGTTTACATTTATAATGTAAAAGAAGAGAGAGAAAAAGAACTGGGTTTTGAAGGTGAAGACTACCAGTTGATGGAAAACGGAAAACTCCATGCTTTTCCCTAAATTGTAAAGAAATGTCACCCATTGAGAAACAGATGGTATGCTAAGAAATGATAAAGATAAGTTATACATTTTCAGGTGAAATATTTAAAATCTTCTTTTTTTGTGTGTGATCTAGGAATGATTTGTTTTTCAAATCTGATTTGATGAGTTATGGTAAGCTTTTCATTGAACATTTTCCCTTCTCGAATATAATGCTGCATTTACTGTCTTAAGGGCTTCTGCAATGGCTTCCTAAATTGGTCTCCCTACTTCCACTCTTGCTTTCTAGTCTAGTCTCTACTGGTCATCCAGTGTGATCCTGTTAAAATGTAAATGAAACTCTGTGATTTCTGTGCCCTAGCCAAACCTTCCCATGCCCTGTAGGCTTTATACAACTCTGCTGCTTCTCTGCCTTCGTCTTCTGGTATTCTCCCTTTTGCTTTTGCTCCTTATTGACTGAGAATACTGGCCTCCTTTCTGTTTCTTTAACTTATGTTCAGCTTAGAACAGTCTTGCCCTAGATACCAACATGACTAGCAGTCTTACTCTCTTCAGGTCTCTGCTAAAATGTTATTTTATCAGAGGTACCACCCAGAACACTATATAAAACAGCCATTTGCCACCATAATCACTCTTTATTCTCTTATCCTTACACATTATTTGTTTGTTTATTTTCTATCCTTACACATTGTTTGTCCTTAGTTAAATATAAACTCTAGGGGGACAAACATTTCATTTTGTTCAAAGCTTTATTCCTAATTCTCAGACAAGTGTGGAGCCATAAGGAAAATTTGTTGAATAACTGCATTTTCTCAACACAGAGGTAACATGCACAGATTTCATAGTATGAGCACCTAGAAAATCACCAGTAGATAAAATTATTAATATCTAACTTTTACTAATGAACCTGAGACGGAGTTCAAAGGATTTGCAAGAGATTACACATTGGGGAAAAAAAAAATACATCTGAGTCCAGATACAGTCTTCATAAGTACTTATCTTTCCTTTTTTTTTATTACATCTTGTAAGGAAGAATCAGCTAGAAATACTTCCAAAATATAAATCAGGAAAGTGTCTGACATCTGACAACAGGACAGAGTAACAAGCTGCCTTATTTATAAGAAATTATGCTCAGAGGAAAAAAAAAATCATGTTGTGGAGACTAACTGTTGAGTGTGATGTAATGGAGCTTGGAGGATATGCCACAGCAAAGTCAGAATTCAGCTTTCAAACTTCTTTGCGAATGTCATAAGGCGTTATGCATTGTTAAAAAGCTGCCAGTTCCTTCCCCAGAGGATTTGCCATCTCCGTGATGGGTGAAGCAATTTTCTCTGCTGATCTGTGAATATCCTTCAACCCTTGAGTTCTCTGGGAATATTAATGCAAGATATTATGAGGGTGAAATGTTAAAAACAATAACTAGTTTTTCATGCCATTCAAATGTAATTGGTTTGTAGGAAAGACCTGACTTCTTTTCTGAAGTGGTATATTAATGTTTCAAATTAAATATTCATAGTGCAAAATAGAAGTTATCTTATAATCTGTGTAATTATAGATTACCTCTCAATTCTTTTATTATCTTTTGTGTAATGTGCTCAGTATGATCTGTAGTTTATACTTGAACACAAAGAAACTGTTTAAGTGTATTCACTTCAGGATATCCTTCTGGCTATACTGTATGCCACCCATCCTCTCTATTCTTTCATAGGATGCAATTTACAGAGGAACATGGTAGCGTGCAGAGGGTCAAATTTCCTCCACATAGTTTTCTGCCCCTAATTTACCACATTTCTCCTTATTTTTCGTCATCATCTTTTATTTTTAAGTCCAATAAGATGGAAATAAAAGCATCTTTCAATTAAAGAAGTGATTTTGATTAAAGAAAATTCTGCAAGATGGAAATGATAGAGGGCAAGAAATGAAGAAAAGAGCTAGAGAAGTAACAGAGAAAGGTGGATAATGTGGGCGGAAAATAAAATCAAAGAAAAAGAAAAGATATTAAAGAGTAAGATGTGTGAGTGAAGAAAAAGTGAGGATTGCAATTGACCTTCCCAAAGAACACCTGCCTAGGAGAATTTCTTCATTATGAGCCTCTGTCTTTTTCTCAAGGTATTGCAGGACACTAGGCAATGCCTCCACCTCGAGAGGACCAGAGAAGGGTCCGCGGCCAGTTGGTTCTTGGCTGCGCACAGAGAAGAATTCAATCATGGGCCAAAATGAAAGTAAAACAAGGATAAGTTTATTCAGGCAGAGGAGATGCAAGAAGCAGGCTACCGCATAGACATAGCAGCCCTGCTCCTGCCAAGGTTTAAGCCTATTATGAGTGTTCCTAAAATTAGAGGCTGTACATTCAAATTTGAAGAAGGAATATTCAGGAATTTTCTGGGAAATGGTGGAAATTTCTCAGAAAAGCACCATTGGCCATTTTATGTCCTTTTATAGTCTTTCTGTTTCTGACCCTGGTGGCACAGCGTGTGTCTTTTAGCATGGTAATGCATTGTAATGAGCATATTATGAGTCTTAGGGTCACCATGTTGGTTTTAGCTGGTCACAGCCAGTTATAGCCAACTCCCAAACCATTAACCATCCATCCCACCTTGGGGTCTGGCCTTCGAGTATAGTGATAAGTTTCAGAAGGATGGAGATTTCTTGTCCTACAGCCAGCCCTGCCTCTTCAGCTTGCCTTTCATCTACCTTATAAACACCCAGGGATTCCTTTGTCTCCATGAGACCCAATACCCAGGGGTTTTATCAACACAGTTTATTTAGAAGGTGGAACACCAGTTTTTTCTTTTTAGAAGGATAAAATGGGGGAAATATGATAGAATAGTTCCTCATTATCTAGGAAGTTGTTAGGAAATTTTTAAGGTTGTTTTCTACTTCAAGTCATAAAATTTTGGTTGTCACTTTTAATTTGAGTAATTTTTATCTTAAATTATCTTATTCTTTCTTTTTTTGTGTTTTATTAACTCAGATCACTGGGGCATGTGACCTACCGATGCCTTTTTCTGTTGTACAATGACACTTGTAAGAGATCAACTAATCACACCTTCTGGTCTCCTCAGATTGTCTTAATCTTTGCTTTAGACTCAGCATAATCATATTACATTGCGGTGAATTTCAGCGGAACTGGTGAGCTGATGTTTGGTCCATTCCTGCTCAGAGGTAGCCCAGTGTACCTACTCTATAGCTTCTTAGGACCTAATTATAGAGAAGGGATATAATGCTGAACAAGACAAATGTGGTTCTGTCACAAAGTTTTACATTTTATGTAGGAGACAAACATATAAGAAATTGTTAAATTGAGATGCATGTGGTAAAGGAGAAATGCAAAATATAGATGCATGTAAAAGACTGGAGGACTCTGAAAAAGTGACATTTAAGGTGAGAGCCAAAGATTAATAAGAGTTAACAAATGAAGGACATAGTGGGAGGAAAATTCCAGGTGAAAGCAGGCAAAACTCTGTGATAGGAAAAATCATAAGATATTAAAGAACTGAGGAAACTTCTTGGGCAATGAGTATGAGAGGGAATTGGCATTTAACTCAAGTGGGAGATGTAAGTAGGGGCCAGAATACTGAGTTCTTAAACAGTATGAAAGGATTTTGGATATTACCCTAATGGCAATGGAAATTCACTGAGGTTATTAAGCAGAAGAGTGCTATGACTGATTTAAATATTTAAAATGGTTCCCTAGTTTCTCAGTAAATAGTATACTGAAGAAGTTCAAGAACAAATATGGAAAACAGTTAAAGGGTGATTACAGGAGAGAGTTGATGGTGGCTTGGGCTGTGGTTCAAGTTGGATTGGAAAGAGATTGATAGCTTCAAGTAATGTTATAGAGTGACTTAAATACCAAGATATTCATGTGCTTTTGGAGGGAAGGGTGACTTGGTGGCAAATCTGAATTATCTGGATTCAAAATCGAGATTCATTTCATGATAATTTCCGTAATATTTATGGGAAAAGGGACACAATGTTTTAAAAGGGCATGTCTCAAAAAATGAGGGAGTTATGGTGACTACATGGGGGGTTTAAATGGTTACACTATGTCTAAAGATAGTTTTCGCACAGACTTCTCAATCTGTCCAAATCTAACAGCCCTATACATAATTTTTTACCAGTTCACTGCTAGCCCAATAAATGTCAACTGTTTGCTTCATTTATACCATCTTGATTACTCTTCTGATTCTTCCAATCCAAGTATCAATAATTTTTTCAGCACCAGATTTTTCTTCTAGTTTCTAAATGAACTTAAAATTACTGATAATTGCTTTTTTTTTTTTTAATCTGAGGAGTAAGATGCACACTCTTTCAATGTCTAATAGTCATTTTCCTAAATACATGTAGGATATCATCATGGATCTTGCTCTAATATATATACATACCAATATGGTAGTTAGGGTGTATAGTTTGGTATATAATGTTTATATTTTACTCTACCACAATGGTAGCATTCCAAATTCATTTAAGTGGAGACTGTTTAGTGGGAATTAAATTCACATATTAAATAATTTAAAGAAAACATGGGCATTACTGAAATAAAATAAAGGGCTGCAACTTAAAATCGTGCCAGTTAAGAGCTGCCACTTTTAGTGAATTATTTAATTTCATTAATATCTGGTAGTTAAATCAAATTTCATATTTTTAAAATATCTGTTTTTTTATGTTTTTAAATGACAGAGAAATGATTGGCAGTTTATTTATGACTAACAAAGTATTTTCTTTATAATTTATTTTCCAACATTCTAACCTAATTGCATCATTCAAATCAAGCACTTTAGAATTGGCTCTATTTAAAATCCCATTGTATTAAATGCCTCACTACTAAATCACCCCACCATTAATTCAAGTCCAGTGGGGAAGTTTTTAAGCTCATTTTCTTACCTGGTGTATTCAAGTGTCCTTGAATATCTTTTAGGTTTTATTTAAACCCAAAATGAGCAATATTAATATAGAACATTCATCAAATAATGGAGAATTAATGGGAGCAAATCAGGGAGAAAAACACATTCATTTGTTTATAGTTTTGTTTCCATTCACTTCACATACTCATACAGACTCATTGAGTAACGCAGTAATTCTTTAGACAAATAATGAGTAAGCTAGCGATGTGGGTTTCAACGTAGAGATAAATAAGAGACAGATGTTGTCCGAGAAGAGCACATAGTCTTGTGGGAAAGAAAGTCCCATGAGTTGTGGCTGTGTAACATCTGTGGTATGAAAGCTGTCTACGCAGGGAACTGTGGGTGATAGAAGAGCAGTATATTCTTCAGCTTGAAGAAGTCAGAAGAGGCTTGATGTTTGAGGCATGAATGTGATTTAGCTAGTTGGATCAGGGAGCAGAAACATTTCTGGTAAAGAAAAGAGCATTTATAAAGGCACCAAAGAGTGAACGAATTTGAAACATTGAGAGGATGACCATCTTAATGTCCCATACACAGGGTGCTGTCATGATGGAGAGGAAGAATGATGAGTAGGGCCTCCTGTGCCATGCTAAGGGATTGGATTTTACGTCCAGTTCAATGTCAAGCTCTGATGGTTCTCCACAGTGCGTTAGGAATTAGGAATGATGATGGAGGGTAAGTGAAAAACAATGGAAATGGAAAACATTTGAATCCATAAAGAAAAATAAACTTAGGATGAGATGAGAAGTACCCTGTCATCACTGTTTAATGGTGCAGAGGGCATATGTGAGGAGCATGATGTTGAAATGACTATATCTGAAGGGGTTTATGGTACAGAATGTTTGCTTATGGCAGAAATTACTGATTGATTTTGGGTTAAAAAATAATACTACTTCAGAGCAATTTTTCAGTTTTATTTTGTGGGTAGTAGGAATTGTGTAAATGACGATCTTCCTTTTTTGGCGTGGTGGAAAGTGTAGAACTAAATTTGAAACCCAACCACAACAAGAGGGAGGATTATTTTGTTGTACATATTGAGTCAAATTGCTGGTTTTACAATGTCCCTATTCTTTCTTTTCTTCCTATCTTTTTTTCTTTTCTTTCTTTTTTCCTTCCTTCCTTCCTCCCATCCTTCCTTCCTTCCTTCCTTCCTTCCTTCCTTCCTTCCTTCCTTCCTTCCTTCCTTCCTCCCTCCCTCCCATGCTTCCTTCCTTCCCTTCCTTCCTTCCTTCCTTCCTTCCTTCCTTCCTTCCTTCCTTCCTTCCTTCCTTTCTTTCTTTCTTTCTTTCTTTCTTTCTTTCTTTCTTTCTTTCTTTCTTTCTTTATGTTTATTATTTCCCTATATCATCATGGTTTATTTGGGATGTCATTTTGTGTGTATGTAAAATAAAATAATGATAGCTGGTATTTACTGAATATATACAATTTGCCAGGCATTTTTATAAGTGCTCTTTTATTCCCAAAATAAACCTATATGGGAGGTACTATTATTATTTCCATTTGACAGATGAAGACACTGAGGGAGATACTTGCTTAGCACAAACATGGTTGCATGGCTAGGACATGGCAAAGGTGTGATTCAATGCCAGTACACTTAATCATTTTGCTATCCACATATTTTTGTTTTTTCTTCATTTTCAGAATTGAAGTGCGGTATAATTAAAAGGTACTACAATTTCCTCAGGGACTCAGAATCAGGGATTAGTTGACAGGCATGTTCATGTTCTTATTCCATTGTGCTTAAAAATATCTTCTGATTTATAGGTTCAACAATATCTTTACTGTATTTTCTTCCTTCAGTATTTTTTCTTCTGCCTGTTTTCATTTTCAACATATTTGGTTAACAATAGTACACATATAACCAATTTTTACAATTGAGTAACCTTATCTTTTGATTAATTTGTATTACCAAATTTATCAGATAACAAATTGATATGTGTGTGTGTGTGTGTGTGTGTGTGTGTGAAGGCTATTGTCTTCAATTGATGTTACTATTCTGTAAGTGTACTTATTTCTTGTATTCACTTACTTTTTGTTGATTTATATTAGTTCATTTACATCTCATGCTACTGCATTGATTAGAAATTATAGAAAAGTTACTTAATCATGATGGTATTGCTTTAGTGTTTCATTGTTCATTTCAATTACAATAACAGTTCTTACAACATCAATTACAATGTTAAGATGATGCAAGTTGAAGACATTCCATCTATTTGCCTAAGGTAATGAGTTAGCAAATGGCGTACCTGGGAATCAGACCCATGCCTGCCTAGCTCCAAAGCTCCTATTTTTATAAATGTTATAAATGAATTTCATCCAGGAGTTTTCAGCACTACTGCAGTTTTGAATCTATTTCAGTGTTTTCATGATTATCTCAGTGGAATGCAGAACATGAGGTAAAGATACAACATGGCAATTATTTAAAGTTTTTGTCAGTCATATATTTTTAAGGTTTTGAGATGATATTGGGCATATTTCTACCATATGTTTTACCTATCATAAACTGATTGGTGTTTGATGATTGTTGCATTATAGATTCTATCAAGTATATTAAATGTGTGATTAAGTATAAAAGAAAACTCTTAGATGAAATCCACTATTTCTTCCTACCCATTCCTTTCAGTAGCAGATTAGAAGCATACTGCACCTGAAAGTTATAGTTACTTGTATTATGTTTTGTTTTTATTAAACCCATGTTATCGCTTTTTAACACTGTTGATATTATCAAGTTATCATTTTTATTTGCACCATAGAGGTATAAAATTATTAAAATATATAGGCAAATGATTCTCTGTGTACCGTTCATGGGACTGTCTATAGGGAGCTTGGATTCCTGAAAGTAGAAATTATGCTAAAATTGAAAACCTCTAACAGTTTTAAATTGTGCAGTGTTATTTTGTTACTATTCTGTAAGTGTACTTATATAAATAAAGGAATCAAGAAATGATGACATCAACTACGTCTAAGGATTCTGTTTTACCTAATCTTAAAATATTTCTAAACTGCACTGCACAGCTTCCGGTTTTAACAATAAGACATCTATCTGCTTTGTGCACACCTCTATGTCAGCTTCTGTGGACTTATTATCTGGTTTATCTTCCACTTTCTAAAGGCATTCATTTTTTTGCAATTCCCCCCACCCCTCAATATTCAGTACTGGTTACCTTATTTTCTCTATAGACACAAACTACCTAGTATTTATTGAACACATATTCTGTTTCTGGCAGCGAACTGATTGGATTATTTTCATTTTATCGTTTAATCCTCATGATGACCCTGGAGTTTGATATTATTATTTTAACTATTTGACTTCTTAAATAAATGGTGAGAGAGTGAAGTTCCTGATTATGTAAATAGGTGCCAGAACCAAATTTGCTCGAGATCTAGGGTAATTTCATAGTAGTAGCACTTAACCTCTTCTAGATTATGCAATTTTTCAATATCCCACCACTGTTAAGTGTAAGGCACCTAGTTGAGTCAGCACTCTGTTCACCTTTGCATTCAGTCACAATCAGAGAAAAAGAAAGTGGCCTCATTAGGAATTATTTATATATTACATCTTAGGTAATTAATTATCTTCAGGGAAAGATAGTCAAATTCCATGTTTGGTTCCAGGGCAATTGGTAAATATGGAAAAAGTCTCATCATTAAGATGTTTCTACAGTTTAGACCCTATGAATGAATATAAGAGAGCTTAAAGGTAAATGAACTACTTTTCTATAAATTTTGGGAGATACTGAGAGCAGATTTCCCAAGTACTAACAGTGATGGCTGGAATCACTTTGGTGATGATATTGGGCGTTATGTTTATGAAGCGTACTGAAGGTTTGACAAGGGGTGGCACTATTAGTCGCCAAGCTAACAGCAACAATATTTCCCTTGTTGGCTCATTCTGTGTGTTTGTCATGAACTTGGCATCCTTAGGAAGGACACTACAGCATGTGCTATTTGCCATTTCTTTGGTAGTTTTTGAATTGCTTCCTCCATTGACTGTGTTTGCCTGTAAATATCCTCCTCTCTTTTTAAAATTTCTCTCTTTTCACTTCATTTATTTCTTTAATAAAGAAATAAATGCATTAATTTATTAAAGAAGCCTTAATGGTTGCTTTAATGCTTCACCTTAATTGCACAGGAAACACAAGGAAAAATGCCACTCCTGCTTTTAAAAACTTGGTGCCCACTATGTGCCCAAAGCCAAAGCCAAGATTCTAGCTCTATTATTAATAACTAAACTCATCCCTTCCTAAGATGAAGTACAATTTCCCTGTTAGGCAAAGGTCTACTCTAATGTTCTGTAAACATTAGACTCAATTTCAGGTGCTGCAGAAGAACTTCTCTTCATGCTGCTTCCTCTGAACTGTCCTTTTTACTGAAGCTTATTTATTAACTCTGTTACCAAGAAAGTTTGGGAACACATTATATGCATTCCAGGCAAGATCATTCATCTCACAGGTACCACTGTTTTGGTTTGTTTGCTTGCTTTTTAATATTTTCTCTCCTCATTCTTATCTCACCTCTGGATTATCACCATACATTGTCCATAATCATATTGTGTCCAATCTCTCTCTGTAACAGTTCATTCAGAGTATTTATACATGTTTAATACTTCAAAATCACTATTTTCTTCTGACCATATTTCTGTATTTTAAAAGTCTTCATATTTCATTTGCCACATCGTATTATCTATTCTCCAGATCAAGACTAGGCTCCTGAAACTGGAATGAAAGGCATTTCACAATAGGACTGATGGCTAACTTTTGAAACCTATTCTTGTCTACTTGTTTTTATTAACTTTCAAGCCAGTATGTTCTTGGAGCAGACCTTATAAATTGCCGTCTCCATGTCATTGATATTACTATTTTCTCATTATCTGGCCATTTTCAACCTCTAATTCAAGATTCAGCCTAGGGCTCATCTCCTCTGTAAAGGCTTTTACATCTTACGATAGTTATTCTTTTGTACCTCAACTAAGCTGCTGGTGCCTAAAGGAGAGATATCGTAGGTGCACTTCTCTGGGTTTCCTATAGCACCTCATAGAGGCCTGGTGTATAATAGATTTTCATTTTATATTTATTGGTTGACTGATTAAGTTATTGAACAAAAGCAACGTAAGTACCATTTTTTGATCTTGAAAAATTTACAATATAATTATAATATTGTATTATTTTTTGCTGGAGGGTTCTCAAGGGATTTGGAAGTATTCTTAAATCATGACATATAAGAATGAGGGACACAGCTCAGACTCTTTTCCCTATAAAATGAGATGTTGTTCTACAGTATCCACTAGAGTTCTTTCTTCTTTTGCACTCTATCCTGTAGGAATGCAGAGAAGGAATATATTAACATGGAGAAGATGAGACTTTTTTTTTGAGATTAAAGAATTTAAAAGGTCATTGAGCAAAAAGAAGGGATTCTAGGTGGTAGGTGGTGAGATTCCCACAATTAAATAATTGAAATAAAACAACAAATAGTCTATAATTAGGTGTTTAAAGGAAATTAGACTTGTAAGGATGCAGGCTTCTTGAATTGGCATCATGGGACATAAGCTTGGAGGAATATATTGGGACAGATCCATATATTGCTTCCATCAAACACATGCAAAGGAGAGCTACTTAAAACCTAAAACTAAGGATTTGAAGGAGAAAGGCTGCTCATAGGTCACAATGCTGCTCCTACTTACAAAATGAACAAATAAAACATGTTTCAGGAATCACTTCACTGGCCTTTTCCTTTGCAAGTCTAGTATGTATGGCTCATATAAGTGTCTGAATGTAATTGAAACAACCAGCTTTCTTTTCTTTTTTTCTGTTGAAGTTCTCCAAGCTACTTTAAAAACAAAACAAAAAGTTATGTTATTTTAGAAAGTACACAATGTGTCAAAGTTCCCCAGAGTTGACTTAGAGAAAGCTCTGAACATGATTTCAACTGAAAAACAAAGATTTCAAATATTTTATAAATGCTTGTTATATTACCTGTATCAGCAACACAGCTGGAGGAAATGACTACAGAAACAGGGTAAAATCTGGAAGTACTGAGAGAGACCTGAGACTGATTGTCCCATAGTTCATGCAAGCTGTATTGTTTATGCTGGGATAAACCTGCACTGGTAAGAAGAATATTATTGAAAGCCAATAGAATCATTATATCCATTTTTATGAAAAACGAAATACTTAAATGGAGGGCTCATAGGAATGGCTTAAAAATGAAACATGAAGTTTATCTCATGAAGCTGTTACTGACTAGAGAGAAAAATACACACACACACACACACACACACACACACACACACACACATACTGGGTGCCAAAAAATGTATACAAGTGGACACTTTGGTAAACGTTGTTCAAGTAGTAGTTCACTGTAATGAGAAGTCTCTGGACGCTGATGGTAACCACTTTGAGCACCTCTTGTGATTGCAGAAGTCAAATGTGACTTGTGTTCATCTTCTGTTATCGGTACATATTGAACATAACAATTTAATACAGTTTTCATTTCTTAAAATGTGTATACTTTTTTTTAGCTCTCTCTCTCTCTCTCTCCTCTCTCTCTCTCTCTCTCTCTCTCTCTCTCTATATATATATATATATATATATATATATATATATATATATATATATATATATATATATATAAAACTGGTGATGGACTTTATTGATGCCATATCTTAAATGGTGATCTATCCAGTTAACAGAATTTAATTACTGCATAATCACAATTTTATTTCCATAGACAGAAATAGGAGATTTATAGTTTTCATGTAAAGAAGTATTTGTAAATTATCAAGTAAATATTTCTGTGCTTGTGTAATACGTGGGGCTTTTTCGAGTGCCCTAAGGAAGTAAATGCTTAAGAGAAAATTCTCTTTGAATAAAGAAGATGGACTTGTGAATTTAGTTCCGTTGCTTAACAGCATTCCTCCTGGATCTACCTGTTTTCCCCACACAGTTGTTCACAGCCTCCAAAGGCAGTTAATCTCTCTGTTCAGTGGACATGACTATTTTTGCAGTGCCTTAGAGTTTTGTTGGTTGCCAGATCATTAATGGTCTATGAATTATGCAATAAACTTCTCCTGCACCAATAAAGAAGAAGCCAGCAGTGAAGTCTGGCCTGAGAGTAGATGAAATGCAACAATAAAAGCCATAAACAGAGTCTTTCATTTGGAAGCCCTATTAAGAATTAGAAATAATTCATGTTCAGATGGTTCTCTATGGCAGAGATGCTGTAATGTAAGAGTTTGCAGGACTTTAAAAAAAATGAAGAAGCAAAGGAGAGGATGGTTGCACTTGAAACTGTTCCTGGGAGGCAGGGAGCTCATTGCCTTTGTTTCCTTTTTCCTATTAAAGTCTCAAGTCAGTCAACATTACGTTTATAATTACAGATTATGGGCCCAAACACAATCGACCAGTCAGTTATTTTTCTGGGGTGGGGGGGGGAAGATTGCTGTTTTTTAAAAGACTTCCATTTCATGTCATTTAAAATTCATGTTAAAAGATCTAAAAATTTATTTTGTGTTTGAAGCTCCTTCTACTGATGATATAACTCTTTCTGGGTCTGAGAGTAAAAGAATGAAAGATGAATAGCATTTCTTCTTAAGCAAAATACCAATTAGGGAATCTTTAGCCTGGAGTTGCAGTTTATTTTGAGTCTATTATGTGAAATTTGGTTATTTTACTTTCGGGTTTCCACATAGTGGAAAAAAGCACATGGCATAATAAGTAAGTACAGTGCTTAAAAGCAGGGGTGTGAGACACACATGGTTCGCATACTCTGGTTCTTTCGCTTACTGATTGAGCTTCCTACAAATTATTCTCCTCATTATAGGCTGAATGGGATTACCCTGCCCCCATCATATGTTGAAATTCTAACCCCCTGTACCTCATAGTGTGATCATACTTGGAAATAGGGTCATTGAAAATGTAATTAGTTAAGATGAGGTGATTAGGGTGAGCTCTAATCCAATATGACTAATGTACTTATGAAAGAGGAAATTTAGATACAGAGATACTGTTGGGGAAATATAACTTAAAACACTTTTCTCCCAACCCAGAGAATCTCTCCATAGAGGCAGTAGAAAAATAAAACAGTTTTATTATTGAATAAGAATTAAACCAAAATGTGATGTGCATCACAGACAATCCATTAAGACATTGCAGACAGAAAGAAATCCTCACCCTTTATTATAGCCAAACAGACACAAGCCATTACACGCATGTTTTCAAGATAAATAATGATTAGTCAAGTAAAAAGAGTTGGTAGCACCTTTTGTCACACATGGCTCATGCTAACTATACCTGATAATTGGGGTGACCATCTGTGTGGCTAATTGGCTTTATACAGAAGGAAAAAAAAAAGAAAAAAAAAAGAAACCTCTTATCTCTCTCTGGCAAGCGGTAGTTTTGCAGCTTGGAACAAAGCCCACCAATGTTAGGCTCCTATCTTCCCATAAAAACAGGCAATGAGAGGTGCTATCTACCTTGAGGATTCTCCTTTTTAGCCCTCAAAAGGAACCACCCCTGTTGACACCTTGATATTGAACTTTTAGCCCCCAGAACTGTGAGACAATACAGTTCTGTTGTTTAAGTCACTCGGTTTTCGGTACTTTGCTACGGAAGCCTTAGCAAACGAATACATCCTTTATATTTCAGTTTCCTCCTGGAATGGGTGGGGTTTAGGAAGGCAGAGCTGTAGAGTGGGTATGGTAACATTATCTACTTCAGGGAGATGTCAAGAAAATTAAATAAGTTAAAGGTCATAAAATGCTTAGTGAAGTGCTTGGAGCGTAGTACTCAATATGTCTTATCTATTACTACCATTTTCCTTTTCTTGAGGAAATTACATTGGGTTCTTGGATATAAAATCCCAAGGTTAGACAAAATTCTCATGTCCTTTGCATCTCTGCAGTTAATTTATTCTTTTTTTTCTGCCTTAAAATTATAAGCCCCTTTTTTTCATTTTACTACAAATCTATCAATTAATAACAGCATATTGGGTATCTCCTATTTAATTTAACAAATATTCATTATTTCCTATGGAATTGACATGTAAACAATTGATTAAGTAGAATGATGGAGATATAAAGTGATGTAAAGGAAGCACAGAAGAGGGAAAAATCAAATTTGGGGACAAGAGGGATAAGTAAAAACTGAACAGATTATTAGATGACATCTGGAATGGAATTTGGAGGTTGAATTCATCACCCAGGAAAAGGCAGGAATGACGCGTCATTTAGGCCTAGGGATCAGCAGGTCTCTCAAAAAACAGTTAACAACATACAGTATAGCTTGTTACTGCAAATATTTCTGGAGCCTAAAATTGTAGGGAGAGCAAGGACAGATGTGGCTAAAAGGAAAGACATGGGTCAGGTTATGCCAGAACACAGGGAGAGTGTCCAGTTAGAGACGGAAGCTTTAAAAAATAACTGAGAACGAAATGCAATATGTAATGGAATTTTGAATACAATAATGTATATATCATGTAATGAGAGCTAACTATATGTCAGGCCCTATTCTAAGTATTTTTGTGTATATTAACAAATTATTTACATATAATAGATATTATATATTACATATTTTATACATATTTTTATATATAATACATATTATGTATAATATATACTTATTACATATGTAATAAAAATATATATTATACATAATATGTATATATATATGTATATATATAAACACAGGTGAATATTTTTATCTTCACTTTATAGGAAAAGAAGCATAGGCCCTGAGCACTTAGGTAATATGATTCTGATTATAGAAACTAGCAGCAGAGGTAGAATTTTAAACTATGTGGTTTTGGATCCAAAAAGGAAAAAAAAAAAGGGTTTACATTCATTAATTATAGCAAAGGGTGTCAGATGCCATAAGCAGACTACATGGAAGGGGATAGACTAAAGCAGATAGTAATTCTCATATATGAATCCTGTCTGTTTTTCTATGGTACAGTTCAAATACCACATTAATGCCCCCACCAGAAGTCATCTCCCCTATAGTAAATTCATTTAGTACTTTTTGTTTTTGTAAATAGTGTGCGGTTTATATAACTTCTAAAATTATATCAAAGTGATTTATATGACTGCCTTAGATTCTTTACATAAGTTGACACTTTAATACTAAGAACTCCATGTGAAAAGTGTTTTTAAAACAAGACGTACAAAATGAACATCTGATAAATGAATGATGAGAAGGACTAAAGGGAAATAAGACAATGGCAGTGTATAGTAGATAGTATATTTTTGGAAGCTGGGAACTAGATGAATGAGTGGTAACTGAGTGACCTGAGGTACTTTCTGAGTAAGTAGGGAAAGCTGGAAAATCAGCTGGGTTCAACAGTAATTCTCCAAAGATTTAGAAACTGGTATCACTGGGTTTGGGGGTTAAGGAGGAATGGCTACAATCAATAGGGAGGATGAGGTTGGTCTAGTAATTTAGGTGTGAAATCACAATGGACTGGGTAAGAATGGGGGTAGTGAGACTGCAGGGACAGGAAAGGGTACAGGACATATTATACAGAAGAAGTAGCCTTACTGGTATTTCTTGTTGGGACACTGTCCTGTGTTCCCTTACTTTGTCTTCCCTACTACATTAGTTGCAGCTATCTGGGTTTTCTATGGTACTTGTCCTGTATTGTCACTAAGAATAGATTCTGTGTGGGAGGTGAAACTGACAAAAATTGCTTCATGTCATGATAGAGTTAAAGATTTTTCTGGAATATGGAATTGCCACACACTGATATGACCCTAGTATTATAATTTAATCTTAATATCATAAACTGGAAGACTTTGAGGAAATCTATGAAGAGACTCTCACGAATAAATGGAAGATTCCATCAAATATTCATTGTCAGTGGACACATAAAATATATGCCTTAACTAGGAGTTTTTATTCTTTACCTCTCACTTCGCTACAATTTTAAAAATATTTTTTACCGGTGTTCACACAATTCTTTTATATGTTCTATTCTTGAAGTTTGTTTGTTTGTTTGTTTGTTTCTTGGTTATTTGTTTTACTTGAAAACGTAGCGAGAATGAAATTGAGAGAAAAGGAAAACCAATAATATTTTACTTGAATAAAAGCATAGTTTTAATTTAAAAACTTATATATCAAAAGAAACTTATTCAAAGGAGAATGTATAATTCTCATTTTTTGAGAATTTATAATATGTTAGCTGCTTTGTGACTCTTATCTAGTCAAGGCAACATCTCCATAAGGTAGTTGCTCTTATCTCAATTTACAGACAAGAAACCTGAGAGCAGTAATATAAGGTTGTATAACCTGTTTAAAGCCATCCAAGTAAGTAGTATGGGTATGATTTGGATCTGTTTTGTCCGACTTGAAAGTTTTTTGGCTTTTTTTTTTTTTATACCACCTTGTTTTCTGTCTTCATGAGGAGCAATAACCGGTGCAAAAGCAGTGTCCAAATATATTGTTATAAAAGGCAACTGTATCCAAGAGAATCATAAGTTAACAGAAAGATCCTGACACTAAAGATCTGATTTTCATTTCCCTCTTTATTACCCACTATTAGTGGGACCTTGAATGGTCCATTTTGTTATAAAATAAAGATGATATTAATACCCACATTCTTGATGTGAGAATTTAATGACGGGATGTGTGCGATCATGATATATAAATTCTAAAGTGTTGTATAAACTGTAGTTTTTATTATTATTGTACCAATTTTAATATAGATATTCTTTCCTCAAGAGATTAAATCATAATAACATATGAAAATTTATATTTAAATCAGATTAATAAAAACATTATAACAGAATTTATACTATATTCCAATGACTGAGGCATATAATCTCAAATTAAGCTTGTTATCCTTTCGGACTACTCCCTATCTTTCTATTTTTTAAACATCAGCATAAGATTTTGTCGTATATTGAGGTATGTGCTTATTTCACACATAGTTTCTCATTTTAAATTTAAATTTTCTCTTTCTGTACTCACTTTAAATATTTAGTGTACTCAATAGGCTGTGATTTATTTATTTAACCAAAATTTAGGAAAATGCATTTATGTTGATGAAAACATATTCTTGTAGATTTTATATTATTTTAATAAAGAAGGAAAAGGAATGGGTAAAGTAAATACAAATTATGTATCTATATGTCTATATCCACACACACACACACACACACACACACACACACACACTCACTCATATACCAGTTAACAAAAATGGGATGGAATGGAGGTCTGTATTATTGTATAAATGAATTACCCATTTATTAGAAATATGAATTAACTATAGCTTTTTATTATATATTATTTATGTTGCTTTCAATAATATGATCTGTTATAAATTCAAGAATTGTGTCCCTAGACCATTATATATTTTTTTTATTTTCTCAATATAACAGTGATAAGAAATGAATCAGGGATATCTTGAGAATACAGAATCCACCAAGTGATGGATAATGATTTGTAGATAAAATTATGCCAGTATATAAATATTGGTGTTATGGTAGTGATTCTTAACAATGTTACGAGGTTGTATAACCTACACGAATAGATTTTGCTCGTTACCTTACCTAAATCCACATAAGGGAACATGAGATGTGGCTAAAAGTCAAAATCTAGCCAATACACCACTGTGCATGTGGGACTGCCCTGCTCCCTCTCTGACACAGGAGGCCCTCATTAAGTGTTCCCTGAATCTGCAGAGAGAAGTTCCAAAAGATTTTTGATGCCAATAAGAAGACTTTTATATTTTAAATTTAGAAATGTAGGCAATGGATGTGTAAGATACATTTTAATGAGTGCAGTAAGAAATAGTTTTAGGGGATAATAGCATTACTGCAGGTTAGCTGCAGATTGACACACTCTTTCAGGAAAACATAATGGCCAGGATATAACTTACAGTAGATAGTTTGGTTCTTCTACTTATGGTTGAATGGGCTCCTAGTGCACTGGCAGGGGACCCTCCACTGGAAAATTATTTCCAGTGCAAAGTGAAAGAGGAGTCAGTGATGAGGGTAGTATATTGCTGTCATATTCCATGTAGTTTTAAAGTATCAGAGGGCCATAAAGATAATGTATTGTTCCAAGTACATTTCTTGGCTTTAAGTAATGCTTTGTACTACTGGGAGCCATTCAGGTTTTGGTGATATCATTTTCTAAACAAGCTTGCTGTCATTTTATCTTGCCAGCCCCTAGGCCCTCTGAACTTGGCTCAGGCTTTTGAGTTTTCATTCTAGCACACAAAAGCATTCGCCAACATCAGCTTCCAATAGTTTCTTCTACTCTGGGGCCATCAATACATTCTTTGAGCTTTATCTTTGATTGCATTTAGACAGAATCAACATTGTTATTTATAATCAAAGCACCTTTAAAGAAAGAAGGGAAGCAAGCAAAAATAATGAGAAACAAGATTAGAAAAATCCTTTTATGTAGTTGATCTTTTATCAATATAAAACACATAGCAAGTGTAGGAAAAACAACGCTGGCTGAAACCCTGCATTTCTGAAACACTTATTTTCATATCGATCAGCTTAGTAGTTTAAATAATGAGTTATGGAGAATTAGAAGATATTACTGGGGAATATAATTTTATTCAGTATATGTCATATTTTAAAAGTACACACCTATAATTAGGTTAGATTTGGGATAACTTGATGGAAGGATAGGACTGGAAGAGTAAAAAGAAATACCTTCTGGTCCTCTTTTGGTTAGTTTGGAGGTCCAATAATTTATTTTTTAACTCACTCCAGAAACAATAGAATTCCCTGACTTATAGAAACATTGACATTTATTTCTCAGCTTGAGATTAATAGGTGAATTCAATCAATCAACTTTTGTGTGTGTGTGTGTGATTACTCATTCATAATGAAATTTAAAATTCTGCATGGACTTAGTTTGCTAACCATCATCCTAATGTTCTTGAGTTGGGAAGTCTGATGGAGGAGTCAGGTGCCTGCCAACAGGTTTAGTTTCACCCCCATTGCATCTCTGGGGTTTTATTCAAGGACCACAACTGTTACTTTTCTTCAATGCCCTAGAGCTTCTGTTTCCCACTTTTACTGTGGCATCTACACATTTCCTCTAAAAACTGTATTAGAAGTAATCATCTGTGGGGGCTATTAAGAGCCAAATAGTGAATATTCTAAACTCCAATCTTCATGTCTTTTTGCCTACAAAGCTTCTTTTTCAGCCCGTCAACATTTGAAGTTCTTCTTAAATGACTTGGTAGTGTGACTTTCAGTTTAATCATTTAAGAAATTTAAGCAGTTTAAGAAATTATCACCACTCACTAAGAAGCTGCTATTCAAATTTAATTTAATCATTCATTAATAATACGACTAATAACATTTTGCTATTAGTAAATACTGCTTATTTTCTCAGTGCAATATGCCATGCATTAAACCAAGTGTTCCTCGTTCATTGCTTCTAATTCTTATGCCTGTATTATGAGATAACTATTACTATACTCCCCCACCCCCTCATTTCACATGTTGGATAATTGAGGCTGGGTTAGGCTCAGGAACTTTCTCACTTCATTAATTTCCTGCAAGTACCAGGTACTGTGTAAGACCTTAGAGATTCATTAAGTGATTAGGGTATATTACTGACATGAAAGTATGCCATTGTTCAAAGGTCTGAAACGTTTGTTCCAGTGTTCTTAAAGAGCAGCTAAGATGTTTTAACCTTCAACTTTTGTTACTTCCAAATGTCTATGTTGTTGTCTACTTTGAAAATGGTATCAGTTTTCTTCAGTTGCAAGTAACATAAACCCAGTTTAATCTAGTTTCAGGTAGAAGAAAATAAAGCAAACACAATTGAGTTTTATCTGAAGGATACTGAAACTGTTCAGATAATTGAAGGAAGAGCTTCAGAAACCTGGGGAATTGTGGGGCCAGGAGGCTAATGACAGACAAGTAGTAAGGTTTACACCAATGCACACAAGTCAATATTTAAGGGTCTTCATGGCGAACTCAAGGTACTCCCCTGAACTCAGAACTTAACCAATCTTTTTCCCTGTGTAATTATACACACTCCAAGATAAGTAATAATAAAAAGGAAGCAACACATAATCTATCCATAGCATGGTAGATTATTGTATCTCAAAAAATGAATGAGATGATCACTCAGGTGAAATAGCATGTCTCCTATAAGGTTGAAGTTCAAATGAACTTCAGACTTTTGTATAGCAGCTGGAATGTGAGAACCGCCATATCTACAAAAACCTTCAGGAAAAGGAAGTATGGTGACATTTAATAAAAGATAAAAACACAAATCTCATTAAAAGTAGCCATCCTAATATAAATCAACTTCTCAGGACTAAGTTGTAATACAATGTATCAATAAATGTGAATATAATAAGCTTTACTATTAAAAGAAAATTATTTTAGATTTGGATATCAACAAAAATCTCCACTATATGTCATTTGTAAGAGAAATATATGAAATTAACTCAGAGTGGTTGAACAGAGAAGGTTGAGAAAAGAACAAAATAACAAAAATAAAAACGAGTATCCCATCTTAGAATCAGAGAAGTTAATTTTGATATAAAAGTAATATACATGATTAAAAAAGATTGAAAAGGAAAATGCATAATCCAAACTGAATATCTTTTATGTGTATATATGTACAATATTTTATAGCATCAAAACTTACAGGCAAGCTAATTACGAAATCCAAGATAAAGTAGTGCCTAAGAATCTATGTATATACGTGTATTCTCATATCAAGCCAGTTTACTTTCACCTAATGTTGATGACCAGGTGCCTTGGACAAACTTTATTCATTGGAGAAAATTTTCCTCTCCACTTTCAGAGACACCCCTAATTGTGTCTGAAATCTATTCAAATCTGGTTTGGGTCTATGCGCACATCCTGAGCTGACCCATGTGTCACACAAGCTCAGTCTATTTCCTCCTTGTTCAGTTGGTTGTGACATACTCATAGAGCTGTAAGTGCAAGTCCAATGAGAAGTGCTTCTCAGGCAGCTTACTTGGGGCAGGAGATTTAAAAAGCCCCGAGGCAAAGACTAAAAAGCTCTATAAATGGATCCTCTCTTCTAATTAGGATGAAAAGGAATGTATTCACAAAATCAATATCCTTATTAATCTGTTCTAGCAATGATACCACATTTAGCATAGCAACTAGGATTAGAGCTACTACTTAATGAAGCCTGAGGTTGGCTACAGCTGTTCTTCAGAATGCATTCAGCTTCTTCAGGGACCAGATGTGTGAATGTAATGGCAATATAGTATGGAGTGCTACCCTTGCACCTTTTAGGTCTGTGGTTCATTTATCTTGGGCAAGGTAGAGGCTTTGATTTCAGAGATTTTTCACTTGACCTTTTTTAATGATCGTTCTTATTCCAGAGGCCAGGAACTCAATGTAGAATTATTTAAACTGCCAAGCTTATCAATTCCAGTTATATACTTGGGGTTTGGGGAAACTAATGTGTGAATGTGCAGACACAGTGGGTCACTGGAAGCTGGACTTTAGCTAGGATTCTAGTATCACCTGAATTCTGAAGTCCCTACTGTAACCAACGGGCCATGATGGTATCTGTGCCAATTCAGACTCTGTCTCACAGTCGTTGAAATGTCTGGGTGATACTCTTTTCTCAATGCATAGTCACCTGAGTTCATTGCCATAGTTCTCTTCGGGGAAAGACTCAGGAGATCATCATGGTGTATACCTTGGTATTACACAGTATTTCCTCTTCAGTCCCTGGGTTCCAGATCTGACAATTGGCTCAGGCATGGGAACTGAGCAAGGGACTGTGATTTTGCATTGCAGCAGCCCCCGTTAGCCTCCGATACCTACCATGCTCGATAGATAAACAATCTCTGAAACTTCCTGCATGTCAAGCCCCCTTATCTGCCTCTCCGACCTCATCAATTTTCCAGTAATTGTAGCCTCCTTTCTTCTGGCAGTTAAATACTGTCACTTGACTTTTACTAGTTTGAGGTCATATCATCCCGATAGATGTTAATGGGGATCAAAGCACACATAATAGTAAAATACTTTTAAACTCTCCAAAGGCAACCATTAAAAACAGAGGAATCACAATCAGAAAAGCAACAGAAGTAACAAGCACCAAGTCTTATTTTAATTCTTTTTCTCCCACATGTGTTGGAAATACTTGGGTTAAGTTTTGCTTGTATTTCAACTTTAAGGAAACATTTTTTCCATGAAGAAATTTTGTAATGCAGTTCACCTCAACAATTGTCCCTATCATTGCTTCTGAATATTTCACAATTCTTAGAAATAAGAGAAATTAAATTATCCAATGCTTTCTTTTTGTTCTTTTTTAAAATGACTCATTTTATATTATAGTAGCCATCTTTACTGATGACTTTTCTGATAAATATCAGGAAAATGCAAATCAAAACCACAATGAGGTATCACCTCACATCTGTCAAGATGATTATTATATAAAAAAAAGAAAGACAATTAGTGTTGGTGAGGATGTGGAGAAATTAGAATAATTGTACACTGTTGGTTGGAATGCAAAGTAGTGCAGCGGCTATGGAAGGAGAGTGGAAGTTTCTCAGAAAAATTAAAATAGAGCTCCCATATGATCCAGCAATCCCACTGCTTGTTATTTATCCCATCTGGATAGGGTGCCGTTCCTTAATCATTATTGAATCCCTGTGAGCACCGCATTATACAGAGTACTCTGTACAAAATAAACGTTCATTAGAGCTAGTGGAACGCGGAATGATTGAATAGATCTTAAACTTATAATATTCCATATGGTATAAATGTATATATATATAAAAATTTTAAACTTTTGATTATCAAAATTATTTTTGATACTCAATTGGCATAATAGTTTTATAATTTTATCAGTATTCAAAATTTTAATTAAAATAGGTGTTTTTTGGTAATTTTTAAGGATTCTTTTCTGCACTTAAAGAGTAGGAGAGTACACCCATGTTTCTGTCAGCATTATTCACAATACCTAAAAGATATAAGCAATCCAAGTGTCCATCAAGAGATGAGTGGATAAGCAAAAGGTGGTATATACATACAATGTAGTACTTTTCAGCCTTTAAAAAGAAGGCATTTTTTTAAATTGCATTTTTACTATTTTTTCTTACATTTTAACTCCTAATCAAATATAAAACTCCTCTAGGGCCGTTTTATTTACTGAATGTTAAGATATAAATATAAAGCAATGCTGTATATTGGATTGGATTCACTATTTTTTTTTTATTAAATTTATTGGAGTGGCAATGGTTAGTAAAATTATATAGGTTTCAAGGGTACATTTCTATAATATATCATCTGTATATCACATTGTGTGTTCACCACCCAGAGTCAGTTCTCCTTCCATCACCATATATTTGACTGCCTTTTCCCTGTTCTGCCATTTTTCCTCCCCCACTTACCCTCTGGTAACCACTAAACTGTTGTCTGTGTTTATGAGTTTTTGTTTAAAAGAAGGTATTTTTTACACATGCTACAACATGAATGAATCTCAAGGACATTATCCTAAGTAAAATAAGCCAGTCACGTAAAGATAAATACTGTATTATTCTGCTTATATGCGTATTAGGTACCTAGAGTAGTCAAATTTACAGAGCCAGAAAGTAGAGTGGTAGTTGCCTGGGGTTGAAGGAAGAGCGGAACGAGGGGTTTAGTGGGTATAAAATTTCAGTTTTGTAAGTTGAAAAGATCTGGAGATGGATAGTGGTGATGGTTGCACAACAATATGAATGTACTTAATGCCACTAAACTGTATATTTAAAATGGTTAGAAAGATGATTTTTTATGTTATGTGGACTTTATAATAATAAAAAGTTTGGAAAACAAGAATGAAAGAAAATCATTTTAGGTACTCCTAATACGTCAATCAATGGCTATGAAAAAGCTTTGATTAGATATTGTTTTTTCTTTAAATTAAAGTTTAGTGGGGTGACAATTGTTAGTAATGTTACATAGATTTCAGGTGTACAATTCTGTATTACATCATCTATATATCACATTGTGTGTTCACCACCCAGAGTCAGTTCTCCTTCCATCACCATATATTAGACCCCATTTACCCTATTCTAGAGCCCCACTCCCCTTTCCCCCTTTACTCTCTGATAACCACTAAACTATTGTCTGTGTCTATAAGTTTTTGTTCTTTCAGTTGTTTGTCTTGTTCTTTCGTTGTTTTCGGTTTATATACCACATATCATTGAAATCATATGGTTCTCTACTTTTTCTGTCTGACTTATTCCTCTTAGCATTATAATCTCGAGATCCATCCATGTTGTCACAAATGGTCCTATTTCATCTTTTCTTTTGATGACATCAGACAAATCTGATGACTTTTTGTTCTATTTCTTTAAAAAATGCCATTGGGATTTTGATGGGGATTGCATTAAATCTGTATATTGCTTTGGTAATATAGCCATTACCAAAATGGTAATACAGCCATTTTAACTATGTTGTTTCTTCCAATCCAGGAACACAAAATGTCTGTCCATTTCTTTGTGTCTTCTTCAATTTCTTTTAAAACATGTCTGATAGTTTCCAGTATATGGGTCTTTCACATCCTTGGTGAAGTTTATTCCTAGGTATTTTATTCTTTTTGTTGCAAGTGCAAAAGGCATTTTTTATTTGATTTCCCTTTCTGAGATTTCATTGTTAGTATATAGGAATGCAATGGACTTCTGTACGTTGATTTTGTACAGAATCATTTTACTCTGTTTATTGTTTCTAATAGCTTTTTGGTGGAATCTTCAGGGTTTTCTATATATAGCATCATGTGATCTGCAAAGAGTGACAATTTAACTTCTTCATTCCCAATTTGGATGCCTTTTATTTCTTTCTCTTGCCTGATTGCTCTGGTGAGGACTTCCAACACTATAGTGAAAAGCAGAGGTGATAGGGGACAGCTCTGTTGTGTTCCTGAACATAGAGCAAAGGGCTTCAGTTTTTCACCATTAATTATGAGATTAGCTGAGGGTTTGTCATATATGGCCTTTATTATGTTAAGGTTTTTCCTTCTATACCTATTTTATTGTTTTTATCATAAATGGATGTTGTATCTTGTCATGTGCTTTTTCTGCATCAATTGATATAATCTTATGATTTTTGTCCTTTATTTTGTTTGTATGATGTATCACATTAATGGATTTGCATACATTCAACCATCCTTATTCCCCTGGGAAGAACCCCACTTGGTCTTGATGAAAAATCTTTTTAATGTATTGTTGTATTCGATTTGCTAGAATTTTATTTAGGATTTTTGCATCAGTATTCATCAGAGATATTGGTTTGTAGTTTTATTTTTCTGTGTTATCCTTACCAGGTTTTGGTATCAGGGTAATGTTGGCCTCATAAAATGAGTTAGGGAGTACTGACTCTTCTTCAATTTTTTGGAAGAGTTTGAGTAGGATTGGTATTAGATCCTCTTTGAAGGTTTGGTAGAATTCACTGGTGAAGCCATCTGGTCCTGGACTTTTGTTTTTGGGAAGGTTTTGGATGACTGATTCAATTTCCTTACTGGTGATTGGTCTATTTTGATTTTCGAGTTCTTCATGATTTAGCCTAGGAAGCATATATGTTTCTAAGAACTTCTCCATTTCTTCTAGGTTATTGAATTTGGTGGCACATAGTCCTTCATAGTATTCTTGCATAATCATTTGTATTTCTGTGACGTCCGTGATAACTTCCCCTCTTTCATTTCTGATTTTGTTTATTAGTGTCTTGTCTCTTTTTATCTTAGTGAGTCTAGCCAAGGGTTTATCAATTTTGTTAATCTTTCCAAAGAACCAGCTCTTTGTCACATTAAATTTTTCCATTGTCCTTTTGTTCCCTATTTCATTTATTTCTGCTCTGATTTTTATTATTTCCTTCCTTCTGCTGACCTTGGGTTTCATTTGTTCTTCTTTTTCTAATTCTTTAAGGTGTAACGTGAGGTTATTTATTTGGGATTTTTCTTGTTTTTTGAGATAGGCCTGTAATGATATAAATTTCCCTCTTAAAATTGCTTTCGCAGCATGCCAAAAATTTTGGTAGGATGTATTTTCATTGTCATTTGTTTCTATGTATCTTTTGATCTCTCCTCTTATTTCTTCTTTGACCTGGTCATTCTGTAAAAGTATGTTGTTTAATCTCCACGTATTTGTGATTTTTCCTGCTTTCTTTTTGCAGTTGATATCCAATTTCAAAGCCTTGTGATCAGAGAATATGCTTGGTATGATTTCAATCTTCTTAAATTTGCTGAGGCTAGTTTTATGTCCCAATATATGGTCTATCCTTGAGAATGTTCCGTGTACACTGGAAAATAATGTATCATCTGAAGTTTTAGGATGAAGTGCTCTGTAAATGTCCATTATGTCCATTTCATCTAATGTGTCATTTAGTGCTGCTATTTCTGTATTTATTTTCTGTTTGGTTGATCTATCTATAGCTGTCAATGATGTATTTAAGTCCCCCTAGTATGATTGTGTTTTGGTCAATTTCTCCCTTTAGTTCTGTTAGTAGTTGCTTGGTATATTTCGGTGCTCCCTGATTGGGGGCATAAATATTGATGACTGTTATGTCTTCTTGTGGTATAGTCCCCTTTACCATTATGAAATGTCCATCTTTGTCTCCTGTTACCTGTTTTATCCTGAAGTCTTTTTTATCTGATTTAAGCTTCATGCCACACCCAACATTTATTTCTCAAAGACTCTATATGGTGAATGAGTAAAAAGAAGCTTTACATAGTAATTTCCTTATAGTGAAGCCATATATTTGTGGCTTAAATTGTGGCCTGTGTTTGGCACATTGCTAAAGTGTGTTGGTCATTATAGAAACAATTTAGAAGGATGGTTAAGAGTCTGGGCAGGGGTTCCACTTCCAACTCTAGTACCCATCGTCGGCGTAAAGTTGGGCATATTGCTTACTTTCAGTTTTGTCATCTGTTTCTCAATTAGTATCTATGAAGCACCCAAAAAAACTGCCCAGCACATCACTAATATTATAATATCTAGTATTACTCTTATTACTGAGAAATCTTGGGATTAAAATCTAAATTCTATCATCTTTCAGGAAAGCCTGGTAATAAGGATATCTTAGTAAAATGCTATCTTATTCTTTCAGGTTGATGCTAATTCTGAGAGAACAACTGTTGTTTTGGAGGCGCTCTCTGGAATCTCTCTCCTTTTGACTTTTTTCAGTGCTATGTCTAGGTGGCTGGTACTTCTCAGTTCCTATCCAGTCAAAGAGAGAGATTCTGGTGAACTCCTCCAAAACACCAGTTTTTCCCTCAGAATCAGCATCGTCCTGAAAGAATAAGATATGCAGAGTAAAGGGACTAGAATCTCCAGCCCAGGGCCTCTGGTTTCTATCTTAAATGTTCACAAATATGGAGTAAAAGGGATTGAATCTATTACCATGATATCAGTATTTTGGCCTCTCTCTCTCTCCTTTTAAGTGCACTTCCCAGCAGTCATCTCTCCTCCTTAATCATTTAAATAATTGGCAAGCAGTGCAGCCCTTAGCAGAAGGTGGGAGCTTATTTATGACTCCTCTTTGTCTGTAAAGACAAAAGAGAAGTACAGATGAGATCAGATCAAGGAGTGCTTTGTTTTATAATCTCTCCAGAGAAATCTAGGAGTTCCCTCCCTCCATGCTCATATTTCTTATTGTGAAGCACTAATGAAGACACTAATTAGTTGTTCAGTGGCATGGGCTTCCCTTGGATATTTTCAAGACCTGCTTCTTTTCTATTGTGCATATGCTTCTCTTTGTATATTTCCTGTTGCTCCTTCTATATTCTGACCGTGAGATGGAAGAGAAAACCAAAGCAACAGCAATTCTCCCTCTTTTTTTTTTTTTTCTTTCAGATTCAACGTATCTAAAAGCTCATATTGAGTGCATGGCAAAGAAAATTTACTGCAGTCAGACAAACGCTAAATTGGCAACATATCAGGTAAAAACAAAATGCCACTAACTACAATAAAGCTCAAAGATGAGAGGTTCAAATATTTTCCTGATATATATCTTAACTCTAATGTTTATGTTCTCATTAGCATATTGCAATGCTGAGTGCAGAAAGTGATATGACAAAGTAAGTTTTCTCTAATGATTAGTACCAAACGAATGATTCCTAACAGCTCTGGTTTCTTATTCATCCTAAGTTTGAACTGCTTTGCAGAAATCATTGATTTCATTAGATTCATCCATTTCATTTATTCAAAAATATTTAGAAAGTCCTTCTTCTCTTCAATATATTGTTGTATAAACATCACAATAGGTAAAAGATTACCAAACTTATCAAACTGGAAACAAATCTGTTGGACAACATAGTTCATTAAAAATTGTTTTTGAGGATAGGGTAAATGGATCCAATTTAGCAATAGGAATCTCAATATGATAACATACATATAAAGACCCACACAAATACAATATTTGAGAACATCCTAGGATTTTAACTTACTCCCTATTCATTTTTACTCAACAACACTGATTAACAAACAAACAAAAAAATAAATATAAAATACAAAAGCAAACATTAGTAGGACCTTAAGATGCTGTCATAGAATTATAGAAGAATATGCTTTTAAAGAGACATTAACAGATTGGAATAAATCCTTAGAAGAACAAATGGGTTAGTGAGAAATATGGATAACAGTTTGAAATGAGAAGCTTCTCAGCTGGAAAAACCGACGGCTTAGTATAACAAAGTGATTTTTCAACATTATAATTATTCTACATGGTCACAGATATTATCTATCTATCAGTTCATTTATTTTTGCATTACATTATGATTTTGTTTATTCAGAAATATTCATTGGCTCATATGATAGTCCACACACTGACTGTGTAATCATAATGCAATGATGAGCAAAAGAGAAGTGGTTTCTAATTTATTTGAGATTACAGAATGAAAGGATACACAATATTGGCCAAAATAAAGTCAATGCAAGCAGATTTGAGATTAATATGGAGAAAACTTTCTCTCAAACAGAACTGTTCCCAAATGGAATGTATTCTTCAGCGCTGATATTTCTGTTTCTGTTTTTGTTATTAGAAAGATGGCATGCTCCAGATGGTCACTTGTTTGGAAATTTAAGCACTGAGGGAAGTCCCATACAATTCCTCTCCATAACATTTTATGAATATATCTCTACTTTAGTTCCTCTATTTGAGGACAATTTAGTCAGGTGCAACTCAAAGGAAATGGTATGATAATCAAGCATGAAACATTTATTTTTCATGAGCAAGCTTAGGCTAAACATGATCAACATGAAATCCTGTTTTCAGATTTCCTGTTTATTCATGACATATATACATATATATATAGCCTATCATGTCAGAGTTCTCGGAGAAATTATTTCCATATAGCATTCAAATTACTAAGATTGTTATTGTGTTTGTTGATATGAAGGGGGGGAATAAAGATGGAACTGAAGATTCTTATTCTACAGCAGGTAGAGCTTATAAGAAGGTGTTATTCAGGTGCAGGTTATAAAACCGAACTCAGGTTCATTTAAGATACAGGCAATACATTTATATATAACTATGTGCATTCTAATGATGGACAGTGGTTACAGGAACAGATGTTTGCACTCTTCCAACTGTGTTATCAGATAGCTTCCTTTTTCTTTCTTCAACTCTCCGCTCTACTTTCTGCACTGGAGACTTTATTCTCAGGCAGCCCCCCTATATGTAGCAATGGTGAGATCCTGTAGTTGATCCAGGCTTATAAAAGGGACTTGTGGTATGTGATTGAAGGTCTCTTTCTTCCACGTAATATCCTTATTGATTCACCCAACATGCTTCTTATTGGGTCTTCTTGGGTCACATGTACACCTGTTTGCCCAACCTTATCATGGAGATTGTGGTAAAAATGGGAGTATAATCAATAGTCTCATGCTGTGGGGGAGGGATAATTCCCCTCATTGATAAATTGCTCAGTAGACAAACTCATGTCACAGGACAATTAGAAATACTATCCTAAGCAACAAAGGAACAAGACAAACAAATAAAGAAACAAAAACTCGTAGGCACAGAAAGCAGTTTAATGGTTACCAGAGGGGAAAAGGGGGATGGTAGAAGAGGATAAAGGGGGGCAGATATATGATGATGGAAGGAGAACTGACTCTGAGTGGTGAGCACACAAAGTGATATATAGATGATATATTATACAATTGTACAATTGAAACGTACATAATTTACTAACTATTGTCACCCCAATAAATTTAATTTAAAAAAAAGAAACATTATCCTTCTGGCTTAATTAATTTTGAAGTTTGCATGATACAAATGGATAAAGATAATATCAACAACAAATTTTCATCATGGGTGGAGAAGTTTTACATGATATTAGTGCAAGCCTACACTCTTCTCCAAGATCTTAAGAGAGATACGGATCCGAAGGCATCCCAAAATTTCTGACCAAAGAGAAGCGTAGTGAAATCACAAAGTTCTCTTACAACTGTCTCTTAGTATTTTTGTCCACCCTAACAGATTCCTATCTCTATGAATTAGGCCTTAATTATATCACTTGCAGCTCTGTGCTTAACCTGCTTAGGTATTCAATGACAATACTTCACATTTACTAAGCTTTTTTTCATATAAAGATGGTGTCTAATCTTCATGGCATTCTCCCGAAGATTTCAGGCATTATCCTCATTCTCTAGATGGAGAACTGGAAAGCTTTCAAATGGCTCCGAATCACTAGCTAGTTGAGATCTAAGTACAGTAATTGTAACTAGCACTTCAGTGTTCTATCTGCCAAGCCCAGAAGGCAAAATGTTATGAAAGTTTCTGCTTTGATTTATTTCCATTCAATGCAGCTCAATTTGATTCACTAAGCAGTCCTACGAACGTACAATGTGCTCAATGTCATCTGGAATACTCTGGGCACTGCAGAATATGCATGAGGCAGAATCCCTTAACCTTAATTGTTTCATAATTTAATTGTGAGTACAACACATAAACTCAAGCAATAGTTGCATAACAATTTGAATTAATGTGTACTTTAATTCTTAACTGCAAAAAGTGATAGAGTTAATAAGTGCAAATGTGCTTAAGATAGTATAGAACAAAGTTTAATATTGATTCTCTCATATAGTGGAAATCCTCCATAACACAATTTTAAAATTTAATTTTGTAATTTATGCACTCCAAATTAATTTTTGTACACCTACAGCAAGCCAGCCATGGTTTTAAGTGCTGCATGCACAGTAGTGACTAAAAAAATACCATCCTGGTTCTCACGGAATTACATTATAAAGGAGGAAAGATATTAAATGAACATGTATATTGACCTACACTATAAGTATAACATGTTTATTTTGCTCTGAAGGGAAAGTCCAACTTTCCAGAGAAAGTATAATGGGAAACTGACTTGGGTTTGGAGAAATGGATTAGGAAGTTTGAGGCTGACTATTTAAACTGAAACCTGCAGAATGAGTCGAGGTTTGCCAAATGAGGATTGAGGAGAAGTATACCTCTGGAAGAAGAAAGAATCTGAAGGTGCACCATCTCAGACAAGAACTTAGAACAAGTAAATAATAACAATAATAATAATAATAATAATCACAATCACATATATAGATATACGACAGTGTGGTTTCTCTTAATTTTTTTTAAGGCAAATGGGAATTTGGCATTATGTTTGTTCAGAAAATTAGTGGGTGTTCAGGGACTAACGCATCTAAGGGAAAGCTCAAAGGGAGAAAACAGATGAAACAGAATTGTTTAGCAAGAATTGTTAAGTAGGTTTTAATGAGAACTCTAGAAATCAAACAAAGAGAATTAGGGTTATCCATAAAGGTGTGCCCTAGCAAGGGGTTTTGAAGTTACTTGTGAATATTGTAGACTCAATTCACTGGATAGCAGTTCATTATAGGGTGTTTAAATATCTTTCTATTTAGTGGTGTCTTATCTCATTAACAACCTTAGTCAACTTAAGAACAAATATTGTAATTTTGTGTTTTTCTCAGTACTTAGAATATTGCATTGCACATAGTGATAGGTGTTCAGGTAAATTTTGTGGGTTGGCTGAAACAATGATTTCAGAGGATAAGTTTATTGGAACTAGATGAAGATAATGATAATATTTGGAGTAGTTATATGCTTTCAAAAACTGATTGCAATGGCTTCTCATTAATTGTTGCTTTTGCCCCCATAACATCTTGTGCAATATAGCACTCATCCCTCTGCAGCAGAGTAAGTTCAAGTGTCTGTAACTGCTCCTGTATTGTGAGCCCAGATAGGGACTATGCTTGATTCATTTGTATCCACAGCATCTACACAGCATATGGCATGACATATATGCTTTATGTTTATTGAATGGCAGAAAGATCAAATGAGTGAAGTGAAAAAATGAATGAAGAAATGAAGTGATCTAGTTATTTTTAAATATCATTTCAATAACAGTGATGCAAATTAAGAGAAAAAAGGGAGAAGAACACTGTATAACACATATTAGTCACTTAGGAAGTGTGTGCTGAATGGATAAAGCTGTACTGAAAAAAAAATTAATGTGACGTGACCATGTACCTGATATGTAAAAGGTAGTGATGAATTTAAATATAGGGACGATTCATACTTTCAATGGCTTTTGAACTTCTATGTGCATAAAAATCTTTTAAGGTTTTCTTTTCCTCTTTCTCTTTCTCTTTCTCCTCCTCTTCCTCCTCCTCCTCCTCCTCCTCCTCCTCCTCCTCCTCCTCCTCCTCCTCCTCCTCCTCCTGCTCTTCTTCTTCTTCTTCTTCTTCTTCTTCTTCTTCTTCTTCTTCTTCTTCTTCTTCTTCTTCTTCTTCTTCTTCTTCTTCTTCTTCTTCTTCTTCTTCTTCTTCTTCTTCTTTTTCTTCAATGCATCTATACTGGGACCAACCCATAAAGGTTCAATTTAATAGACTTAACAAGAATATCAGCACTTCTAGTGCAGGTGGTCCAAGACCACACTTAGAAAAATTCTGCATTAGATACAAATGGTAGCATCACACACTCTGCAAAATTGAAAAGAAGGTAATTTTGTACCCTTTGATTTGGTAAAGGAGCATTTTAAATAACTCATTTTTTTTCCTCCTTTATACCAACAATCTGTTGAAAGAAAGGAACAACATATGATGCTAATTTCTCCCTTTGATTCTTGACCAGGAGAACAAAAGCATGAATTGTAAGCTGGCTCTAAGTAGCATTACTTACATAACTTTAACCAAGCATTTTAAGCATATTTCAGCAATCGAAAATTCATGCTGTGCAGGGTATTTTGCGGGAGCTTTCCCCATACCTATAGCTTCGCAAGCAATTACCTTCTTAACACCAGGCAGGGAGGTGACCAAAAAAAGCAGGTCACACAATCGCTATAAGCAGCTAAATGTGTTTCTAGCATGGTCAATTTGTAAGAGTTTTCAGGAGTGCTGCTATTCTCCTTTGAAATGAAGTAGGCGACAGACTACATGAAAAAGGATTGCGGATCTGTTTGGCACTCATTCCCACATCTTCTGGGAAGAGCGATTTCTCCCACTGCAACCATGTGGTGTTACTGAGACTTATGTTGTCCTATGACCCCAGAATACTGGTGATAGTTAACTTCGATGAAAATGGGTGCCCAAACCTGCTAGGAACTTTAGAAGCATGTGGTGGGAGTCTAGAACTAGAAACAGAGACACATAGTTGTACCCCATGACTAGTAGTGAGATGGATGTGCTGCAGCAGTTGTTTTCTGCACTGAAAACTGGTTTTGCCAAAGAAAATTATGAGAATTGCATGGGAGTGGGGGAGTGAAGACAGAGGAAAAAGAAACAGGAGAGAGACAGAGAGTTTGGTAACAGTCTAGTCCCTTGTTCCTGGTGCCTTGGAAATCATTTGACTTTATCATGACTTCATACACTTTTAAATAACTCTTATAATTTGCCTAAATCAATGAGTTATAGTTTTTTAATAGACTTTATTTTTACAGCAGTTTTAGGTTCACAAAAAAATTAAGCAGAACATACAGAAATTTCCCATGTAGCCCCACTCATGCACAGCCTCCCCCATTATCACCATCCTTCACCAGACTATTGCATCTGTTGTAATTAATGAACCTGCATTGATACATCATTATCTCCCCAAGTCCATAGTTTCCATTAGGGTTTACTCTTGATGTTGTACAGTCTATGGATTTTGAAAACTGTATAATGACATGTATCCACCATTATAGTATCATATAGAACAGTTTCACTGCCCTAAAAATCCTCTGTATGCTGCCTATTCACCCTTCCCTCCCCCCTAAATTGGATTTTTGACATTGCAATCAAGGATTTCTAACAAATTTGGGTATGCAGTTATTCATCACTGACTCCACTCCATTGGACCTGTTATAGGAATTGTGGAGAGTTAACTTTTTGGAAGAAATACTTCTGATATTGTGAAACTAAAGTGTGATATAACTATGTATTGCACTATAAGAAAAACACCTTGAATGAAACAAAAAAATGCTTTTCTTCTGTTTCCTGCCCACGCTCCCATCTCAAAGACAAACATTCAGGAAACACAGTATTCATTGAGAGGCCTTGGATATGGGGAACAACATTATCACTTTGAAAAACTCAATTTCTTAAATATATTTCTATTACACTTCCCTGGTCAAAATTTAGTCTTCTAAGTCTAATGACTCTCGACCAAGGTCTATTCAAATTGTCTCCTTATGTCACAGAGGTATTTTGCTCAAATCATGTGTGAATTATGTATATTTTATGAAGTTATTCATGTTTTCCTGTCTCAGTAACAAATGGTCCAAAATGTTTTTTTTTTAACAGTCATAAATAAGCTGTTCATGAAATGCCCCATTTTTGTAATATTCAGTCCCTCAAATCTCATTGTCTTGAACTTAAAACTCACTGATGCAATTATCTGAAGTTCATGCATCATGTTGGATGATGTTCTGGTTTCCCAGCCACTTGGTGCGTGATCATTACCGACTTCTCATTGTCTGTCTGCTTTTACTGTTAAGCTGTTCCTTTCAGATTTGAGGTTGCTGTTTTCTCATAAATTCATTTTAATGAATACTTAGTATTTTATTAATATTGAATCTTAAATCTACGTTACAATTTGACTTTTTGCTTCTATGACCTAAGGCAACCTATACACAATATTTACTATTATAGGGAGGAAGACTATGTCAGAAAATATCATATTATGTAAGTCCACGAGGAGGGAGAGATTAGATTATCCCCAATGTTTTAGAAAAAAAGGAACTCCATTTTTCAATAAAACAAACACTATGACATAACTGAGGAAAATGGGAAGGACAATTTTAATAGCAAAGTTTCTCAAACAATGGAGAACGCTGCCTTGAATCTGGCCTCTCAGAATCCGGCAATGATGGTGTTGGCATGGCAGAGGAAGGTGAGCAGCAACTGCAAATGACATGGAAGTCGAACAGATGAGGCTTCAAGATCCATCTAGTTTTTACTGTATGGATTTGGAATAGATTAGTTCATCGAAAGTGGACAACTGCTCTTTAAATCCTAATACAATGATGAGAGATATAGCCAAGACAATTTCCTATTACTTATAATGGTAGGACCCGCCTATGTCAAGAGAGAAATATTTTCTCATGTAAAGCTTGTTACATGAGAACATGTTTTACCTACCTTTAGAATGAGAAAAATAAAAGGTTTTATGATTACTATTTAGATGCTATGCCTGTCATTTTCTTACTTAAAATGGTCTCTAGATATTCTCCCGTTCAAATCTAGAACACTAGAATTTGGACAAGCTTCCCGAACAAGTTTTTTAAGATTCTGAGAAAAAATAGTATTTCAATGATTTGTTGAACTTTAAATGCCACTCATTTATTAAGCATTCTCTAAGTTAAGACTTACTGTATAATATTTTTTTACAAACTTTATAATCAGAATCTATAATATCTTCATTTTTGTTATGAAGGTTTTGATACTTTGGGAGATTACTTAAATTGTCCTAGTTTTTGAAAATGGGGAAATCCCACTGGAGCAATCTCTCTACCATTTTGTGTGCTCCTTGAAGGAAGATTATAAATTTTATATCCCTAGGGCCTTGTATGTAGTGGCATCTCATTCATTGAAAGAATTTAAAAAAAGAAGAAGAGGAAGAAGAAGAAGGAGGAGGAGAATATTTAAAATCCAGAGTTAAGTTCCCTTGACTTGCTGTCTTTTTATTTCCTCAGATTACAGGTCAACTACTGGAAGAGGTTTTCCAAAATTATATAAACCAGATGACATTTGGAGTGGCATTTCTTTACAAGTATATTTATTTTGAATGCATTTATGTATGTAAAGCATTTAGGACAGTCCTGCCTCAGTGTAAAGATATGTGGTTGTATTCTTTTGCTTTTATTATTATTTAAAAGTACCTATGATTTAAATTTATATAAATACTACTACTGATATCTACTTGGTAAAGAGGAAAAAGCAAAAAAAAAAAAGAAGGAATTAAATTATTAACTGAACTCTTCAAGCTACTTTTCTCTTTTGAGAACATCCCTTCTAATTCATCTCATAGATTATGAATTTACCCATGCCTATTTGATTAAAGAAGCATCACTTTCTGTTTCTGAATGTGATGAATGGCTCCCACTCATTTGAAAGGTGACAATGCAACATTAGTTTGATTTTTTGTAGGTCTATAATGATCTTTACTAATGGCCTAAAACAATACATTGAAATGAAAAATTAAAATGTTTACTATGCTTCCGTTGGATTATGTAAGAAGAGTTTCTCAGAGAAGATTGTTTTCATTATTGAGGATGATTTATCCTTTGTGCTTTATTTTGCTGTGAAATTCAGAGGGCAGACACATTTTTGACTTTATATACAGTTTCATCTCTTCATGAGGCAGCAAGAAGTGAAATAACCTCTCAGGAAACATTAAAAGCAGACACTTATTATGTGAAACAGTTTGAACTATTCAACATCCATAGCTAATTCCGTCATGCTTTGCTTAAATAGTGTAGCATTTAAATACTAAAGGAGCAATATACTGATAATGAAACCATTTCCGGCAAAGAACTTAGAACAGGTATTTATTTTGGATAGTTTCATTATGAATGTCTAAGAATCCTAAAAACATTTAGGCTAATGCAATGCAAAGAACTACATCTGGAGGGTAAGGAATATATACCCGTTTTAATCAGAACTTGGTATGGGAAGTACCTTTTTAAATGAAGTTTCCCTTATATGGAGAAACATATTTCTGTTGGGTTATTAGTACACACGTGTAATTAATTCAACTGTCCATATAATCCACTTAGCCCAAAGTTATGCAATAACTTCTGTATGCCAGGCAGTACCTTAATACTAGAAAATTCTAAGGTAATGAATAGGGCAGGTTAAATGTGTTAGCATATTAGAACACACAGTGCATAAAAATTTCCAATAAAAACTAAAGTGTTAACCCTGATAATAGTTGAATGCTTTACTGATGGCAACAAAAAATAAGTTTTTGATTCAGAACTTTTCTTTCTCTTTTGTTTTCTTTCTCTTTGTTTTCTTTCTCTTTTCATTTTTTTTTCTTTTCTTTTCTTTTCTTTTTCCTTTTTGTGTGGTTTCCAACTGTGGTATAGAAGTGTCTAACATAAGCATGATGTGGTATGAGTTTGTAAGAAAGAGAGGGTAAGAAGAAACACCTCAAATTTAAAATGAATCAACTGTTGCTGATTAGGTGATGAAAATCCTGTTAGCTGTACTGTAACCAAATCATGACAAACATTAATTTAAAGGTCGATTTTTTTATGTGTTTATATCTTCTAAGTTTTTTATTTCACTTTTCCTGCTGCCCTCCCACTTTTTTGGTAACTAAATTAAAAACAAAATTATATTTTAGTGGAGTTTACTAATTTCATTGCTTTGCCTTTTAGTCTTAGGGCAGTGGTGAAATGATATCACACAGATCATGCCCTAGTCTTGCCTCAGTGGGTTGCGGTGGGACTGGGGGGATTACTTAGCATTCTAAGCTTTGGTTTCCTCATATGTGCATAGAGATAATTATAGTGTCTCTGCCATGTTAGGAGAATGGAATGAAATAATACATGTAAACTCTTAATACAATGTAAGTATTCACTTTATATTATTTACTTAAAATCTGTGATTTTAAAATGGTAAAGGATCAAACTGAATTTTAGAAAAATATCATATTCTCTGGGGTCAGGTCTATTAATGACCAAACTACTTTGAAGTCTGTCCTTAAGACTTCCATTTATTTTGTGAACAAGGTAACAACAGACAATTGTAGGTAAGGCCAGGAAGAAAGTCGTCTTTTCCTCAGATGTGTGGGTCCTCAGGAAGTATTTTTTTTCCCCCAGGAATGAAACATAAACTTGTGAATTACCACCAAGCTCTTCACTAGAACGGTTCACCTTTCAGGCAGGTGGGATTTTTACTTCTCTTTTGCATGTCTATTTGAGATAGGTTGCTTAGGAAAGTTGGGAGTGGAGGAGGTTGAAAGGCAGCAAAGCTTGAATTCTGTTCCATTTAAGTCACAAGGGGAGGAAATTTGAAATCAATGTCTCTAAAAGTTATATTTATAAATCATCCCATAAACTTGTTATAGAGACATGATGAAAGTAAAAGGTTTTGTTTCTATGTATAATATTGTAGGTAACACGTAATTTTCTGTTTTTATGTCAGATAATCTTTAAAATTCTATTCAAATAACATCAGCAAAATTTTTTTAAAAACATCATATCTGCAGCTAAACAATTTTGTAAATATCAGGGGTGTTTACCAAGTTACTGGTGGTAAAATCCCACTGAGACTGGGTGGAGAGGCATTTGGTGTTTCCAAATGTTATTCCATGAATGTTGGTTTGGGGTGTTCTGTTCAGACAAGCCTTTGAGTTGCTTAATACTTGAATGCTGAACCTATGAAATTGGTCAGATTACATATGTGCTTGTTTTTACAAATTCTGCATATGGGAATTATCCCTGTCTATAAATAGTTTTATTATTAGCATAGCAGGTAAGGAAGATTTGGGCACATATATAAGTTGGTTGCTAACAGAACATGTGACCCCATGGTTCAGGGACTATGAAAAATAATAGATTTTATCATAGACACCAAAGACCAACTATATCAGAACCTTTACTCAGGTTTGTGCTGGATTGCAAACATCGCATAATTAAGACTATAAGGAATATCTATAGTTGAGTTCTTTCAGTGTGACCTTGAGGATATGAAATTAGTTCGCCCTTTTCTATGATATGTGACTCAAAAATTCTCTTTACAAAAGGAAACAGTAATGTTTAGTTTTGTTCACATATCAGGATTCCAAAACTGAATTTGTAATCCTCGAGAAATGGGTGTTTGAATACAAGAGTGCTCACTGATAGATTAATATTAATTAATGTTAAACTGGTACATGCATTGAGAGGATAAGACAGTATCCAAGCTATAAGACTGCCTATGTTTGTGTGCTCAGCATGGTATTGTGTGCTATTTCTAGTATGATAGGGCAGTACTACCTATTGTCCGTGGATCTGAAGTCCTGATTTGCATCGCATTTGCCAGCACCAAAGCTATGCTCGCTGCAGCTAAGTTCTGTTGGTCTGGGCATATGTAACATGTCAATTAAACATAAGTCCTCTAAGGTTAGTTGAATAGGCAACTGTTAGTTTACTGGGCTTTAAAACTAGTTAGGGGAGGAAATCCAGAACAATTTTTACCAGTTCATACTTTTATAAATATCTGTCTATCCATCTATATGTCATTTCTTTTCAGTAATTTGTATATGTATATGGGGCATGGATATACAAGGTCAGACAGTTAAGTTTGCGAACTTTCCATCATGAAGATGCAAAATTGATCATTAATTTATTTAGTGGTTTGAAAAATTGAACCCAAGCCTGTAACACAATAGTGCAGGGAAAATATATCTTTATTTGGGATTTAAACAGTCTTTTCTTCTTTTTTTAAGCTACTTTTACTTATTAACAGTAAAAACAAAAGCAAAATTTCTCATCCTATTTAAACCTTAGGCCAATCCCAATCCATCATTTAATCTGTCTTCAGATATTCTCAGTCTCTTATTTTATAGGTATTCTGTCTTTTAGAAGGTCTTTTTGGGGGTTTGAGTGACCTTATCATACATAAAAAAGATGAGTCAATGGTTAGAGTGATCCCTGGCTCCTCTGAATTCCAGGAGATGTTACTTGTCCACTTCATGCCTGGGCAGTCTGCTGGTCACTGAAGCTGAAGCTTACTCTTGGTCAGGTATTTTGGCCTGATGATAATCCTAAGGCATTGTCTGGCTCAGCAGATTTTATTTTGTCTGCAGCTGAGGCTAGAGACTCTTTGAAGGTGTCTAGCAGTGAATTTCATTTGGTCCTGATTACGATGATCTGTCCTGTAGCTCTCAATACACAGCCATGTGACTCTCTGGTAAGTCCTCCATCCGGCTTCTCTACTATTTCTAGGTCCCATCTAGTCAGGTAGACAAAATGGTGATTCAGGAAGGTAAAAATCCGGAGTGTCAATCTGGATGCCATCACCAGACTGCAATAACTAAATTGACAGGTCTGCACCCACCTGGGTGAGGAGGCAGTCTGAAATATAAACTCTTTGAGAATATATGGGGATGAAAGTTGATGGTAATGAGGTGAGGGTGTCAAAAGAATATGTCATCTTCACTTTTGATGTTACCCATACCTATTACACAACTTGTTATCACTTATCAGCCAACGTCTTGAAAAGGGAAAATTGGGATACATATGAATAACTTTCTAATTCCTATTTCTTTGTCTCTTTTGTCTCCATCTAAAATCTAAAGGTTGAAATGTACAAGTCAAAAAGGCATCTTCACCTTCAGAGCTTTCTTTAGAGAGAACTCCATGTACAGTGATCTCCCAGTCTTGATGGCTTAAATGGTAATGAGGAAATAAAGACATTCGAATATTTTTTTCTCCCAAGGTAGTAGTGTGCCATGCACAGTACTGTGTTTGTCACTGGAGAAACAGGAGTAAGTGAGCGCCTTACCTCGCTGATTAGTCCTCATACTTCACATTGCTCATTGGAGTTCTGCTAAAGAATTTATTCAGGAGCTGGAGTTTCTCCCTTTACACCTTAATCATCACTGCTAGGTGTGCTATACAATGAATGAGAAGTCACAATCACAATTGGAGGACTCAGTTTTTCATCTTAAATCTTGATAATTCTTATGAAAATTAACAGTGACATATTGTTCTATCCTGATCCTATTTGCCCTTTACCTTGTTCATGAATCATGAAGATAAATACTTTGTCCAGGCACAAAGACTTCTGAAACCAACTGTCCAGACTTGGGCCATACCTCACAGGTAAAGGGCACCATCCTTCTCAAGGGTGGCCTCACTCTAGACGTTGGCCACAAATTCATGGGTCCACAGGTTACCCTCATTTCTGACCAGCTGGCTACAAATTTGCGGGTTCCCATTAACGTATCAGTTGTGATAATTTGCTAGAATGGCACAGAACTCAGGAGAATGCTATGCTTGTGATTAAAATTTCATTATAGTAAAGGATACAAATCAAAACCCATGAAAGCAGGAATGCACAGGGTGAAGTCCAGAATGGGGTTAAACACAGCGCTTCCAATTGTCTTGTCCCTGTGAATTCCTGAGCAGCATTACCTTCTTCTGGCTACAAGATTCAGAGTGCTGTGAACTAGGGAATCTCACCTAAGCCTTTGGTGTCTGAGTTTTTATTGGGGTTCAATCACATCCTGCTCATCTGGCTGACCTTTAGTTGCCAGCCCCTCCTGGAGGTTTGATCTCCAGTTCCTCTGATATCATAATGGCCTGTTCCAAAACCCCCACCATAAGTCACATTGCAAGTTGCCTATTACCAAAGAACTAACAGATATTTTTTTTTTTTTTTTTGCATTTTATTTTATTTATTTTTTTTTTATTAATTAATTTATTTATTAGTTTCAGGTGTACAAAACAAGGTAATGCTTAGACGTTCATCATTTATATCCCTCATACTGTGAACCCCCCTCCCCCCATCCACTATCCCTCCGACCTCACTAACAGATATTTTTATCAGGCAGGATATTCCAAGAGACTAGAGATCACCATCAGTAGCTTATAGTAAATGTCAGATCTCTCTTTGAATAAAGTTATATCTTCCCTACACAAATCCTTTTATAAACAAATCCAGAGATGTGTATGCATGTCTGTACTTGAAACCAAGTCTGCACTTATAAACACGCTTGAACTTGTACAGGAGTCTGCACTTGTCTTGAAGAGTCTCAAGTAAGTTTCTGGTTGAACTTTACCTGCTTCTTTTACTTTAACTTCTCTGTGGTAAAATATTTCTCCACATTATTTGTTTGGGAAAAAAAGGCCCATTTTATTAATCTAACAACATATTTATAAACTTATTTTCAATTTTCAATTTTTTCTTTTTAAATTAGTTTTCAGTGCACAATACAAAGTAAGTTAGTTGTTTATCATTTATATCCCTCACACTGTGTCAACCCGCCACCCCCCATCAACTATCCCTCTGACATTGCACACAGCCAATACATTTCCGCTGTCTCTATTCCTAATGCTGTACTCTGCTTCTTGTATATATATATATATATATATATATATATATATATATATATATATATATGTAAACTTGTAGTTGACATTCATTATTGCTCAGCTTCAGCTTCAGGTGTACAGTGCAGTGATCAGGCATCTACATCATCCCTGGGAGGTGGTCTCATCAACATTAGGGAGGTGGTCTCCCTAATGAGACAAGTGTCCATCGGATAACCTACAAAATCTTTACAACATTATTGATTACATTTTCCAAATTAACTTTCTGTAACCCCGTGGCAATCTTGTGGTTACTGACTTCTTTCCAATCCCGCTACCTTCCCTCTTATCCCCACACCACCCTCCCATCTAGCAACCCTCAGTTTTTCCTCTATGTCTCCGAAACTGTTTCTGATTAGTTCATTCACTTATTCTTTTCTTTAGATTCCACATATAAGTGAGATCATGTGGTATTTGTCTTTCTCTGTCTGACTTATTTCACTTAACATAATGTTCTCTAGGTCCATTCATATTGTTGCAAATGGTAAGATTTCTTTCTTCTTTATGGCTGTGTAAAATTGTATAAATGTACCACAGTTTCTTAATCCAGTCATCTACCGATGGGAATTTTGGTTGTTTCCATGTCTTGGCTATTGTGTATAGTGCTGCAATAAACATAGAAGTGCATAATTTTTTTTTTTTTGAATTAGAGTTTTGGATTTCTCTGGATATATACCTAGCAGTGGAATTGCTGGATCATAGGGTAGTTCTATTTTCAGATGTTTGAGATACCTCCATACTGTTTTCCATAGTGGCTGCACCAATCTGCAATCCCAGCAACAGTGCACAAAAAGGAACAAGTGTTCCCTTTTTTCCACGTCCTTGCCAGCACTTGATGTTTGTTGATTTATTGATGATAGTCATTTGACTAGGGTGAGGTAATATCTCATTGTGGTTTTTATTTGCATTTATCTGATGGTTAGTTAGGTTGAGCATTTTGTCATATGTCTGTTTGCCATCTGTATGTCCTTTTTAGAAAAATGTCTCTTCATGTCCTCTGCCTGTTTTTTAATTGGATTGTTTGTTTTTTTGGAGCTGAGTTGAGTGAATTTTTTTATAAATTTGTGATATTAACCCCTCATTGGATATATCATTGGCAAATATCTTTTCCCATTCAGTAGGATCCCTTTTTTGTTTTATTGATGGTTTCCTTTGCTGTGAAAAAACTTTTTAGTTTGAGGTAATCCCACATGTTTATTTTTTCTCTTACTTCCCTTGTGCAAGGAAATATATCAGTAAAAATCTTACTCTGGGTAATGTCTGTGAAGTTTCTTCCTATATTTTCTTCTAGAAATTTTATGGTTTCAGATCTTACATTTAAGTCTTTAAGCCATTTTGAATTTATTTTTGTATATGGTGTAAGGAGGTGGTTCAACTTTATTTTTTTGCATGTGTCTGTCCAGGTTTCCCAGCACCATTTATTGAACAGACTGTCTTTACCCCACCATAAATTCTTGCTTCCATTGTCGTAGATTAAATGGCCATATAGGCATGGATTTATTTCTGGGCTCTCTATTCTTTTCCATTGATCTATGTGTCTGTTTTTATGCCAGTACCATGCTGTTTTGATTACTGTACCCTTGTAGTATAATTTGATGTCAGGTATTGTTATACCTCCCACTTTGTTCTTATTTCTCATGTTTGCTGAGGCTATCCGGGGTCTTTTATGGTCCCATATCAATTTTAGGATTATATGTTCTATTTCTGTGAAAAACATCGTTGGTAGTTTGATAGGAATTGCATTCAATATGTATATTGCCTTAGGCAGTATGGACATTTTAACTATATTAATTCTTCCTATCCGTAAACATGGTATGTGTTTCCATCTATTTATGTCTTCTTTCATTTCTTTTTTCAGTGTCTTATAATTTTCTGAGTACAGATCTTTTACTTCTTTGGTTGAATTTATTCCCAGGTATTTCATAGTCTTTGGAACAATTGTAAATGGGATCGTTTTTTAAATTTCTCCTGGTGTTTTATTATTGGTATATTCAAATGCAACTGATTTCTGAATATTAATTTTGTATCCTGCTACTTCACTAAATTCATCTGCCAGCTCTAATAGTTTCTTGGTGGAGTCTTTAGGGTTCTCTATCTATAGTATCATGTCATCTGCATATAATGACAATTTTACTTCCTTCTTACCAATTTGGATGCCTTTTATTTCTTTTCCTTGTCTGATTGCTGTGGCTAGAACTTCCAGCACTATGTTGAATAGAAGTGGAGAAAGTGGGCAACCTTGCCTTGTTCCTGATCTTACAGCGAATGGTTTTAGCTTTTCCCCATTGAGTATGATGTTAGCTGTAGGTTTATCATATATGGCCTTTATTATGTTGAGATATGATCCCTCTATCCCCACTTTCTTATGGGTTTTTATCATAAAAGTTTGCTGTATTTTATCAAATGCTTTTTCTGCATCTATTGATATGATCATGTGATTTTTATTTTTCATTTTGTTAATGTGGTGTATCACATTAATTGATTTGCAGATGTTGAACTACCCTTGCATACCAGGGATGAATCCCACTTGATCATGGTGTATGATCTTTTTAATGTATTGCTGAATTCTTTTCGCTAATATTTTGTTGAGAATTTTTGCATCTATGTTCATTAGAGATATCAGCCTGTAGTTTTCTTTTTTGTGGTGTCTTTGTCTGATTTTGGGATCAGGGTGATAGTGGCCTTGTAAAAAGTTTGGGAGCCTTCCCTCCTTCTGGATTTTTTAGAAGAGCTTGAGGAGAATATGTGATAATTCTTTTTTGAACGTTTTTTAAAAAAACCTGTAAAGCCATCTGGTCCAGGGCTTTTGTTTGTTTGGAGACTGTTGATTACTGATTCAATTTCCCTGGTGGTAATCAATCTATTCAGGTTTTCTGTTTCTTCTTGACTTAGCCTTGGAAGTTTGTATGCTTCTAGAAAATTGTCCATTTCTTCCAGATTGTCAAATTTGTTGGCATATAGTTGCTCATGGTAATTTCTTAATATTTTTTTGTATTTCTGTGGTATCTGTTGTCACTTTTCCTCTTTCATTTCTGATTACATGAATTTGGGTCCTCTCTTTTTTTTAATGAGTCTGGCTAAAGGCTTGTTGATTTTGTTTATCTTTTATAAAGGATAAACAATGAATCCAACTCTTGGATTCATTGATCTTTTGTATTGTTTTTCTGGTTTCTATTTCATTTATTTCTTCTCTGATCTTTATTATCTCCTTCCTTGTACTCCCTTTGGGCTTATTTTGTGTTCTTTTTCAGATCCCTTAAGTGTGAAGATAAACTGTTGATTAGTGATGTTTTTTTTTTCTTTTCTTTAGGTAGGCCTGCAGTGCTATGAATTTCCGTTTTAGGACTGCTTTCGCTGCATCCTATAGATTTTGGGTCATCATGTTTTAATTTTTGTTTGTCTCAAGATATCTTCTGATTTCTTCCTTGATCTCATGGTTGACACATTCATTATTTAGTAACATGTTATTCAGCCTCCATGAATTGGTGTGTCTTCCAGTTTTTTTCCTGTAGTTCATTTCTAATTTCATAGCACTGCAGTCAGAGAAGACAGTTGGTATGATTTCAGTTTTCTTAAATTTATCAAGACTTGTTTTGTGGCCTAACATGTGGTCTGTGTTGGAAAATGTTCCATGTATGCTTGAGAAGAACATGTATTCTGCAGGTATGGGGTGAAATGCTCTGAAAATATCTATTAAATCAAAGTGGTCCAATGTGTCATTTAAGTCTGTTGTTTCCATATTGATTTTCTGTCTGGAAGACCTGTCCCTTTTTGTCAGAGGTGTGTTGAAGTCCCCTACTCTGGTAGTGTTACTGTCGATCTCTGTCTTTATGTCAGTCAATATCTGTTTTATATATTTATGTGCTCCTATATTGGGTGCATAGATGTTTACTAGGGTTATGTCTTCTTGTCGGATCGATCCCTTTATTATTATATAGTACTTATTTTGTCTTTTAATATATTCTTCATTTTAAAGTCAATTTTGTCAGATATAAGTATTACAACTCCAGCTTTTTTCTCACTTCCATTTGCATGAAATATCTTACTCCAACCCTTCACTTTCCGCTTGTGTGTGTCTTTTGATATGAGGTGTGTCTCTTGTATACAGCATATACAAGGGTCTTGCTTTCTTATCCACTCAACCACCCTGTGTCTCTTGATTAGAGCATTTAATCTGTTCACATTTAAAGTGATTATTGATGGTACATAGTTTTTGCCATTTTTTACATTTGCAATTAGATTGTTTTCATCTTTCTTCTGTTTACAGAAATTATTTTAATATTTCCTGCAATGCTGGATTGGTGGTAATAAATTCCGTTAGCTTAGTCTTTTCTGGGAAGCACTTTATCTCTCCTTCAATTTTAAATGATAGCTTTGCTGGACAAAGCAATCTAGGTTGTAGGACTATGTTTTCCATTGCTTGAGTATCTCCTGCCACTCCCTCCTGGCCTGCAATGTTTCTGTAGAAAACTCATTTGATCTTCTTATAGGAGTTTCCTTGTATGTAACCCTCTGTCTTTGTCTTGCTGCTTTTAGGATTCTCTCTTTGTCTTTAACCTTTTCCATTTTAACTATAATGTATCTTGGTGTGGACCTGTTTGGGTTTATTCTGGTTGGAACTCTCTGCACTTCCTGGCCTTGTATGTTGGTTTCCTTCACCGGGTTAGGGAAGTTTACAGACATTATTACTTCAAATACATTCTCAATCCCTTGCTTCCTCTCTTCACCTTCTGGTATTCCTATGATGTGCATGTTGTTGTGCTTGATGTTTTCCCAGAGGTCTCTTAAACCATCTTCATTGTTTTCTATTCTTTTTTCATTTTGTTGTTCTGTTTGGGTGATCTCTGCTAACTTGTCTTCTAAATCGCTGATTCGATACTCTGCTTCATCTAACCTGCTAGTAATTCCTTCAAGTGAGTTCTTTATTTCAGTAATTGTATTCCTTAGTTCTAACTGGTTATTCATTATTATTTCTCTATCCTTCTTTATGCCGTCACTAAGCTCCTTAAACATTCTTATCATCAGTGTTCTGTACTCTGTCTCTGATAGGTCGGTTACCTATATTTCATTTGGTTCCAATTCTGGAGGTTACTTCTGTTCTTTTATTGGGAACATGTTTCTTTGTTTCCCCATTCTGGCTGACTCTGTGTTTGCTTCAATGTATTAGGTAGATCCCCTACGGTTCTTAATTCTTGCTGGGTTATCTTATATTGTATTTGTCCTTTATATTTGACTTGCACCACTTCCTTCTTCTCCTCTGCATGTGCTCCAAAGGTGACTCTTGTGTTGTGTATATTGTCCTGTTAAAGAAGATCTTTAATTACTTTTAGCTTGTGAGTAGGTGGGGTTGACTCTAGGCTGACTAGTTGTGAGATTTGGCTCTGCCCACAGCAGGATGTTCTGTAGTATCAGGGTTGACCATTTAAATGACGTTTGGCATCTATGGGCTCTTGTGCCTGTGGAGAATTCCCTCTGGGTGTGTCACTTATAGATCAAACCTGGTAGTACTCTGGTTTGTTCTGGATTTGGCCTCTGGGTGTGTTGAATCTTATGCCTCTTAAGCTGGGCCCTGGTAGGGCAATTTCAGCACAAAGCAAATCACCAAGCACCACCACCACCACAACAACAACAAAGAAAAAAATCAAATATATTCACATGTAAAAACAACCGACAACACCCACTCAACACAGGCAAAGAAATGAAAACAAAGCAAAACAAAAAAAAGCAGTGCCAGTCTTGTCTTAAGCCCTCGAAGTAATCTCCAGCTTATCCTCGGCTGTACCAAAGAGTCCTCTGTGTATTGTGCAGGCAGAGCCAGTCACCTCGTGCCCAGAGTGACCTTGGGACTGCAGATTTAGGTGAGTGGGGCTGAAGGGTCTGGATGGTAGTTTATACAAAGTCAGTGCAGTTTCTGCTCTTGCCTGCATATATGTGCACGGAGAGTAGTGCCACCAGCCCTGTGCCCAGTTCTCCTGAATCTTAGGGCACTTCTTCCGTGTGTGTGTGTGTGTGTGTGTGTGTGTGTGTGTGTGTGTGTGTGGAGGGCGGGAGATTTCTGAGCTGCTGAAAGTCTGGAGCTGCGTCTGCCACCTACTGCTGATCCCTGGGTGTGTCTCTGCAGTTGTAATTGCCCTGCCCTAGGCAGGTCAGAATAGGTGGGGGCTGGGGATGGAGGGGTCTTCTCTCTCCCTGCCCAGCAAAAATCACACTCTTCCCAGCCTCTTCTCTGGGTCAGAGCTGCGCGCTGGTCTTCCCAGAACCTGAGCACTTTGCTCCTCTGCAGTATGACACAACTCCTCAGCTCAGGGGCCAGTTTAAGTCTCTGGAAGGGTTGGGGTAGGATTGGGAGAGTGCAGAGAGGGGCCCAGGTATGGAGTTTTTGTCCTTTGTCAGACCTAGGGCCCAGCTGGAGGTCTCAGCTGAGGTTATTGCCTCAAATGCTGCACATGCTGCCCCCTTGGTGGGAGAGATCATCTGTGGGAAGTAGAGAAAGAACCCACCTCCTGGCTTTTGTGTTCTCTGTTCCGTCCTGGGATCCCCTGTGTCTCCACAGCCACAGATGTGAGCCGCGTCTCCACTCTGCTCCCTTCCCTCATCCCCTGCTCGCCCAATTTGCCCACCTTCAAGTAATCCTTGCACGAGTGTCTTAGCTGTTCTGTATGATTTGCAGAGTACTTTGATGGGTTATAAATGTTCCATTTGTGATAAGATCTGGAGGAGACCTCAAAAAGTCCACCTTGCTGCTGCCATTCCTATGACATCACTTCAATTTTAATTTTTATTTGTCGGTATAACTAAACAAAGGCATCTTCAACGTAGTTTAACTTTAGTATGTTTATCAATGTAGTTTCTTAAATAATTAAAAAAAAATTAATAATTTTTGAGGTACTTGAAGACAGTGATTATATGTATTTTTTATTTTTAATTCTTGTGGGCCTCAAGAGCATGTGTTTCATGTTGTTATTAGTAATGTTTATTTGAGTGAGTGTGAGTGAATATTGTCAGCAGGAACACTGTATCAGAGCCTATAAAAAGCATTGGTATTTAACAATAATGCTCAAAGAACTTTTCTGGTTCAAATTAACCAAATTATAGTGACTAAATGTCACCACAAAATGGGAATCCTATTGGTGATAAACAGTGACAACTCTTATCATCTAAAAAAAACATCACTGCGATACCAAATTGGCCATACTTTGTATTACCTAATAATGTAATATGTCAGAGTAAGAATGTCCAAAACTGTTGGACATTTTTATAAAAACATGTTTGAACCAAACAGAGGATACACCTAGAACCAAGATCTCAACAAACTGAGTAAAACGCTTCTGGAATGACATTTTGCAGCTTATTTTATGTATTTGGAGTTAAGGAGGGAAATTAAGGAGGGAAGATGACATGCAGGTGGGAGAAAAAAAAACAGTCTTGGATTGCAGGATTGTTAATAAGATTATGTGCTCTCTTGAGGGTGGTTTCACTTCTGAGGGATCTGAAAAGAGGCGTTTCAAAGGTGTGTGAACATAGATGAACAAAAAATATGGACGTGGCTTGCCTAAGGCAAAGATAAACCTTTTACTAAAGACATTATAGGACTGGGGCGTGACTACACCCAGGACCTGCCCAGTTAGGAATTTATGATCAGATCATCCTGTGAGCTTACTTTTCGTAGAACCCCATTTTTGTCCACAAACATGTCCATTTCCAGTAACTCCAGGAAACACTTCCAGTATGTTCTTTATCTTTTTTTTTTTTTTTTAAATCTCATATATTCTTTCTGTAGTGAAAATTTTAACTTTAAGCTATTTCCAACACATTCAGACAAGTTTTGCCAGGAGTCCGATTCAATGAGGATATTTGAAAGAAAGGTTTATGCACATCCAAGCAGAGGTCATTTGGGATCTCAATGGAGAATTTCATCTCAGACTCTAACCCCGTAGAAAGAACTGCTGCAACTGGAAGCTGAGTGGCCTTATTTCGAGGGAATCTTGAGTTGCTTGTGGCCTACAAAACCCTGTGCTGCGTAATGATGTGTGAGTCAACATAGGGCAGAAACTTTTTTTATTTTTTACTTTATTTATAAGGATGAAGTATGGTTTCTCTGCATCAGGGGATGCAGGGTTACCTCAGGACACTCTGGGTCCACTGAAGCAGCAGCAGAAGAGTAAGACTGCTTTAAAAGAAGACATCATAGTCTCCAAAAGTTAGCTCAGGGGTGGATACTCAAGATAGCATGCAGGTACCTTTGCCCTGCTTCAGGGCAGTGGAGGATATGGGAAGAAGACAGGAATATCATGATGATGATTTTGTGGTAGAGAAGGCTTGTGCTCAACAACTGACGCACAGCTTAGGGAATCTCAGAAATTCTTATTGATGAGAAGCTAGAACTCCTGCATTACCTGGTGTGGAACACAGTAAGGGAAAAGGTGTAATCTATAAGATGCTCCTACTTTATGTACATTGTTGATAGAATCTGGGTATATTTTTTTCTAGTCTGTAAAAGTGATATAGGTACAGCCTGTTTTTTCTAAAATTATACCAGATTTCTGACCATTTTTAATGCAAGATTGGTCACTCAGAAATTATCAGTGATGCTGTATGTAGCTCACTGCCACCACTCGTCTGCACCCTACTGGGTCCCCTCTATCTCCTCCACATCCATGACTTAGGAAAACTCACCTACACAGTATTCCTGATTTTTAAATTTTCCTTGAGAAAGGGCTGTGTTTCCTGAAGTCAGGGTTAATGGAAGGAGATTAAAGCAAGATGAGAACAGGACAAAGGAGGAGGCATTCTAGGGAGTTTTTTGAATCTTGTGGTTTCTCTGCTTCTCACAGTGACAACTGAGCATGGGTTTCAAGTACAGGAGCTGCAGGGATGAGTTGTGAGTCCAAATGCTGGGCTTAAGCTAGAGGGATAATAGGGAAGATTTTGGCAGAAAGTGTAAGGTGGCAGAGGAAATGGCACCATGTTATCCTAGCATTTATTGAAGTACAGGAAGCCTTGAAATAGGACAATGATGAGGTTACCATAGAGAAGGATAAATCTGTAAGCTCCAAGGATGAAGCTATGTAGAGCAATCAGGGTTCTCCAGAGAAAAGGAACCAATAGAATATTTGTAGATATATATGAGGGGATTTATTAGGGGAATTGGTCAATAGAATTCTGGAGGCTGAAAAGTCTCACAACCTGCTGTCTGCCACTGGAGACCCAGGAAAGCTGGTGATAAAAATTTAGCCTAAGTCCAAGGCCTGAGAACCAGGAGTTGTGTTGGTACAGAGAAAAAGAACATAGATATGAACATCCCAACTCAAGGGGGATGAGGTGAAAAGAGAGAGAGAGAGAGAGAGAGAGAGAGAGAGAGAGAGAGAGAGAGAGAGAGAGAGAGAGAGAGAGAGAGAATTTGCCCTCCTGCCTTTTTGTTTCATTAAGACACTCAAGGGATTGGATGATAAGGATCTTCTTTTCTCAGTCTACTAAATCAAATGCTAACCTTCCAGAAATATTCTCACAGACACTGAGAAATAATGTTTTACCAGCTATCTGGGCATGCCTCAGCCCAGTCAAATTGACACATAAAATTAATCATCATAGCTCCTTATGCCTTAGTTCCTAAATCTCATCCTTGCTCCATCCTCCTCAACCCAATTCTGATCTTTCAGCTCAAGGAGTTAGAATTGGTAAATTTTGTATTAGTCATTCAAGGTAAGTTCAGCAAACATCTTTTAGCACTGTATTTTGCCTTCGTGTTCACTTAGTGCATTTTTATAGTTGAGATACATTATGATTTAAACATTTTTTTTCTTTTTTTAATTAAATTTATTGGGGTGACAATTGTTAGTAAATTCACATAGATTTCAGGTGTACAATTCTGTATTACATCATCTATAAATCCCATTGTGTGTTCACCACCCAGAGTCAGTTCTCCTTCCATCACCATATATTTGATCCCCCTTACCTTCATCTCCCACCCCCCACCCCCCTTACTCTCTGGTAACCACTAAACTATTGTCTGTGTCTAGGAGTTTTTCTTTCTCATTTGTTTGTCTTGTTCTTTTGTAGTTTTTGGTTTATATACCACATGTCAGTGAAATCATATGGTTCTCTGCTTTTTCTGTCTGACTTATTTCACTTAGCATTATATTCTCAAGGTCCATCCATGTTGTCACAAATGTTCCTATATCATCTTTTCTTACCACCGAATAGTATTCCATGCTGTATATATACGACAACTTCTTTACCCATTCATCTATTGAAGGACATTTTGGTTGTTTCCATGTCTTGGCCACTGTAAACAAAGCTGCAATGAACATTGGAGTACACATGTCTTTATGTGTAAATGTTTTCGGATTTTTGGGGTAGATACCCAGGAGAGCGATTGCTGGGTCATATGGTAATTCTATTCGTAATTTTTTGAGGAACATCCACACTGCCTTCCATAGCGGCTGCACCAGTCTGCATTCCCACCAACAGTGTATGAGGGTTCCTTTTTCTCCACAGCCTCTCCAACACTTGTTACTATTTGTCTTGTTGATGATAGCCATTCTGACTGGGGTGAGGTGATATCTCATTGTGGTTTTTATTTTCATTTCTCTGATTAGCGATGTTGAGCATTTTTTCATATGTCTATTAGCCATTTGTATGTCCTCTTTGGAGAAATGTCTCTTCAGGTCCTCTGTCCATTTTTCAATTGGGTTGTTTGTTTTTCTGTTGTTGAGTTTCATGGGTTCCTTGTATATTTTGGATGTTAGCCCCTTATCAGAGGCACTGTTTGCAAAAATCTTCTCCCATTCAGTTGGTTGCCTCTTTATTTTGTCAATAGTTTCTTTTGCTGTGCAGAAGCTTTTCAGTTTCATATAGTCCCATTCGTTTATTTTAGCTTTTACTTCCCTTGCCTTTGGAGTCAAATTCATAAAATGCTCTTTGAACCCAAGGTCCATAAGTTTAGTACCTATGTTTTCTTCTATGAAATTTATTGTGTCAGGTCTTATGCTTAAATCTTTGATTCATTTTGAATTAATTTTGGTACATGGTGACAAAAAGCAGTCCAGTTTCATTCTTTTGCACGTGGCTGTCCAATTCTGCCAGCACCATTTATTGAAGAGGCTGTCTTTCCTCCATTGTATGTTTTTAGCTTCTTTATCAAGAATTATCTGTCCATATTTATGTGGTTTTATTTCTAGGTTCTCAATTCTATTCCATTGGTCTATGTGTCTGTTTTTCTGTCAATACCATGCTGTTTTGATTATTGTAGCCCTGTAATACAAGTAAAAGTCAGGGTGTGTGATACCTCCAGTATTGTTCTTTTTTTTTTTTTTTTTTAAATATTGCTTTGGCTATTCGGGGTCTTTTGTGGTTCCAAACAAATCTGATGATTTTTTGTTCTATTTCTTTAAAAAATGCCATTGGGATTTTGATGGGGATTGCATTAAATCTGTATTTTGCTTTGGGTAATATGGCCATTTTAACTATGTTGGTTCTTCAAATCCATGAGCACGGAATGTGTTTCCATTTCTTTGTGTCTTCTTCAGTTTCGTTCAAAATGTCTTATAGTTCTCAGCATATAGGTCCTTCACATCCTTGGTTAAGTTTATTCCTAGATATTTTATTCTTTTTGCTGCAATTGCAAAAGGAATTTTTTTTGTATTTCTTTTTCTGAGATTTCATTGTTAGTATATAAGAAAGCAATGGACTTTTGTACGTTGATTTTGTAGCCAGCAACTTTACTGTATTCATTGATTGTTTCTAATTGCTTTTTGGTGGAGTCTTTAGGGTTTTCTATATATAGCATCATGCCATCTGCAAAGAGTGACAATTTAACTTCTTCGTTCCCAATCTGGATGCCTCCTATTTCTTTCTCGTGCCTGATTGCTCTGGCAAGGACTTCCAACACTATGTCGAAAAGCAGAGGTGATAGGGGTCAGCCCTGTCATGTTCCTGAACGTAGAGCAAACGGCTTCAGCTTTTCACCATTAATTATGAGATTAGCTGAGGGCTTGTCATATATGTACGACCTTTATTATGTTGAGGTATTTTCCTTCTATACCTATTTTATTAAGTGTTTTAATCATAAATGGATGTTGTATCTTGTCAAATGCTTTTATTCTGCATCAATTGATAGGATCATATGATTTTTGTTTATGTGATGTATCACATTGATGGATTTGAGGATGTTGAACCCTCCTTGTGCCCCGGGGATGACCCCCACTTGGTTGTGATTAATAATCTTTTTAATGCATTGTTGTATTCGATTTGCTAGAATTTTGTCTAGGATTTTAGCATCTGTATTCATCAGAGATACTGATCTGTAGTTTTCATTTTTTGTGTTGTCCTTACCATGTTTTGATATCAGGGTAATGTTGGCCTCATAAAATGAGTTAGGGAGTACTGCCTCTTCTTCACTTTTTTGGAAGAGTTTGAGCAGGATTGGTATTTGATCCTCTTTGAAGGTTTGGTAGAATTCACTAGTGAAGCCATCTGGTCCTGGACTTTTGCTTTTGGGAAGGTTTTGGATGACTGATTCAATTTCGTTACTGGTGATCGACCTGTTTAGATTTTCCAGTTCTTTATGATTCAGCCTTGGAAGGCTATATGTTTCTTAGAACTTGTCAATTTTTTCTAAGTTATTGAATTTGGTGGTATATAGTCCTTCATAGTATTCTTGGATGATCCTTTGTATTTCTGTGGTCCGTGATAACTTCCCCTTTTTTGTTTCTGATTTTGTTAATTAATGTCTTCTCTCTTTATCTTAGTGAGTCTAGGCAAGGGTTTGTCAATTTTGTTAATCTTTTCCAAGAACCAGCTCTTTGTCAAATTAATTTTTTCTATTGTCTTTTTGTTCTCTATTTCATTTAGTTCTGCTTTGATTTTTGTTATTTCCTTTCTTCTGCTGACCTTGGGTTTCGCTTGTTCTTCTTTTTCTAGTTCTTTAAGGTGTAACATGAGGTTATTTATTTGGGATTTTTCTTGTTTCTTGAGATAGGCCTGTAATGATATAAATTTCCCTCTTAAAACTGCTTTCGCTGCATCCCAAAAATTTTGGTAGGATGTATTTTCATTGTCATTTGTTTCTATGTATCTTTTGATCTCTCCTCTAATTTCTTCTTTGACCCAGTTGTTCTTTAAAAGTATGTTGTTTAATCTGCATGTATTTGTGTTTTTTTCCTGCTTTCTTTTTGCATTTGATATCCAGTTTCAAAGCCTTATGATCAGAGAATATGCTTGGTATGATTTCAATCTTCTTAAATTTGCTGAGGCTAGTTTTATGTCCCAATATATGGTCTATCCTTGAGAATGTTCCATGTACACTAGAAAAGAATGTATAGTCTGATGTTTTAGGATGAAGTGCTCTATATATGTCAATTATGTCCATTTCGTCTAATGTGTCATTTAGAGCTGCTATTTCATTATTTATCTTCTGTTTGGATGATGTATCCATAGCTGTCAATTATGTATTTAAGTCCCCTAGTATAATTGTGTTTTGGTCAATTTTTCCCGTTAGTTCTATTAGTAGTTGCTTGGTATATTTCGGTGCTCCCTGATTGGGGGCATAAATATTGATGACTGTTATATCTTCTTGTTGTATAGTCCCCTTTACCATTATGAAATATCCATTTTTGTCTCTTGTTATCTTTTTCACCCTGAAGTCTGTTTCATTGGAAATCATTACGTATACACCTGATTTTCTCTGGGTACCATTTGCTTGGAGTGTCAATTTCCACCCTTTCACTTTGAGTCTATGCTTGTCCTTATAGCTGAGATGTGTCTCTTGTAGACAGCATATGGTTGGGTTTAGCTTTTTTGATCCAATCTGCTACCCTGTTTCTCTTTATTTGTGAGTTCAGTCCATTTACATTTAGGGAGATTATTGATATGTGAGGATTTCCTGTCATGCTATCTCTAGTTTTCTGGTAAGGCTGTGTCTCCATTGTTTCTTTGCCTTTTCGTTGTTGTCTTTTATTTCTGTTTGGTGGTATTCTATGATGTTTCCCTCTGTTTCTTCTTTTATTAAAGTATATATTCAAGTTCTGGATTTTTTTTTTTTTTTGAGTGGTTACCCTTCAGTTTCTGTAAAAGAAAGTTTCATATTTAGAGTATTCCAGTTTCTTCGCACACTTACTTTCTCTATTCCCATATTCCAATTCAGGCTTTACTCTCCTCCTTTTTATGTTTCGGTTGCCACAAATTGTCCCTGTTGATGGTGGTTGTATAGCCTCCTTTAGTATTTCTTGTAGTGCAGGTCATGTATTAGAAAATTCCCTCAGCTTCTGGATGTCTGGAAAGGTCTTTATTCCTCCTTCATATCTGAAGGATAACTTTGCTGGATATATTATTCTTGGCTCATATTTTCTCTCTTTCAATAGTTTGAATACTTGGTTCCATTCCCTCCTGGTTTGTAGAGATTCTGCTGAAAAATCTGATGATAATCTAATGGGCTTTCCTTTGTAGGTTACCGTCTTCTTTTCCCTGGCTGCCTTGATTATTCTTTCTTTGGTGTTAATTTTAGACAGCTTCAATACAATGTGCCTTGGAGAAGGCCTGTTGGGATTGAGGTAATTAGGTGTTCTATTTGCTTCTTGGATTCAAGGATCCATTTCTTTCCACAAGTTTGGGAAGTTCTCATTGACAATTTGTTTGAATATATTCTCTGTTCCCTTCTCTCTTTCTTCTCCTTCTGGTATGCCCATTATTCTTATATTGCTCTTTCTGATGGAGTCAGAAAGTTCTTGTACAGTTCTTTCGTTTCTTTTAAGACTCAAGTCTCTTTTTTCTTCCATCTGTGTAAATTCCAGGTTTCTATCTTCGATGTCACTGATTCTTTCCTCCATCTGGTCAACTCTACTACCTAAGCTGGATATTTTATTGTTTATTTCTTCTATTGAGTTCTTAATCTCCAGAAATTCTATTTGGTTCTTTTTCAAAATTTCAGTCTCTTTTCTAAAATGCTCATGGTGTTCTTTGATTGTGTTTCTGAGTTTATTAAACTGCCTTTCTGTGTTTTCTTGCATCTCGTTCAGTTTTTTCAGAATTGCTATCTTGAATTCTCTGTCATTTAAATCACATATTTCCATATCTCTAAGTCCCTTTTCTGGATACTTGTCACATTCTTTCTGAGCTATCATGTTGCCTTGGTTATTCATGGAAATCACTGATTTACTGTTTCTTTTCCTATACATCTAAAGGAGTGGCTTCTGCAACAGGTTGATAGGAAGAGGTCTTTCTTTTGTTTTCCAGTGCTTGTTGGTAGAATGTTTTATTTTCTCTCCAACTGCAGCCTTATTTTTCCTTGCTCACACAGTAGTGCTATGTTTTCTCTGCACTATTCCAGCTTCTCACACAATGGGGAGATTCCCTGGGAGATGGGCTTCTCCTCTGTTAAAAGTTCACCTAGGTCATAGGGCTCAGTGTCTGTGTTGGTATGAGGAGAGCTTTTGAAGTTCCAAAGCTCTTTCTTAACCAGATTCAGAGGCCCTATGTTTCAGCAGTTATGTTTACTCCTGCAGCAATCTGCCCAGATAGGTGGGGCCAGGGGCGGGGTGAGTTGTAAGAGATGTCCCAGAGCAATGGCTGCGAACACCACAACCACCACAGCCAGTGCTGCTTGCACAGTTCCCTCCCTTTTGCCGGAACTAGTTGGGCTGTGAATCTGTGTCTGCAGACCACAGTTCTCAGAACAGCAAATATTCTGTTCTTTTCATCTGACACTGCTACTGTTTGGTTTCTAGCACTGGGCAGTTGGGGAAGGGGCAAACTCTGAGCTGGTAGGGAGGGTGCGGCTAGTCTCAGTGCCTAAGGCTTCTGCTCTCTGCTCAGCAATGAGGGCTAAACCACCATTTTCAGCCTTCTTCCCTCAGTCTTTTCTCCGAGGTCTCTGCCATGAGCTTTGGGTTCAGCCGTGTTATATGCTGCCCTCTCAGCCCTGTGGGCTGTAAGCGATGCCCTAGCAGTCTGAGTTCTTCCCTTTCCCACAGCTGCGGTAGTTCAGGGATGCAGCGAGCTCGGAGCACTGAGCTAGGTCTGCGTCCTGCGCCTGCGCGGTTCCGTCTTCGCACTTCTCCCCTCCCTCCTTCCCCGCTTGCGCGATTCACCCACTTGGAGGTGACTTTAGTAGTGGGCCTCTTCGTCTTGCCTGTCTGCTGTGCAGGGAGTCCTTTGTGGAGTTATTATTGTTTGATTAGTTGTAAATTCCAGGGGAGCTTTACAAAGGCTCACCTCACACCTCCATTTTTTCCAGAGTCTCCCTGATTTAAACATTTTGTGAATTAATCTGTGGGCATATCTAGCATGTACAACATTATTTCCATGGAGACATACATTCTGAATTTCAATCAAATATAATATACAACTGTATAGGTAGAATGATGACCTCTCAAAATGTCCAGTCTCATGCCTAGAATCTGTAACTTAGGCAAAACAGACTTTGCAAATGTGATTAAAGTTAAGATTATCCTGTATTATCTTTGTGGGCCAATCTAATCATGAATCCTTGAAAGCAAAAATCCTTTCCCGCTACCTCAGAGGCTGTTGTCAAAGGAAGATGTAAACACTGTAAGAGTGTTAAAAAGATGTAGTGTTCCTGCTTTGAAGGTAAAGGAAGGGACCCACAAGCCAAGAAATGTGGGTGGCATCTGGAAAAGACAAGGAAACATAATTTTCCTTTGAGCCTCTGAAAACACCTTAGTCAACACCTTGAATTTAGCCCTGGAATACCCATTATAGACTTTGACCTCAAGAATTGTGAGCCAATACCTTTGTATTGAAGTAAGCCACTAAGTTTGCTATAATCTGTTACAATAGCAACAGAAAACTAGTATAACAACCAACTTATAGAAAATATTCAATTAGTCAGTTGGAGACTGCTTGCATTTAGTTGCCTCTTTGCGGTTTAAAAATGCAGTATTTTTTCACAAAGATGCTGCCCCATGACCCATGTGTAAGTACACACCTGCAAACACACAGGCAGGTGATACATTCTACCATTTTGTAAATCTGGTGTGGCACAGTGCTAAGGTTTAATGCATGTTCTCTCATTTATTCTTCAATACTAGGTCAGGTAGGGACTAGCACAGCCCTTCAAAAGGCTGGTGATTTCCTTAAGGTTCTGTAGCTACTGAGTGAAGGAGCTGGAACTAATCCCGCCCATCTGACTCCAAAGTATGCTAGCTCTACTTCACCACCACACAGTACATTCACAACTAAACTGTCAGGTGAAATGTTGTTTGTGTTGTGTTTAAATCTATTATGTAAAATGTAAAGAGTATGAATGAGTAATAGGCACACCTAGTGCTAAATTATACGATGCAAACAATAACAAAGGCTCATTGCATAAAGATTCACTTATCACATTGTGTGTGCACCATCCAGAGTCAGTTCTCCTTCCATCACCATATATTTGATCCCTTTCACCCTCTTCTACAACCCTCATTCCTACTTACCCTCTGGTAACCACTTACTACTGTCTGTGTCTGTGAGTTTTAGTTTTTTTCATTTGTTTGTCTTGTTCTTTTGTTGTTTTCAGTTTTATATCCCACATATCAGTGAAGTCTTATGGTTCACAATATGATATATGGATGATGTAGTACAGAATTCTACACCTGAAACCTATGTAACTTTACTAAAAATTGTCACCCCAATTAACTTTAATTAAAACAAGATACATTTATCCCCAAAGATTCTAATTATAATCTTAAAATGACGTGTGTGTGTGTGTGTGTGTGTGTGTGTGTGTGTGTGTGTGTAATACCCGAATGTTCTCTTTTTACAGAAGGGCCCGGCCAAAGCATTATTAAAAAATCATTTTGATATATGCAATCTCAGCTGTCAGCAGTATTGTAAAATTATGGGCATGTGTATGAAGAACAATATCTCATATGAAGATGAACACAATCTTGCAACTCTTATCATCTGTTCCTTTCCCAGGATAGTCAGCTCTATGTCTGATCTCAGTTCATCCCCACAATTCACACTGACAGACCATGGGTTGGCATTTGTGTCCCACTGTGGGATTTCGTGCTCACTCCTGAGAGAGTCCTAGAGAACAGGAAGCTCTGCTAATGGTTTATGTACATTGGGTGATCAAGAAAGAGGGAGCATTAAAATGAAAATAATAATAAAATAAAAACAGAGTAATTATGGTGGGAATGTGGTGCTCTTCTTTTTTTTTTCCTTGATTCTCATCCCCATCAGCAGAGTGGTCATGAGGAGCATTGTACAGGCAAAGAATTGAGATGTTTAACTAAGAAAGACTGAAAAATGAGGCCCTTGTCAGTACTCATAAAAGCACTCTGCTTATGAACTCACTTGAGAAAGAAAAATTGAGTCATTATCATTCTATAAATTAGTCATTTTGGAAACTGCCTAGCTCTTTCTTTGATTGAATCTTTTGCTACTACCTACTAAATCTTGATTTTTAAAGCAAAACAATGTCCAACTTGAGATTTCTATTGTCAAGAAAAGAACATCCCATCAATTCAACAGGTCTCAGCAGTATTGCAACGAATCTGAAGAGAATATAGTTTAACGCAGTGGAGTACATATCATGTCTTCATTTTTTTAAGGCTTATTAAGGTAGATCGTTCGGTGCCTGTGGAGTTCCAACAGTGAGTTAGATGCTGAACAGCACAGGGCTGAAATAGTGTCCCACGAGCTAATCTTTCAGTACACATTGATATGATTGGGGGTGATGTTGAATGAATAAAGTACAAAAGAGATAAAAGAGCCTTTGTCATAAATGTAAAAGATTTTTTTCTCCTTTGGGTTTTAATTATATTTTGCTTAATAAATTCCTTCCAAATGTTACACTTGGAGCTTTATACTCTAATGAATTTTATCAGGGTGGTTGTCAAAAAAATACACATGAGAAATAAAGTTGGAGGAAAGCAAAAACATGATTAAGACAACACACTCAAATACAGATATATTAAGGTCTAGGATTTATTGTCCTTTTAAGTTTGAGAAACAATGCTCATTGCTGATGGAAGTATTTTATGAGGTTTTCAAAATATGTTAATAAAATGGAAACAAAAATCAGAAATTAGAGCATTTGAAAAAAAAAATAGATAAAAGGAAATGAAGGCTTGGCCAGGGTATTTTCCACTATAGTTCTATAAAACTTGAACTTTTTCTGGAGAGAATTTCTTGTGCCTGGTGAATATTGGTGCACTTCTCATCTCTGTGGGTGACTCTGTACTCGTTTAAGGCATGCTCCATGGAGGCAGTGTCCTTATCCGTGTTCCCTCACATTTGCTGGAAGAGGGGGAGACACACGGTAGGTAAGGGACACAGAACTACGTGTTGCAGTAATCACAGAGTGTGATGAAAAGCAAGGACACAGGGTCTCTCTTAGCTTGGAAGACCACAAACTCTAAATCTGCCTCTGGGATTAAAAGTGATCATTCTTATTACGAAATACTTTTAAAAGTTTGGATGACACTTAAATGAAATGGAACCAAATTGTGATTGCTTTTAAACCTCTACGTATGGAGTTTGCAATGTGACCTACTCCCGAGCAGTGTTTTCATTTACAGTTCCCTTTCATTTCTAATGTCTACTGACATCATTCTCTGTGTTCTGTCTGCCAGAATGGATTGAGGCCATCCAGAGAGAGATGGATATTAGGAGCAGCAGACAGTGATTATAGGTGGCATCTGGCTGGAGTCATTTTCTCTTAAGGTTTTGACATGTCATTCCTGGTAAATAGGTTCTATTAGGTATCTAAAGACACCAGATGTACCACAGGAGATTATGTCAATAAATCTTTTGTGGATTATATATATTTTTGACTATTGCAGATTTATTGCAATAGTAAAGTTCACGTAAACTCAACTCTGTTTGTCCAGAAATACATTCCCATTTAAGCTTCTTAGGTGTTTTCTTAGTGAATAAATATTTGTGAAAGTTGTTCTTTCATGATATGACCCAATACTAGAGACAAATTCTTTTAGGAGGTATTGGTATATTGATAAGCTATTTTATCTGTTTGACTTCAAAAATTTTCAATAGATTATTATCTTGGTAAATTCAGTAAATACTGTAAGTTATTATTTGTAACGTAAATTCTGTAGAATCTAACCGTCATTGATTCCATCTGTGTGAAATGACTATTTTCAGATAGTCCAAAACACGTAGCAATACAATGACTGTACCAAGGGTGGTTTTTGGGGACTTAAGTTTGGTGATAGATGCGAATTAGAGTCAGTATATTACGGAGTGCTGTATATGCTCTTTTGTGTTGCCTTCTTCACTTTATGTACATTAGCCACAATTAATCTCATTTGTATACCTGTTTCTTGTTACTTAGAGCCATGTCTACTTCTACTTCAACACTATTTAAATTCTACACTTCCTTTTGGGTTCAGTTCATGTTTTATTCTTGGAAAATTTTATTTTTCATCTTAATATCTATTGAAGCACATAGAGCCAGAAATAGCTATCACACTTAGATTTTTTTTTTTTTTTTCTATATAGTGGTTGAATTTCTACTCATGCCTCAAGACCCAGATTAAGGATTTCCAATCTGGTTCATTAAAAAAAAAAAAAATGTCAATGTGTTCTTAGGGCCACTTATGTGCTTTGATCACAATCTGATTTTCCATTTTTATTATTATCTCATATTCCCTTCTTTTCTGAACTCTTTTGGCTTTTGCTTCTTAATATAAAGTACAACAGAAGGGAAAAATAAAAGGGACTGTGGCAGAAATATGAACTTTTTTACATCTTATTTTATTTTTATTTTACCTAATAGCACTAAAATCTATAAATATGTTGATGTGTTTTGAACATTTGTTTGTGCTCTTAAGCAAGTCAGTCATTTAATTTTCACTGATTTTACAGGTATTTATCGAAAGGTTACCACTGTACTGATTTCTCTGCTTGGTGCTGTGGAGATCACATAATATTTATTAGAGCGTTTACCTCAAATAAATTTATTACTCTTTAGAGAGAGAAAAGATACATTCCTGAAAAACGTTAGGATTACACTAAACAGAACCTGAAGTGCCAAATTGTGTGATGCAGAAAATTAATAACATGGGATCTTTGAAAATGAAGATGTATATGCAATGGAAAAAATAACAAACTAGGGGTAGGAGGTAATATGCAGAGTGCAGTGTTTTCTTACATATATATAGGTGTCTTTAATGCAAAACAGTGGAAGACTTTCAGAGGTCTAAAGTCAACTTTTCTATCTTTTCCATACCAGTAGCAATTGCTTTGCACAGCATTCTTAGTAACTTAATCTTTGTCTGAAAATTCTTCTGACTTTTTAATTTTTACATTGAATTTGAAAATACATGCTTCTGTGAAAAATTAGGAGCTGGAAACTAGACCTAATAAAACATCGCTGTAGAATAATATGGTCATTGTCAGTATTCATCTCTAGGTTTTGGTCAGTGTGTGAGATTTAACACTCAAGAACCAGTAGATCCATTTACTGAAAGGTGTCTCATCTGCAGTGAAGTCATCATTTAGAAGCCTGACTTGTTTTCCCAAGAAACAGTGGGGTTGGGTTGGGGACTACCATGGTTACCTTCTCGAATGCTTTGTTACTTAATGGGATCGAAGGTCTCTCTCATATTTTGTGCTTGTGAGATGCTGATGCATGAATAAAGTGGTTGATGATGGCTTCATGATGTCAGAGAAACTTTCCTATTACTGAATCTGACATTATTAATTTCTCTCCTACAATTGTGTCAATAGCATTTTGTAATTTAATGTTAATTCTTTATATATATATATATATATAAATAACAGATCGGGCATCAGTCTGCCTCACTCTGAGGTCTATGGGAAGCTTGCCAAGGATATGGCTTATGAAACACAGCCCTAGACAAGCTCCATCTGTCCCATTTAGACGATATACAGTGTCAGATCTCAGTGGTAGCAGTAATAACTGCAATCTGCTCTCCAAGCAGACAGCAAGAGAGGGCTACTGATCACGCTGATTAAAATAAACAAACCCTTAGGGTGGGTTGTAGTCAGTATAAATTTAAACTAGATAAACACTTTCCAACAGACTTCTGCATTTACGGCCAGTGTCATGTGGAAAAATGAAGCATATACAGGTCAGCTAATTTCAAAAATACATAATTTTCATTTAGTCATTAAGAAAAAAATTTGGAGGTCACGATGCTTTCCCCCTTTCAGAAAATAACATTTACAGGTCATAGAACTATATAAAATGTATCTCCAAAATACCAAGTCATCTTTAAGCTGGGTCAGGAGCTCGTGATTCATTCAGGCTTTACTTCAGTTTCCCAAAACAAGGTCAGAATGAAAGAATATGTTTTATCCAGGGTCAAATGGAACCCTATCATTCCATTCTGACTTTTAATGGGAGTTTGAATTACCACATGAACACCATTAATGCAAATGGACCTCCTGGAAGCAGAAACCTTATAAAAAACCTAAAATCCATAAATAATGGGGGAATACTTCCAAAAATGGTTTCCAGATTATCAGTAACTATGTAGAAATATTTCAAATATAGAAATTTTTTGATGCTGCTTTACCATATATTTCTAATACATATTAAACTAGTTTCTAACCAGGTATCTAGTCAATCCTTATAAGTAAAATTTGAACCCTTTTGAGAATACTGAAAATTAGCAAAGGTGATTAAGTCTGGTTGAGTAGGAGTAAATTTTTTTTTAATTTTTATTTTTTGCTTGTAGTCATAAAATGAAGCTTGATTATCCATATGTGTGTAACTGATTTCTGAGGTCAAAGTTCATTTTAGCCTGCTTTTTCCACTTCCCTGCAAATCTGGTGAATGAGAATGTTAGGGGATTTATTTTAGTCAGTGATGATGGTTCATTTTCATAATTATCAGGCAACATTTACTGAAGACCAGCTAAGTATTTATTTTGTTTTGATTACCAATGAGAATTTTATTATGTAGGAAAGAAGCAATCCTTTTTTTTTTTTTTTTTGAACAAAAAGCTATCTAACAAATTGAACTGTGGTGACACAAGATGCTCTAGAAATGGAAAGCATTATCTTAAGAAATAGAACAGATATCCAAGTGGGCAAATAACTTAATCATTTAAAGCATTATATTTCCTCAACCACCAAATGAGAAGATCAAATTAGATGCTTTCTAAAATTCATGCCAGCTCTGATGTTTCATTGTCTTTGATCAATGATTTTTTTTTTAAATCAAAACAGCACAACCTCATGGTCATCTATGTGTATAGCTTCCAATAGTTCAGAAATTATAGAGTCAGCTGCTATTAATTCAAAAATTTTAGGGTGTCTGCTAGGTCAGAGTTTCTCAACCTCAACACTATTGACATTTGGGTCCAGATAACTCTTGTAGGGGCTGCCCTGTGCATTGTAGGGTTTTCAGCCGCATCCCTCTCTTTCATCAACTAGATACCAGTAACAATCCCCCAACCCCACTTCAGTAGTAACCAGGGAACTACAAGATAAAACAAGGTACCACTATGCACATGACAGATTTATTTAAAATGAAAATGTTAGATACTATCAAGCATTGGCAAGAATGTAAATTGTTGAACAATAGGAATCCTGATACCATGTTGATGGAAATGTTAAGCCATTTACTTTGAAATCATTTTGATATTATAAACTTAAAGATATTTATACTTTTTAACTTAGCATTTTTACTAATTTTACATACTACACATGAATGCTTAGTTTCACCAGAATGCATATAAAATAATGTTTATAGCATCTTTTTGTGCAATAGCCCCAAACTGGAAATGTCTTGTATTATGGAAGAATGGTTAAATAAAATACAATTTATTTATAAATTAGAATATTAGATAGCTATGAAAATGAATTAACTGTAGATACACAAAACCAACATGGATAGGTATTAAAAATAGCTTTGAGCAAAATAATCCAGATATGAAAGAACTCATACATTATAATTCCATTCATATAAAGTTCAATACAGGCAAAAGAAAACCGTATAGCTTAGGGATATACCATTAAGAAATAAAATTGTAAATTCAGGTTAACTCTGGGAAGGAAGAAGACTGTTGTCACAGGAAGGGACATTTGGGGACCTGGCAATATTTTTTCTTTCTTGGCTGACTGTTAGCTAAATAGATGTCCATATTACAACACCTCATCAAGTTATACATTTATATTTTAGCATATTATCAATACGTTATGTTTACAAAGATATAAAAGACAAACAGAAGTTATATATTTACACTAAATACAATGGAAGTGATATACTGCTAAACGGTATTTTTTTAAATTTCTTTTTAAGTCTTCAATCAGAAGGGGACTCTTGGAATAAAGAATTCAAATGATAGACTTATCTGCATTTTAAAAGTTGTAAGTAGTGGATTTTATGAAGATTTTGAGGAAAGGTGCTTTCTCAAAACAGAAGATTAGGAGTTAATGTATCACAACGAATTAAAATTTCAGATGTTTTAAAAGGAATCCAGAGTCTACTCAGAGTCTGTGTTCTTAAAACATTTTTAATTTTTTTTCACATTATCTTTAGAATTGCCCCTTTTGACAAATACCAAAAATGAAGTAATAAGGCCAGTTATAAGTATTCCACATTTAGCTGGGCCACCAACTTATCTTGTTATCATTTTATTACCACTACCATGTCTTTCTCTAACCAACCCCAACTTATGCCTTCAAAAAAGCATCATCCCTTATCAAAGTTTTCCTCATTCTAAATTTCATGAGTTCCAGCCATCCAAAGTGACCTTCCTTATGTTCCTTACACAAATTTGTAAGTGAAAACCTCTACCTCTACTCACTTTCTATTTTCTTTTCTACTCAAATGAAAGAAATCACCCTGTTCAGATTAAATCCGAAATTTTTAAAGACTGTGATTCTTTCTAATTTCCATTATTTTTCTCCAGAACCAATAGTCTCTCTCTCTCTCTCTCTCTCTCTCTCTCTCTCTCTCTCTCTCTCTCTCTCTCTCTCTCTCTCCCTACTCTTTCATTTCATGAGCATATAAAATAGAGCATCATTTCCCACCTTAAGAAAAATCATTCATTTTTGGTCAAGATGGCAGAACAGGTAAATGCTGTGCTTGCATCCTCACATGCCCACCTCAAAAATTACAACTAAACTACAGAAAAACCATTATTGACATTCTAGCTAACTAGAAGTCCTACAACTAAGAACATACAGAAGAAGTCACTTCAAAACTGGTATGAAGGATGGAGACATGGAATGGTCTGGTCCCAAACCCATGTGTGGTGTTTAAACATCGGGAGAGATATCTTGGCTGTGGAGGTCCAACCTGACGAGTAAGGGTTTCTGCTCTGCACTAGGCTCCCAGACCAGGGTTCCAGTGCCAGGAAGGGAAGTACACATAACTTCTGGCTATGAAAACCAGTGGAGATTGTGGCCGAGTGAGATGGAGGGTGGCTGGGGTCCCAGATATTTCTTACAGGACCCACACGTGGACCGACTCAGTGATGAACTCATGTGCTCTGAACTCCAGCACTGGGGCGATAGTTCGAACAGCGCCAGGGACATATGGGGAGAAACTGACGTGTCTCGCTGCAGGGTAAAGGCTTGAGGAGAAGCTTTCTCCCTGACAGAAGTGCTGGTAGAATCCCTTATTTCTTTGTTGACTCATCCCCCCTCCCACTGGACAGACACAGGCCACTGCCATATTTGAGTCTCCATCAACCTGGCTGACACTCTTTGCCCTGAACTGATGATTCTCTGAAACTCTGCCTCATCCAACTTTCTGACCCACCCAAGCCACCTCCAGTGGCTTTTCCATACAGTCTGGCTCATACTTCAGCCCAGCATGAGTGGTGACGTCCTGCAGATTGCTTTGTGGCTTATTCCAGGTAGCCCTGGGCAGGAGATAGGCTGCAACTAAACTTTGCTTGTGGCAGGGCCCTCCCAGGATGCCCCAAGAAATGTACTCCCAGTGGCCATCTTTGGAACAAGCCAGAGCACCATACAGCTGCCTCCATAGGTAAAACACTCAGTTAGCAGGCACTGGAGCCCCAACAAAGCAAATTCTGCTCTGTAGGGTAATCCCCATGCAACAGCTTCTCGACTGTAGTCATGGTCAGTCCTTACAGCCAATCAGCCCGGGGGTCAATCCCTCCCATTAATGTGCATACAGCAACTGAGGCTCAACTACAACAGGAGGGCACACACAACCCACACAAGGGACACACCCGGAGTACTTGGCTCATAGCTAGAGAGACTGAGCCACTGGATCCCACAGGGCACCTACTACATAAGCCACTCTACTAAGACTGGGAGACATAGCAGCTCTACCTAATACATGGAAACATGCACAGGGACACAGCCAAATTGATGAAACCAAGAAACATGTCCCAAATGAAAGAATAGAACCATGCTCCAGAAAAAGAACCAAACAAAGTGGAGACAAGTGATCTACCACATGCAAAGTTCAAAACATTGGTTATAAGGATGTTCAGTGATCTCAGAGAGAACTTCAGCAAAGAGATAGGAAACATAAAAATGGAGATTTAAGAAACATAAAAAAAGAAAAGCAGTCAGAATAAAGACTACATAACTGAAGTGAAGAATACATTGGAGGGAATCAGATGAAGCAGAGGATTAGCTAAAGCAGAAGCTTAGATGAGGATCTAATCAGCAGTTTAGAAGAAAAAACCTGATCGGAAAAGCAAAATGAAAAATGAATACAAAAAAATTGAGGACAATTTAAGGGACCTCTGGGACAAGAGTGAGAAGAGAGAGAGCAAGAAATTGAAAACCTATTTGAGGAGAAATAATGGAAAAATTCCTAAACTTGGCAAAGGAAATAGACATATAAGTCCGGGAAGAGAAGAATTCCCAAACAAGATGAACCCAAAGAGGCCAACACCAAAGGTCAAACGTTAAAGACAAATAATCTTTTTTTAAATTAAAGTGTATTAAGGTGACAATTTTTAATAAAGTTACATAGGTTTCAGGTGTACAATTCTGTAATACATCATCTATATATCACGTTGTGTGTTCACCACCAGAGCCAGTTCTTCCATCACCATATATTTGATCCCTTTTACCCTCATCTACCCTCCTCCCCCCTTATCTTCTGATAACCACTAAACTATTGTCTGTGTCTATGATCTTATGTTTCTTTATTTGTTTGTCTTGTTCCTTTGTTGCTTTCAGTTTTATATCCCACATATCAGTGAAATCATATGGTTCTCCGACTTTTTCTCTCTGATTTGTTTTGCTTAGCATAATAATCTCAACATCCATCCATGTTGTCACAAATGGCACGAATCATCTTTTCTTATGGCAAAAGAGAATCTTAAAGCAGCAAGGGAAAGGCAGTTACCTAAAAGGATCTCCCATAAGACTGTCAGTTGAATTCTCAACAGAAACTTTGCAGGCCAGAAGGAACTGGTGCAAAATATTCAAAGTGATGAAAATCAAGGACCTACAACCAAGATTACCCAGCAAAGTTATCATTTATAATCAAAGGACAGATAAAGAGCTTCCCCCCAAAAAACCTATAGAAGTCTATTACCACTAAACCAGTAATACAAGAAATGTTAAAGGGACTGTTATAAGAAGGAGGAGGAGG